>NC_137469.1:2382056-2969053 GCF_964235325.1 Thermobia domestica
CTGCGCAAATTGCACTGGATGTTCGAGGGGTTCACTAGAGTCATCTGGAAGGGTATATCGTACTTTTGAGCAATGAGTCACGTGTGCGGGTCCCTGGTAGTCACTCCAGTAGAAGAAGTTCGTCAGTGAACGTCCAATCATGTGTGTATAACGGTATAATGGAGGATATATCCGACTCCAAAAGAGGGAAGGTAGTAGGGGCGCGTCTAGCAGGTGCATCTGTATTCAAAACTGCAACACTTTGTGACGTCTCATGAGCTACTACACGAGCTAGTCACCTTTTATGCATATGAACAGAAAAGATGAACCACATCCAGGACGAGCAACTGCAGAGGAAAATGCAAATTGTCTAAAAGGGACGTCAGACATTGACTACACTGTTGCACGAAAACAGTCCGTGGATGCCTGCATAAGGTCACCATCCATAACAGGGTTGCTATATCGAAGCTTTTTATCGGTAGTACAAATGCCGCAAAGTGGGTTCAGGGGTGCCAGAAGCATAAAACCTGGAAGTTGAATGACCTAAAACGTGTCATATTCTCGGATGAGGTCCAGTTACACTGTTTTCCAAATAACAGTGAGGGTTTTCGTCTGGAGAAGCCCCTCTGAGGCATACAACCCAGACTGCTTGGTACCCACAGTCAAAACATGGAGGCACATCTGTGATGGATTGGGGTGTAATATCGTGGCAGACTTTGCCCCCTAATTGTTCTACAGGGTCATGTCACTGCCAAGGACTATAAGACCATTCTGGAAGCCCCTATAATTCGAACACTCTTCCCGAATGGTGGTGCAGTGTTCCAGTATGATAACTGGCCTATTTACACTGCTAAATTTGTCAGAGTGGTTCAATGAACATGACAGTGAGGTCGAAGATCTGTCATGGTCCGCTCAATCGTCGGATCTCAACATTATTGAGCCTCTATGGGGTTTGTTAGAAGATCAAGTGAGAGAACGTTTCCCTCCACCAAGTACACGTGCTGAATTTGTCACTGCGCTTCAAGAGAAATGGCTGAAAATTCCTCTGCACACGATGCACGACCTTTATCAATTCTTCTAAAATCGTGTTGCTGCTATACTGGCCGCCAAAGGAACCCCAACACGTTATTAAATACAAATTATGGTTTTCTATCAGGTGTTTCAGTTTCAATGTCCACTACCTACAGTTATCAAAGTAATATCCATTTATTGCAGCACATATAATACTAATGATTAATAACATTCATCATTCATGTATTGTGATGTAATACGGATTCGTCCGTGCAATAAGGGAATTATTGGTGTTGTAAAATGAGGCCTATTCGATTTTTAAAAAGGGCAAATTGTGGTGCATAATTAGTCGCAACAAGTGTATCCGAGACTGCCAGTCAGTGGATCAAATGCATCGAGAACAACGATGTCCAAAGTAGTGACAGCATATAGAAGCAAGAGATCATCAAACTAGAGGAATAGTGAATGAAAACTGCCCAGGTGAGAAGGATCACCGAACATTGACGAAGTGTGAAAAAGATAGTTTCAATACCGTTAAAACATGGATCGCCGATGATTGGTTAGGTGGACTGGAGTTTCGCGTTCCATTTAGCACCGAGGCTATATGAAAATGAAATGAAATCTTTTAGTTTTACGTCCCACGAATATGCGGTTAGGCTAAAGGAGACCGTGATGATGAGAAATGAATGAAATGGTGGAATGAAAAAAGTGGGAGGAAGCGGGAGAACCCCGAGAAAACCCACGAGCACGGTGTTTATCCACCACAAAGTCCACACGGCACGAGCTAGGATCGAACCAGGGACCACAAGCACCGGAGGTGAACGCTCTACCACTGAGCCCCCCTCCTCCCGAGGCTATATGAGACATGGACTTCAGCTTAATCTGGGTTCCGAACTACATGCACCCCCACCAGGAATCGAACTTTGGTCTCCTACGCCAAAGGCAAGTACGCTAATTATATAGGTACGAGAGAGTTCTTACGACTGGAAAACAGGAAAATGGTAGGATGAGTCATCCTTCTCGCTGGCTCCTAAACATGGCAGTGACTTTGTGCTGGTGGAAGCAGCAGTTTCATAGTATTCCATTGATGATATTGTTGTCAAAGCACAAATTACTGTCAGTGATCGTGTAGACATTTTAAATAACGGTGTATCCTATGATCCAAATACTGCGTAACAACGAATCTTTGAAGGCGATAATGCGCCTCTCCCAGCCCGATCAATCCCCCCAACTTGAATATAATTGAGATCTACAATCAGTTTTCGAGTACTTAAACTTAAGTTTGCTCATTTTTAAGGTGACTCCTTTGAGAATTTGTTTCTTCTTATAACAATATAAACAACAGAAGAATACTTGAAGTGTTTTGTTTTAAAAAAAATAAATAAATAAATAAATAAAAATAAATAAATAAAGTGGAATGAAGCAATATCAGACTTTCAAGAAATATCATCTGCACACAGCAAGAAAGAAAACAAACTGAAAAAAATAATGAAGAAAGGTCGACTTTCAAGGCACACCCTTGAGATTTACTGAGTGGTAAGTATCGCTGGTGCAAAGAAAGGTGGGTATTCCCCCCTTCAACAAGATATTACAGAAAAAATAAACATTTTTCATGGTAAGATAAGTACACAAAAGTGGCGCATGTTCTGAAACGATATAAGTTTGGGTGGTTAATGAAATTTTATGTACACTACTGCTTTAGTCATAATATGCTTCAAGTCAAACTCCCACAGCAACAATTAAGTATGTTCTGTGTCCAAAAAAGCAAGCTTCTGTACTAATCTTAACACTAAAATTTACTGCCTAGACTTAGAACAGTCTTAAAGAAGATCAACTTTTCGAGCATAGTTCACTTATGCTTTATCTCACTAATCTCTTCTGACACTTCTAAATCTCATTTATCTCACATATCTTAACATCATTTAATAAAATATATAATAAAATTAACAACTAATATAAACTTATATCCTTCAATTTTATCACAATTTCTACACATATTAGGATGTTTATTTAGTTTATTTGTTAGAATACATCTGTTTATTTATTTGTATATACAAATCTACATCTCAACATTTTTCAGTATTTTCGTAGTATATAATTAGGCCATTATCTACGTACGGGCCAAAGGAGCAAATTAAAAAAAAAAAAAATCGAGATTGAGATCTGGTACGCGAAAAAAAAAAATGTTCACAAGAAAGGAATTTAAGGGAGACGTATACTGAAAACAATGTTGGTACTACAGCGCCAATTTTTTTAATTTACGACGCTACTGAAACTACAAGGAGCTGAGTCTATTGCTCATTGGTTGCCAGCCTAATCTGATCTTGCGTTGATCTGATCTTGTTGCTTTATAACGCGTTCCGTTGCTGGTGGCTTCCTGTTAGCGTATTGTTTAAACATATAATGAATATGAATAAATAAGGGAGGGGGCGCAAAATTTGCTTGGGCAGGGTTGCATGCTTACATTAATTCCTTTGGACATAATTGCATATAGTTGTTTGCTCAACTTGCTACAGGGGATAGAAAGAGTAGTTTCTGATCTGTATATGTGTATGTTTCAATTATAACTCCTGATTTTATTACGAAGGAAAAGCGGATCATTATATAAGTACACACTCCAACTTTATTAAATATAATTTTGTCAAATAAACTATATATAAATCCTACTCCTAATGATGAGATTCAATTTGTGAAGTGTAGTAATATTGAAGACACAAAGTAATTTCTACGATTTGGAGAAGTGCCCCCTTTTCTACGCCACTGGGTATATGGTTGGTTAAAAAAAAAGTATAAGCATTGTACAATGTGCAATTTCTTTTCAAACCTTTAGTATTTACTTAGATGGTTTACCTCACGATGTTAACTGTAGTTTTACTCTTTCTCAGGGTTAGTATTGAGTTTCAGTAAGTTGAATGCTGTGAAATTGAGGTTGTTTGAGGTTAAATAAAATGCTCATTTCTCAGTGATGAAGACATACCGCCTCTGGTTTCTCAGTGATCAAGACATACCGTCACTGGAAAGTGGATATTTATATGCCTTTAATAAATCCATTTTTATACACAGTAATTGACGAACTGCTTTACACGTCAAAGATTTTATTTCTTATGTAAGTTTTTGGCAACGACAACATTCTTGTTATGTTTTTCTTATATTTTGTTTTTAAAATCAGGTGTCTACAAAGAGGTTCACCGCCTGCTCCTAGGCAAGAACTCGTGTTGGTTGTGTTGGTTACAGATAATGGGGACATGACAGAAAGAAATATCTGTCATGGGCCCAATCCAAACAAAAGGCAGTGTATTGAGGCAACTCGCTTAAAGTGAAATCAGAAAGTACTGTTATGAGTTCGCCGGGACTTTTTTTTTTTTTGCGACTACCTGAGTCCGGTATTTATGAGAAAAAATTATAGTTTATGCAATCAAAAAAATATGCTATTTTCCTGAAGTGTTCGGTTATTGCGTGGCGTATCAAGAATATTAAATGGATGGACCTTATATACTTTCATTAACACGTACTTTTGCGTCTTTCTAATAATTGGATAATAACCTTCCTGGGGTCTGGAATACCTCAATCGAGTGGGGAGTCCGGGACTTTACCCGCAGGAAATTGTTTAAAAATCGTTAATATATATATATAAAAAAAATCTGTTTTTGAGCATTTTCGTGTATAATTCTCTACAATACAACGTAAAGGATATTTATTATTATTATTATTCGCAGAAAGTTGGGAGCGGGGACAAAGCCTCTCCATGCTCTACTCGTAACTATGAAAAGTTATTCCATGGTTTTGAATCATTATGTAAATAGAAATGGAATCCTTTAGGGAATATACCATCATTGTATTTCAACATTTGGATAGCTGGCATGTCGAGTCAAAATCGTAATAAAACACACCGCCTCTGCCTTTCTTTTCCACCTCGAACACTATATATATATATATATATATATATATATATATATATATATAATCAATATAACAGAACAAAGGAAAAAATCTTTATAAGTATTGAACACACACACTTAAAAATTTTCAGGAACTAACTCAAGAACAGGATAAGTCATGTACGAAAAATCTTTGCTTCATTAACAAAACAAAACAGTAAATTAAACTGATGAATTTTTCAAACTATTGTGCACAGATTTATGCATCTATTTACTTAATAACAACGTTCTAGAGGTAAGCACCATTAAACCATTGTATGTTACTCATTCGTAATAGTAATAGAAGAGAGAGAGAGAGAGAGAGAGAGAGAGGAATATTTGAAATGAATATTAAATTACCATCTCTGGATTCACTTAGTGAGATAGGAAAAAAAAGTGATCGCCCACTCCTAGTTATGCCCTAAAGAAAAAGTGACGGGCGATAAATGATGCGAGTAAGTGGTAATAAATAATTGATAGAATACAAACCGGGAGAAAACAGGAGAATGCGACAAAATCTACGAACTTCGACCCTATCAAAAACAGATACAAACTAGAATTTAGAAGTAAGCGCTCTCATATTTGAACAATCGTACTTTATTATTATTATTATTATTATTATTATTATTATTATTATTATTATTATTATTATTTATGTATTAGCGTGAAAGAAGAATTCGCATAACAAAAATTTTCTCGGTTTAAAATATTAGCCACACAATATTGAAGATGCCGCTTAGTACTAGCTATGAAAAACATCAGAAAACTTCATTAGATGCCCAATCTACTCAATCTGGATCTACAATATTTCGTAGATGCGCTGAGCACAAAATGTGGATATCATGTTCTTGGGTTGAGTTCTCTGTTCTATGCTTAAAGACATCAATGAAAATATAATTTAATTATGATTATAATCAAAGACTTATCTTGTAAGAGTCGATATTATATATCTTTGGACATTTGGAATACTAAATTAACTCTGAAATACTAATTGTTAAGTTCGAATTTTGTGAGTGACACAATGCAGCTTTAGAAAACGGTAAAAAAAGAAAAAATAGACGATGGTCAACACTTGCTAAAAAAAACTCGGTTGTGTCAGAAGATTATAGGGGTTGTCAAAAATTGTAGACAAAAATAACATGGCGGAAAATAACTGGAAATAAATGAGGCAAAGAATCCGGCAAATATGACAACAAGAATTGATTGTATCTCAAGTTCGAAAACGAAATGAAATCTTTTAAGTTTTACGTCCCACGATTATGCCGGTTAGGGTAAAGGAGACGGTGATGATTAGAAATGATTATAATGGTGAAATGAAGAAAGTGGGAGGAAACGGGAGTACCCCGAGAAAACCCACAGACACAATGTTGTCCACCACAAGCTTACTTCGGCGGGGATCGAACCAGAAACCTTACGCACCAGAGACAAGCGCTATACCACTGATGAAGACGAAAATCACCGTTGAAACAGTAAGCATATTCATAAAATACTGACGTTTACAAGATAAGCTATTGATTACAATTCTGTCCTTTATGTTTTTTCTACCTAACAAACTCCTTGAGGTGAGTGTGGAACAGAACATGAGATCACGGAAAAGCCAACAGGGATTTTGGTATCGAATTTCAGAGAACTGTCTTGAAGTGTAAACCCATGCTTCGGTAGCCAGATCCCATATAGTGATTTCTCCTGTGTTCAACAAACAAATAATCTGGAAAAGAAACGAAACACAGTCTATTAGTTACTTCTGAAAAATTTCAGTCCTCGGAATAAACACTGTACTAGCTGGAAGAAAACACAATACTGTAAGTACATATACAACCAATGATTCTTATAAGAAGATAATTTGGGATTCATTTGATACGAGAAACGAGGATTCGATTGTCGGTGAGAACATAGGTGGTTCATATTCTATGTTTAAATGTACGAGAAGAAGTCAAAAAGTAAAGGGACATTTGCAATTTATCTTTCAGGGATTGCAACACTGCTAGTATCCAGCGCTGAATGAGTGTAATTGGCAACACTTCGAGACAACGTGTCGCACGTATTCCTGCATTAGTCGTTGGAGTGTAGCAGGCCGTTAAGCATTTCAGCTCCATTGGCGATCTGCACCAAGGAGGAAATGAGAGCAGTGATTTTCTTTTTGTTTGCAGGTGTTAAATCTTCGGAAATTATTCGTCGAATGCAAGCGCAGTATGGGGACAGCTGTTTATCGCGAAGCAATATCTACGAATAGATAGAGCGTTTCAAACAGGAAAGAATTTCTTTATGTGACGAGCAAAGATTGGGCAGGCCATCGACGTTAACGACTGAGGATAATTTGAAAGTCGTTGAGGATATGGTGATGGAAAACAGACGGATCACAGTAGACGAAATCGCCAATACTTTACATATCAGTCATGGTTCAGCGTATTCCATCTTACGCGACACGCTAAGGTTTCAGGAAGTGTGCGCAAGGTGGGTCCAATAAAGGAGTTCGAATTGCTGGAACATTCGCCATACAATCCAGTCCTGGCTCCAAACGATTTTCATATGTTTGGACCATTGAAGGAAGTGCTCAGGGAAATAAGATTTGCAACCGATGCAGAAGTCATTCACGCAGCGCAAAATTGGTTACAGGTGCAACCAGGGGCGGATCCAGGATATGGTTAAGGGAGGGGCTGAACCATATTTTGCCGTTTTATCCAGTATAAATGAGGATTGAAGCCCATTTTACCCAGTGTATATCTGAGCGTCAAGGGGGGCTGTAGCCCCTATAGCCCCCCCTTGGATCCGTCACTGGGTGCAACCGAAAAATTATTTTTTCGACGGAATTAAAAAAAACTTGTGAGACGTTGGGAAAAGTGCTTTGAAGTACAGGGAGATTATATAGAAAAATAATGTATGTTTCAGTTTTCTATCGTTAGAATAAATCTACTTTTTCTCAGAAGTCACTTTACTTTTTTATTTTTCCTCGCAATTTCATATTTTAAATAATCTGAATATTGAACTGTTTACGCTTTATCGCTTTTTTTTTTTTTTTTGTCCTCCATCTGATTTTTCTAGAATTATAGATAAATCTGGAATTATCTTTCTCACTCTCTTACTTTCGAGACACAATTCCATAGCCCACTTAAAAAGTACCTTAAAGAAATAATCCATATCTTCTTGAGATTTTATAATAAGAGACATGCTATATATTGATACGATACCGAACTACGAAATCAGATAATTTTCGTTGAGTCTCCAGATATAAAAACCTTAAAATGAGTCAGTTTTATAGATATCTTCTTTACAATGCATGGGTGTATGTGGTACATATTACGTTATACGGGATTTTTGGTTAATTGAACGCTACGGCACTGTTCCGTTTTTGCTTCAAACAAAGTCTGCAATAGTTCAGCAAGGTGCGAAGACAAAATTGTGTTTCTTACAGGGAGTTTCTATGATCCTTCGAAGATATTTTTAGTACTTATTTGATGTACCAGGGAAGCAAGAAAGTTCGTGCGCTTTTATACTATGAAAGAAAACTGTCAATGACAAGGTTTTAACGGTTTATTTATTCGGCAAAATAGATTCCATTTGCTTCTACAACCTTCTCCCAGCGCTCAACAAGGTTGTAAATGCCAATTTTGTAGAATATTTATTCCCGAGACTCGAAAAACTCAGCAACTGCATTTTTGACGTCTTGTTCAGTCTTGAACTGCCTTCCACGCATAAAGTTGTCTATCGCCAAGAATAAATTGTGACCGTCTGCCCGGCCACAAAACTATGTTTTTGGACGACCAGTGTATTTCTTTTTAACTTTTATTCATGCAACGAAATTATTATTTTACTCAACTAAAAGCTATTTCTCTTTTGGTGAGAATTTCAACTCGTTTTGTGTATGCAGGTGTTCTTCAGTCGTTCTTATCGCTTCTCACGATAGAACAAAGAAGTTGTTGTTTTTCAATGCAACGCTCATCGTCTCAACAGAGTATTTCGTCGTAGCGAACTTATTTTTTTTCTTTCTGTAAAATAGTTTCCAACTTATAGTCTTCGTCTCCATGACCGTTTTGCATATACGTTTTTCTTAATTACATTTATTAACATTGGGAATATTTTGGATACGAAGTTGATATTGTGTATGAATGATATTGTATTTATCGTGTTCTCATGCTTTCGTATTACGTCATCCGTCCTGCCGTGAGAACAAACGTTCCTATCCTTCAGGAGTCGTAGGTGGGATGACTCATGTACACAATTACTATCTTTCGCTTCTTTTCACTGAACAATTTTACCTATAACAGCAGTGCATAAAAATCTATAACCATGGGAAGAATTTATTAGTTAAGACTGCTACACTTTTTCAACTATTATTTCCAAGCTTCTTTCCCACGGGATCAAATCAAATGTTGCCAGTATTCTTTATTATAAAATCAACCCATTGGCATTGTCTATGAATGCGGAAAACATTAACATTTTCTTTATTATTTTACATGGTGCATTGCCAACCCTAACTATCGAAACGGGTTATTTCCAAGTGTGAGCAGAAGTGAGGGGTTAGTTAGCAAGGAGAATCCGTTGTAGCAAGAGTGTGAAAAACCATGCTAGAGGAATAGGCAGTGCAAGACACCGTATAGAAGGATAGTATGAAGAATTCTTTAGTGCTACATTAATATATTCAGGATGTGAAGAAAGATAACAAATACCTTCTGGAGATGTAACGTCTTTTAGGAATCAAGATACCTCAATCAGCAGTATTCCCCCCTTTTCCCCTCGTCAGCATCACATAGTGAAAATCTTAGTATAATACGAAGAGTGAATATATAGTGCTAGTGATATTCAAACAAGGGCTATGTTTCTAGTGTTCATATAGAGTGTGTGCATATTTACATTTACCATGCAGTGTTAAAAGTTTATTCTTCATTTTGCTTATTCGATTGCCGTAGAGCAATTTCTTCTGTTCGAGCATCTAGCTCTGCCAAGTGAGAATTTTGTGTGTTGTTAATATATATATATATATATATATATATATTTTGTTCCGTACCCACATATATCCATACTCAATAAATAGGAATTTACCTAAGTAAATATCACCGTCTTCATTCATGTGTGTGTGAATTCCTGCGAGCAGACGGCTTGCCTGTTACGTGTATGTATGCGTGTGCATACGCAAAAGTAAGTATAACACAACCTGAGTCTCAAAAGCATCAACGTGGCTCATGTCAAATCACTGTTTACATTTCAACATTATCAATCTGCGCCCAACAGAGTATGAGCCTGGACCAGGATTGTTATCAGCTATTTTCTTAGGGAGTTCTTCGTGAGCCAGCACCCAAGGGAAACGGTAGGTAGCAATTTTAATGACGCCCTAACTAGCGACACGAGCCAAGACCGTCAGTGATTTGTGCATGGAGACAGTAGTTACATATGAATAAGTATTAATAATATTGAAACAGGAAATTTTGCTAATCATATTTTCTTTTTACAGGTTGTCCCAATACAAATAATAATAGTAAAATTTAGTATTTTCGTACTCATATTGTGTTCCGTAGCGTATGTATTTTATTTGAATTTTATTTACATTTATTATTTGCGATTAGTAATTGTATTTTCATTATGGCTCACCAACAAGTTGATTTACTTAAAATACTGCAACAAATGCAAGCAGAAAATAGAGAACATTTTCAGAAAACCGAAGAAAAATTAGATAGGCAGGAAGAAAAATTAGATAGGCAGGAAGAAAAATTAGATAGGCAAGAAGAAAAATTAGATAGACAAGAACAGGCACTGATTGAGAACAAGGAAAACTTTGCAGACATAAGAGAAAAATTAGATAGTCAGGAAGAGAATCTTGCCAAATTACAGGTACAAATAGAAGCAGTTGAAATTAAATGCGATGAAGGAACTACCAAAATAACTGATAGAATACAAGCATTAGAGAACAAAGTAGATCAAAATATTGAAAGAGTTCAGAGGGGAATCGAACACAATACAATAGCTATTCAACAGAATAGAGATAACATAGAACTTATAGTCCGCGATGTACATTCAATGGGAATGAAAGTAACCAAAAACACAAATCATTTAAGGGGTATATCCGAAAGGTTAGAATTGACACAAGGACAGATAGAGGCTAATCACACCATTTGTAACGCTAATAAAGAACGTTGTCTCGTAGCGCACAGAGAAACTGAGAGTCACTTAGACGAAATACACGACGAAGTCGTAGATTTAAAAGAACAGGTTCGAAAGAACGAAGGGTCACTTCAGATGTGTTACCAAGAGATTAGACACTTAGATTATCACGTCAAAGTTAAAAATGAACAGACTTTCGAGAACAACGCCGAAATTAAAACAGCACAGCATGAAATAGGAGAAATTAGGCACGATTTGGCGTTAGTATACCAAAAAGTAGAAAGAATCGAAAACAAATCACGGGAATCGGAACCTAATATCGATAGTGACATTCATGTTAGAACTGGATACCAATCTAACAGTGATTCAGCTTACACCGAACATAGTGAAGTTAGTAGCAGTGACGAAATTCATGTTAAGCTCATTACTAATAGAAATTTTAGACGTAATAATCGTGAAACTAGATATAGAGAAGTACAAACAACTAAATTAAAAGACCACCTTACACCGAAAATTATTGCGTATTTGCCTACGTTTAAAGGTGATCCCGCTACTGAGTCAGTACATACATATTTGCGCAAGTTAGCATTAGCCGCGGAAGTTGCAAAATTGTCAGAAAAAGCCTTAGTACAAGCCATACCTCATGTATTGGAGGGTGTAGCCTTAAGCTGGTACTATACACGTAATGAGGAATTTAAAACTTTAGAAGAAGTTAAAAAAGCGCTAGTCGAATCTTTCGCTGGAGACGCGACGATACAGCACAGGCTGTCAGCTTGTAAAGCAACTCGATTCAATCCTAAGACTCATGATTCAGTACATGCTTTTGCTTTAGATCAGTTTAATAAACTTAGAGAATTGACACCGCAATTACCAGAGAATTTGATATTAACAGACATTATACATATGTTACCTCAGAGATTTCGTACGGAACTTTATTTACATTCTTGCACTAATATTAGGGAATTTTTAGCGTCTATTCAGAAATTAGAAACATTGTATTTCCAACAAACTAGAGAGGAAAAACATTCACAGGGTAACAATTCTAATAATAGACAGAATCAAACTTTTAAAAATTGTCAGAGATCTTTCGGTTATGGTAACAATAATCAAAATAGGTATTACAATCAGAAAGTTAATAATACTAAGGCACAAAGAAACGGTAATTGGAACAGGGGACATGCAAATGATCGTGACAACAACGATCGACGACCACGTTCTCGTAATCAGAACACTAACCACGAGCAAAATCAGAATCGTAACCACCACAATTACAATAAACGACCACAACCACGTAATGGTAATTCCAAAGATCGAAGAAATGACAACCGAAATAAGAAAGGTAGAGGTAATAAACCATTTTACGCTCGTGATAATGATAAGCAGAATAGGAATAACGAACATGATTATAAAAGGTCAAATCATCGTAACGAACGAGACTCTGACTTTCAGGAAAACTAGATTTAATGTTCAATTTTCGTTTTCAGGTTACTTAGGTATAACTTAGTGTATTTGTAGATTCTTAAACTTTATATTAATACTTATTGATCCACAACAGGTGAATATATAGGTTTGCACTCAATGGACAGGACAAAACTTTGGAATCCGACGCCTGAAACCCGCAAAATTTGGTTAACTTTGGCACAAAGGCAACTCCCAGAACACATTTTACAAGATTTAAATTTAGTAACACCTGACACTTCCAATAATCTTACTTCGCTTACTCCTAGTGGGAAATTTCATTTATCCAAACTCAATGAGGAAACAGAAAAGGAAGGTGTGGATGGTCATCCGAAAGATGATTCCCAAGTAAAGCAAGTTCATACCAATAATTTAACACCCGTTTGTTATCTTTATATTTAGGAGATCCTTTGTTGAAATATTATTTCAACACTTCTTACTGGCAACCTTCATTTGTCAAACTGATTGTTCCGAACTTGACTGGAGGACTTCTAATGAGAAGAGGCCTATTTTGGAAGAAAAAAAAAAGGGGGGGGGGCAGATTCAGCAGACTTTTTATTAAAGTTTTAACTTTTAATATGATTAAGTTTGTTTGCAGAACATGGTACAAATGTGTCTAATATGGTACATTGATGTTCTATATCGAGATATGTCAAACAGTGTAGACTGTTTAGTCTTAAGATGTTTTACATTAAGATTTTACGTAGTTTTTTCCTTGTCATAGGAAACACAAGAAGATATGTATTCAAGACGTACGGCCGTATCCTTCGGTTGCGGTATTCACCGTAACTAAACATTTCTTTTGGAATCTAACCAATCTATTTGGGTTTCTTATTAACATTTCTTTTTGCTTCTTTAGCATCTTGATACGACCGATTCTTCGGGAAGGAATTTTAGGGTACATTAATAAGGGATGATTAAATTTATTTTCCAAGCTACATTCTAGGTAGACATGGCGTGGTGAACCATGAAATACTTGGACACCCCAGTAATTAACCCATCATTCGGTAATTATTGGAAATTTTCTTCTTCCTTGATGCACACATTGAGATTTCGTTGTAACCTGTGTATTCGTATCCTGTATTTTAGACATATGTTTCTGTGTATATTGAATATTAAAATTTAGTGATGTTTCATTGTATTACTTTTATAATGTATTTTATGCTTGATGAATATTTCAATATTTGTGAATTTACCATACGTATTGATGCTATTTTCATATTTCAACAGATTTCCACGAAGAATCTGAAGTATTTCTGTGTAACTGATATTTTGATTTTGTGAAATATTCGTATATGATATTTTGTCTCATGTATTTTAAGACTATGTTAGCATGTATTGTGATATATTTCAAATATTTCTTTTATTGCATTTCAGTAATCGTAACTTTTGTCTATTTAGTGGAACAAGAGCGCATACAATTTGAAGAACTAATTACTCATACCATGCCAACTAGTTTCCATTAATTTTGTCGATGCCGAAATTTAAAATCTATCTAGGTGAAATAATATTCACGTTAATATTCTTGTTGTTAACCATTTATTTAGATTTACAGCTGAAAAGTTAAAAAAATTATTCGAGAAATATTATTAAAGTCTTTATCTTATTTCAATGTTTCGACTTACAGCGTCCTATTTTCATCGATAATGAATATTTCAGGAACGTTTACATCTTGTGTCTTTATCTTGGTATCCTAAGGAATTACTTGTTATTGTACTTCTATACAATGAATTGCTAATAGGATTTTGTTTTAGGCATACGTTAGTTAAATCACAATTCGAGATGGCGAATGTGAATGTTACGATAAATATACATGTGTCATTGATGAACATGTTGAAATATACTATTGCAGACTTTGTGGACATTATGGAAGTGCCGATGAGCATCCATTACGCCCAGGCTAGGCGTTTGTTTACGATGGAATTTTGCATCATGAGAGATGATTGCATTTATAATATGCCTATATATTGTTGTCATGTATTGTTGATTTTGTGTTAACAAAATTTCATTATCCTGTTATAAGCATTAGGGGCTGGACTTCAAGAATTTCCTTGGAAGTACTCAAGATCAGTATTCCTTTACATTCTTATATTTTGTTTTGAACATGATTATGTTCTACCGACGTCTTGTGTAACATCTCACTACCACATAAAGACTAATGAATATTCTTTTATATGTATTTTTCGATAATGGTTAACTAGTTTACTTTAATAAGACTAACGAACTGTTTAGATGGAACCTGGCATCTTCATCAGTTAATGGGTGAGATTAGTTAAAACGATTCAACGAGATATATACGTACTGGCATGCGAACTCGTAGAGTGTTTTGGATACACTTGGATGAAGAAATAACTCGTAAATGTTTTTCAAAAGAATTCTTCTTTGTTGAAGGTATATATGTGTGTCTTACCCATATTTTGGGAATTTAAATTTTTTGTTTATTCGTATGCAAGATTTTGTGTTATCACAGTTCACACAAAATTATCTCACGAATGTTTATTCGTCTGAACTTTTAGGATTGTTAAGATTTAACATCCGTTCACAGGTGAATTAACCTATATTTTACGATTATTCATAATCAGATTAATAAATCGATTTTTTAAAATTCTCTTTGAAGTTAACATATTCACTCGATATATTCCAGTATTTTGAAAATATTTAGCGTTTTCTATTATTACATTTTATCTATACTTGTCAATTTTTATTTAAATATTTTAACTATTCAAGCATGAATACTTTTGAAAAAAAAAAAAAAAAACTGACGAACTAAATATATATATAAAAATAAATAAATAGAAACAAAACTGTATAGCCCTATAAACATTTTCACATATACAGGTAAAACCACGTGTTCGTTTTCACGTAATCAGTTTAGCCCAAAGTGTTATACGCATCACAAACAAATAGTGAATATACCAAAGCATATTTTAAAGCAAATGTTCACAGTGAAGCGAGAATATTTATTCTCAGTGTGGAAAAAAAAAAAAAAAAAAAAAAAAGGTTTTCACTTATGTGCTATAATTGTCTTCGCACCCCATAACCTCAATTGTCAAGAAGACTGGATTTCACCGATTGGAACTTTCCTCGCAGAAGAAAGAAGACATCTGGATATGGAATTTTCAGGAACATCTCATGGAATCTGGAATCAACTGATAGTCATGCATCTGGATCAACAGTGTTCTAAACGAAATAAATAGCCCTAGTGATTCATAGCGAGAAATCAATATTATTTTCGTTATTCACTGCGAATAGTGTCTATCGAAAAATAGTGTTACCAGTGTTTTCCCCCATAATCCTCCATACCCAGTGAACCAAGAACAGTGTTGCCAACTCCGTATTTTGGAAAAGAAGCCACAACCTCAAAACTTGTTTTGCCATGTGTGTTTACTCAGGATTCTCAACACATTACTTCGCTAACTCGTAATGTGTTGTTCCCTTGCGGATCGCCAAGTAGTGACTGTCTGCCCGGCCACAAAACTATGTTTTTGGACGACCAGTGTATTTCTTTTTAACTTTTATTCATGCAACGAAATTATTATTTTACTCAACTAAAAGCTATTTCTCTTTTGGTGAGAATTTCAACTCGTTCTGTGTATGCAGGTGTTCTTCAGTCGTTCTTATCGCTTCTCACGATAGAACAAAGAAGTTGTTGTTTTTCAATGCAACGCTCATCGTCTCAACAGAGTATTTCGTCGTAGCGAACTTATTTTTTTTCTTTTTGTAAAATAGTTTCCAACTTATAGTCTTCGTCACCATGACCGTTTTGCATGTACGTTTTTCTTAATTACATTTATTAACATTGGGAATATTTTGGATACGAAGTTGATATTGTGTATGAATGATATTGTATTTATCGTGTTCTCATGCTTTCGTATTACGTCATCCGTCCTGCCGTGAGAACAAACGTTCCTATCCTTCAGGAGTCGTAGGTGGGATGACTCATACACACAATTACTATCTTTCGCTTCTTTTCACTGAACAATTTTACCTATAACAGCAGTGCATAAAAATCTATAACCATGGGAAGAATTTATTAGTTAAGACTGCTACACTTTTTCAACTATTATTTCCAAGCTTCTTTCCCACGGGATCAAATCAAATGTTGCCAGTATTCTTTATTATAAAATCAACCCATTGGCATTGTCTATGAATGCGGAAAACATTAACATTTTCTTTATTATTTTACATGGTGCATTGCCAACCCTAACTATCGAAACGGGTTATTTCCAAGTGTGAGCAGAAGTGAGGGGTTAGTTAGCAAGGAGAATCCGTTGTAGCAAGAGTGTGAAAAACCATGCTAGAGGAATAGGCAGTGCAAGACACCGTATAGAAGGATAGTATGAAGAATTCTTTAGTGCTACATTAATATATTCAGGATGTGAAGAAAGATAACAAATACCTTCTGGAGATGTAACGTCTTTTAGGAATCAAGATACCTCAATCAGCAGTATTCCCCCCTTTTCCCCTCGTCAGCATCACATAGTGAAAATCTTAGTATAATACGAAGAGTGAATATATAGTGCTAGTGATATTCAAACAAGGGCTATGTTTCTAGTGTTCATATAGAGTGTGTGCATATTTACATTTACCATGCAGTGTTAAAAGTTTATTCTTCATTTTGCTTATTCGATTGCCGTAGAGCAATTTCTTCTGTTCGAGCATCTAGCTCTGCCAAGTGAGAATTTTGTGTGTTGTTAATATATATATATATATATATATTTTGTTCCGTACCCACATATATCCATACTCAATAAATAGGAATTTACCTAAGTAAATATCACCGTCTTCATTCATGTGTGTGTGAATTCCTGCGAGCAGACGGCTTGCCTGTTACGTGTATGTATGCGTGTGCATACGCAAAAGTAAGTATAACACAACCTGAGTCTCAAAAGCATCAACGTGGCTCATGTCAAATCACTGTTTACATTTCAACATTATCAATCTGCGCCCAACAGAGTATAAGCCTGGACCAGGATTGTTATCAGCTGTTTTCTTAGGGAGTTCTTCGTGAGCCAGCACCCAAGGGAAACGGTAGGTAGCAAAATTGTAATCCAAAGGGGCGACATCTCGGGAGTAGGGAGGATGAAGTAGAAGCTCCCAACCATGTTCTGAGATTACCTCCAGCGTCTGTTTTGCGGTGTGAGGGTGCGCGTTGTCCTGGTGATAGAGCACACCTCTTCTGTTCACTAGTGCTGGCTGTTTCTGGGTCAGTTTGGTGGCTACCGTTCTCAGTTGTGATGAGTACACATCTTTGGTAACTGTATTACTACGTTCCAAGAATTCGTAGTGCACGATACCGTTTGTAGTCCACCAAACACAGAGCAAAACCTTGCGTTGATGGATGTTCGGTTTTGCAGTCAAAGGCTTCGGATCATTCAGTGATAGTCAATGGTATGACCTTTTTTATGGTCATACATGACCCACTTCTCGTCACAAGTTAATATACGGTCCAAAATTGGACAGATTTTGTGTCTCGTCAACAAAGATGAACAGATATTCAGTCTTAGAACTTGGCTTGTAGCGGTCAGCTGGTGATTGACGAATTGACCTAGTTTCCAGGTCTTCCCCAACTGATGCAGGCTTACCCGAATGGTTTTCCTGCTTACCTCGAATCGTTGAGCAAGTTCCTCACATGTTTGACTGGAATCATCTTCAATAGCGGTCTTCAGGTGGTCCATATCCACTGATTTAGGCCTCCCAGAGCGAGGCTTATCTTGCAAGGCCTCGTTACCAGTTGGAAAGGTCTGGAACCATTTTTGTGCTGTACGTTTACTTATTACACCCTCTCCAAACGCAACACATATTTTTCTAGCTGCTTCTGCACCATTTGTCCCCAATTTAAAATCGTAAAGCAAATAAGCTCTAAGAACTTCATTTGACACTGACAGGATCACGAGTGATTTTTACACACCACACTAACAAATGCGTTGTTGTATTCATCGTGGCTGATGCGTCAATGAATAAGCTTTTCCAAACAGTCAAAACGTTCATGCTACGGCGCCAGATGTCGCCGCAGCAGCCAAATGGACGCAGGAATGGTTAGAAAGCGCACGAACTTTCTTGCTTCCCTGGTATATACCACACATAGCCTCTTGATTTGAAGCTTCTACATTCGTCGGGGTTCTCCCGAAAGTTCAGTCAGTTTTTCCTACAAAAGTATGGATTTCCTATGCAAAAACAGAGTTTTGTTGGAAAGTAAAGAAGTATAACAAGAAAATGTTAATTTTTTTGTAGTCTGAGAAAATATAGATAATTGAAATGCTAAGTTTAAGTTATCAGTTTAACAAGGTTCATACAAAAATATTGAACTCAATTTCCCTGAATTTTCCAGGTATTAATTTTGCAATTTCCAGGCCTAGTGGAAGAAACTAACAATAAGAGAACACATAAATTTTATGAATAATATAGTCATATATTTAGGAATGGCCACCCTCCTCCCCAATGAACGATTGCAATTAAATATTGAGTCACAAAATATAAATTATTAAAATAAATAAAATTTAAGTTGAAAAACTATTACGTTAAGAAGCCTACTAGAGGAATTAATAAGTGAATACTTTTGTTCCATACTTGAATACATTCAAAATATACAAAAATATTGAACTCAAATTTCCCTGATATTTCCAGGTTTTTTTACTAGATATGATCGATTTCCCTGAATCATCCAGGATTTTTTCTTCCAAAATCAATTTCCCTGAGATTTCCAGGTTTTCCAGGTAGTGTATGAACCCTGTTTAATTTTGGTTTGCCCCAATAGCCTTTGTATACTATTTTTGGGTTACGTGATGTCCTTTTTCGTTATTTTTATATTAGTCCTATCACTAGAGCATTTACTGATACTTATTGGGGATCTGGAATTCATAAATATGTATGCGGGATAGGTAGTTAGGTAGATTTCAAACGTAATGCAACGCGACATTAATGGTCTTTAGGAGTAGGTCCTGACATAGCGTAGCTGTATTTCACTTTAGTCAGTAAATGTTCACTTGAGGAAAATTTTTGGATCAAAGTGTAATATAGTAAATATTTAGCATTAAATCTGTTTACATGAGCTCCTCCGTGGCTAAGCGGTTAGCGTACGCGCCTCTGGCGTGGGAGGCCCGGGTTCGATTCCCGGCGGGAGCTCATGTGGTTCGGATTCCACGTTAATCAGTAGGTCCACGTCTCATATAGACTCGCTGCTGAAAAGGGACGTCAAACTCAACAACAACAACAAAAAATTTGTTTACAAAAATTTTATACTTCATTTTGCTAAAAATGGAAATAAAAAATGAAAATGAATAATCGCATAGACACAAGAATGTTTTCAGACATAATTTTTGAAACGTTCTATATATATATATATATATATATATTAATGCTGAATATATATGGTATATTTTTTATACTAATCGTCAGGTGCGGATCCAGGGAAGGGGGCGATCGGGGCGATTGCCCCTCCCCCAGAAGAGGAAACTTTCTTATTTTATATATATAAATAAAACCCATCCCAAAGTTTGGAGCCCTTAAAAGTAGCAGTATGACAACTCACCCTCCCCCCAGAAGTCGGTCCTGGATCCGCCCCTGCTAATCGTATGGAGATATTTGAGATTATTAAATAAATAATATTATAGTGTCGTGTTCTAGAATATTGAAATATTTTCCAAACATACGTATTCTTTGATATTCGAATGTGGAATATTTGATTCGTCAAATTAATAAACAATTAAGATATGTTTGCTGTATTCAAATCTTAAATGCACTTAATGCCTAATTACACAAAATGGCAGCAAACTGAATCTCGATACATAACCATATGAGGAGAGCTTGAACTAAGGAAGGTCTTAGATTAATAGCTAAGCGTAACTCATTAATATTTGAAAGCACATCCTTCTGTTCTGTACTTTAAATATCCCACAATTATTTAACGACATACCACATTATCATTTGCTTACAATAAAAGGACTTAAATTTTCTTACTGAAAAACGGATTCCGTTAAATTTCCTTAAAGTTGCGATACTTTGATTCTTCACATAAGTCATAAGGACACAACAACCGGAAATCCCTTATGAAGGCCTTAAATAGGATTTCCTATCAATCAATCTTTATAACTCCAGTATGGCTATTTCTAACTAAATGTCTCCTTTATTCAAAAAATCATTAAAAATTTAAGCTCTTTAAGATGCCTAATTAGTAAAACGTATGATAATTAAATTATTTAATGATTAAGGTCATCCAATGATGAATTTTTAATATACTAATGTCCAGAAGTTAAGAAGCACCGTACGAATGAAGAAAAAGGATCAGTGCCGATCTGCGGAAGCAAACATGTGCGAGAGATACCTAGGGCTGAAGGCCATATGATACATCAAACGCATCAAATAGCGACTGTACGTCACCTAACTTTTGAGGGTTCATCCTGTGGATTTCACATCGCTAGAAATGTTTAGTATTAGGTTTGATCATCCAAACGGCTTGTAAGTTGTACACCGTGTTGCAATACTGTGGATAAGACCAGTCAGCAATTCCTATTGTAATGCATCCTACTCTTGCATAAATACGCGTTCAGAGATTCTCCAGAATCCTAGGTGTGAATTTCGGGTTGCAATCGGACGTCCCAGACACCTTCAATAGGAAAAAAGAACCTGAGAGCAAGATGACCACTTACACGTGTGATATTCTTGTGTTTCAGACACTCCTTCAACACCTGCGGCCTGTATTGGCATCATTTTCGTCCATTAGAAGAAATCAATATGGGTTGGTGCAGTATAACGTCTCGGCAGATCGCATTCGTCACAGTAACGTGCAGGAATATACACAAGGATGTCCTTGCCCTTAATATGATGCCATCCCAGGTCATATATCCGGCACTGCTATAACGACCTTGGTTTAAAAAAAGCGGCAGTACATAGCGCGGACCAGGGACACGTTATGAATACCAGGAACAGAAAGATATCACAAGTCTGGAGTTATCACCACACTTCCCAGCGAACTTAAAAGTTACGCGCAATTTGAACTCTGGGGAATTACATTTGAGGTATTCAAGTAGTAACTCCAAATTGTTCTGTGCCAGCAAATTGTCGTGGCCATATATATAATGTGTAGAAGTCACTTTTCTTCGTGGTCTCGCATAGCATAGTCGCTAACGCTCTCGCCGTTTATGCGAGTGGTTCCGGGTTCGATTCCCGGTGGGAACACTTGGTCGATAAGGTGTAAAAAGTCTTTTTAGATCAGTCATCCTGAATGATGTTTTTCCTGGATTTTCCTCATTCACATCAGGCAAATGTCGGGATGATACTTACATTAATGTCCCAGGCCGCTTCCTTCAACCTGTACTTCTCCGTGCAGTGTGATTGCCGAGGGACGTCATTCCTCATATGTAAGGGGCTTAAACGACCTTAGATGCTGGTGATGTTGAGAAATATACTTCCTAACCATAATCGTTTCTCTTTCTCTTAGAAAACATAATTTCGAAATAAATGGACGATTATGTAACCCTTTCAGAGTTTATTTTCAGGAAACAAGCTTTTGTTGAGTTCACTCTTAGTAACTGGAACGTCTCATATGTACTGGACGTTTAAATTTATCTTGACCGTTAATTGAACACGTGTGTTACATTATGTAACTAGGTTACATTATGGCTAAGCAAATTATATTAATACCACGCTATATCAGTGGTTGTATCCTGCAATAGATAACTGGAGTATCAATGGTGGATGCCGAGAGAGGGAAACGAGAAGGAATATCCTCTTCTTAATGAGACTAGTCTTACGCATAACATTTTTCAATACGTAAGGTGGGTGTCCTATAGGTGTGGTAAGGTTAGGATTTAGAATTTAGATTTCTGGCATCTATGGCCATGTTATCTCGTCACGTCTGAGGGATAATGTTCCTCGACGAGCACACTATCCGGGGAAAGGGAAGGGACCTATATATTAGGTACTACCCCGGCATTCGCCTGGTATAAATAAGGAAAACCTCATTCAGGATTACTGGCCTTAGAAAGCTTTTGACACTTTTTCAACCAAGTGCCCCCACCGGAAATCGAACCCAGGACCGCTCGCACCGAAGGCGAAAGCGTTAGCGACTACGCTACGCGGGGTTACAATGTGGTAAGGTGTTCCGTAGGGGAGAAGCGTGCAATGGGAGGTAGAGTTAAATCATTTGTATTTATTTATGTTTTGAAAAACTTGGAGGGATGTTAGGTTGGAAAATGTGACCGATTTCATATATCTGGGAAGAAAGCACTATATAGGGGATTTAAATGTGTATCTTAGAGATGGTTTCTTCGTTATAATTGTTTATATCGGGTTTTATACAATATATGAAGGTTTTGGCTGTGCACTCTATTAAAAAATAAATCTAGAAGGATGTAATTTAATTAATATCGAGGATTTTTGGGCAAAGAACCGAGATTTTATTAACATTTTATAAATATAGATGTTGTTTGTAAAGAGATGCAACAGTTTTATTGCGAGAGTCACATAGAATGGAAAATAAAACTGCACTAACCGAAGCTTTTTAGTCTAATTATTAACATTATTTTATAAATATAAGGTAAAAGTACATTGCCGTTGTAATAAAGACAGTTTAATCCTGATCCCTTTGCCTTCAAAAAATAAATTAAAAAATAATAAAAAATAAAAAAGGGAGAGGAATTTTGTCACCCTTTTAGTAGAGGCAATATACGGTTTGACCCGGAAATAATTGCAACACAAATGGTTTCTTCGTCTATCACTTCCAAATAGCGTTGCTAATAATATATTCAAAATCCGCTTTCGTAATGCTTGAGGAAAGTCCGCCATCTTGGATTCAATATGGCGGCCACACCGAGACATCGACTCACACTTAAATGACAATATCTACTCACAGATTTAAGCTGAAAACTTTGTTCCTGCGCCATTTTCAAGATAATAGCATACCTTAAGGGATGCAAGTTTGCATACCTCTATGTACCACCGCCATATTGAAAAATGGCGGCGATTATTAAAAACATAGTTTCCTTTTAAATTGGCAATAATGTTTTATTGGCAGATAACTCAGAAACTAACAGAGATATGCAGAAATTTCTTGAAATAAACGTAAAAGCCCATGATCTTAGCTTTCCAACGAGGGTACTTATGTTCATTTATCTTACAAAGTAACGGAGCTAGTCGAATTTATGTAGCACTGGGTGTGCGATTTTCGATAATATGATTTTCTCTCAGGTTCCTGCTAGAAGCTAAGTAGACGCAGTATACGGATTGACCAGTAAATAATTGCAACACAAATAATTTTTGAACCAGGATGTGTAACAAGGTGTATTTAGCTACATATTAAAAATCTTCTACTCACCTCCTTGGGGAAAGTCCTCCGAAATTTCGTTGAAATATGACTTCTGAGATTTCGTTCAGATGTCGCTACAGACCGAGATAATCCATCATTGAAATGAAAGAAGATGTGAAAAATTGCTCAAAATTACGATATTTCTTCAGTCCTTGTTATGGTTAACGCTACATGTCTATTTGAAAGGCAAGAATTAAAACAGTGTAGCAACCTCTTCACTGAAAAAATTGTCCTCGTCTTTACAAAGTTTACACCGTTTTCCACATTATCATAAGTTTCTTCCAGGCAATTGTTACTAATTTATATTAGTAATAGATCACGTTTCTGGCATGAATACTTCATGTCTCTATTGTTTTCATGTATGTGTATATATAATGGATAACAATTAAAACAGTGTAGCTATCTAATCATTAAAATGAATGATCATCTTCATAAAATTCTAGAATTTCTTTACACATTCTCTCACATAATGCCCACATTCAATGTACAAACTATATCTACTTTGCACAGCATACGTGTATGTTCATACCTTATATGCATATTCAATACATAAAAACTACATTAATAACTAAAACTAATAATTTTCATTTTCAAAAACTTCAGTTTTGTCTCACATTATCAAAATATTTAACCAGAAACGGCTCACAAATTGATGTACAAAACTGTCCATACTCCTTGCATCAACACACCATACTGACATAGTTTTCTGCGGATATGTATATTTAGTAAATGGCAAATAAGCAGCACACCAACCAGCATAGAGATATTTCATTGAAGAGGATGAGTAGGGCTAAAAAAAAAAAAAAAAAAAAAATACTTGATTTCTTAACATTATGTCAGCCATTCCGAACTGAAGAGGAACTTATTAATATTACGAACGGTTTAACTGCCCAAGATCGTGTCAATGTTGATAAAACAAAATGTGTTGGACAAAATATTTTACTGAAAATGAAGGAAAATTCGTCAGACTCATTCATATTTTGGAAGAAGGATAAAGCCATTACAATGGCAGACAAGAAATCCATACATACGATTACCGGATCAATCAGTATGGAACATAACAAGCTTTTCCAAAGATTAGCAATTGTTGCTATGAGAGGAAACATGAATCTAGAAGACCGTTTTCTCCTATGAGCTTTGTTCTGTTCCAAGAACTTTATTTGAAGATTATGAGAATCTACGACCAGCAAATAAATCAGCACTGGTTAATGCTTTATGGAAAATGACAAGTTCACCTTCAAATACACCAACGTCTTGTAAATATGTGATTGACGGTGGGTGGTTGCTCTACCAGGTCAATTGGCCAGTAAATCAGACATTCAAAACAGTATTTGAGTCCTACGTTTCTTACATGAAGACACACTTCAGTGACGCTTCAGTTATTTTCGATGGTTACATTAGTGGTCCATCGATAAAGGATTGCACACACCTAAGGAGAACTAGAGGTTTGAGCGCTCCTGAAGTGCTCCTTTCTCCAGAAATGAAACTTTCTATGAAAAGGGAGAGACTAATTCGAAAATTGGGTTTGGAGCTTTCTGCTGTTGGATTTCAAGTTTTGTATTCAGACAGGGATGCTGACACACTGATAGTCAACACAGCTATTCAAGAATCACGAAACCAAGATACTTGTGTTGTTGGAAATTATACTGATCTGCTCATTCTTCTCCTAAGTCTATCACCGTCAAACACGAATGCTTTGTTTTATAAAACAGAAACTAGGCTTTGGGACATTAAATCTACGAAAACAGACCTTGGCGAACTCTGTAACAATCTTCTATGTATCCATGTATTTCTTGGTTGTGATACAACATCACGATTTTTTGGAAAAGGAAAACAAGTGGCATTACAACTAGCTAATTCCGATGAGGCCTTTCAGAAATCCATCTCTATTTTTAATTCTAAAAATGCCTTTAAAGAAGAAATTATTCGTGCTGGAGAACAGGCAACAACAAGGCTATACGAATGCAAGGAAGATGAATCTCTTGTTGCTTTAAGAATAAGAATGTTTTCTAGCAAAATCAGTACAGCAACAGATTTTGTACGACCAGAAAACCTTCCCCCTACTCCTGATGCACTTGAATATCATTCTCTGCGTGTTTACTACCAAATCATGGAAAGGAAGAGTCTATCCTCCCAAATGCGACCAGAAGATTGGGGATGGCGACTACATAAGGGAATGTATTTTCCAGTGATGATGGACAGGAAACCTGCTCCTGAGAATATGATGGAAATCATTCATTATAATTGTCATGGAAATTGTATAAGCATGAAGTGTTCTTGCAAGAAGTATGGTCTGTTTTGTACATCATTTTGTGGACAATGTCTGGGACAAACTTGTGATAATGTAGAAAGGGAATCAGAACATTCTGACAATGAAGACGACTTGTTTTAGTAATTAGGTTGGTATGCTGCTTATTTGCCATTTACTAAATATACATATCCGCAGGAAACTATGTCACTATGGTGTGTTGATGCAAGGAGTATGGACAGTTTTGTACATCAATTTGTGAGCCGTTTCTGGTTAAATATTTTGATAATGTGAGACAAAACTGAAGTTTTTGAAAATGAAAATTATTAGTTTTAGTTATTAATGTAGTTTTTATGTATTGAATATGCATATAAGGTATGAACATACACGTATGCTGTGCAAAGTAGATATAGTTTGTACATTGAATGTGGGCATTATGTGAGAGAATGTGTAAAGAAATTCTAGAATTTTATGAAGATGATCATTCATTTTAATGATTAGATAGCTACACTGTTTTAATTGTTATCCATTATATATACACATACATGAAAACAATAGAGACATGAAGTATTCATGCCAGAAACGTGATCTATTACTAATATAAATTAGTAACAATTGCCTGGAAGAAATTTATGATAATGTGGAAAACGGTGTAAACTTTGTAAAGACGAGGACAATTTTTTCAGTGAAGAGGTTGCTACACTGTTTTAATTCTTGCCTTTCAAATAGACATGTAGCGTTAACCATAACAAGGACTGAAGAAATATCGTAATTTTGAGCAATTTTTCACATCTTCTTTCATTTCAATGATGGATTATCTCGGTCTGTAGCGACATCTGAACGAAATCTCAGAAGTCATATTTCAACGAAATTTCGGAGGACTTTCCCCAAGGAGGTGAGTAGAAGATTTTTAATATGTAGCTAAATACACCTTGTTACACATCCTGGTTCAAAAATTATTTGTGTTGCAATTATTTACTGGTCAATCCGTATACTGCGTCTACTTAGCTTCTAGCAGGAACCTGAGAGAAAAATCATATTATCGAAAATCGCACACCCAGTGCTACATAAATTCGACTAGCTCCGTTACTTTGTAAGATAAACGAACATAAGTACCCTCGTTGGAAAGCTAAGATCATGGGCTTTTACGTTTATTTCAAGAAATTTCTGCATATCTCTGTTAGTTTCTGAGTTATCTGCCAATAAAACATTATTGCCAATTTAAAAAGAAACTATATTTTTAATAATCGCCGCCATTTTTCAATATGGCGGTGGTACATAGAGGCATGCAAACTTGCATCCCTTAAGGTATGCTATTATCTTGAAAATGGCGCAGGAACGAAGTTTTCAGCTTAAATCTGTGAGTAGATATTGTCATTTAAGTGTGAGTCGATGTCTCGGTGTGGCCGCCATATTGAATCCAAGATGGCGGACTTTCCCCAAGCATTACGAAAGCAGATTTTGAATATATTATTAGCAACGCTATTTGGAAGTGATAGACGAAGAAACCATTTGTGTTGCAATTATTTCCGGGTTAGGCCATTTTTTCTCGTTTGTTTCTTCTACTATTTGTACAGCCCTGATTTGTCACCGTCTAGTTGTGAAACATTTGATGTACTGGAACGAGTGCTGCAAGGAAGAACATTCCCATGTGACGACGCTATAAAGGATACAATGACAACATGGTTACACGAGCAGCCCAGCATCTTCTACAGGATCACTAACAGCTAATCTACTACAGAGAAACAAGCACCTGAATTTTCACAGAAATTGTTTGTAAAGTAAATTATTGTTTAACTTAATCTAAAAAGTGAAGAAAGTAAATTACCCGTGATTTCCATATTTTCCAGAGGAAAAGTCTGCTTGGAGATTCAATATTGCAGACATGGTTCAGAAGCACCTCACTGTCTTCGGTTATTTCGGCTACATGATATACGGAGAGCAACTGCGGCTCTGGAGCCACTACAAAATAGTCCCTGGAAATACTGAAACAAAAATGGATCATGTAATATGCTATTTTAAACATTACAACACCTGCAATATTCTCCATTGCACCAGCTTTTCCAGTTATATATAATGCTATTAAATAATACATTAATCGCTGAGAAAAGCAAACCAATTTTATAAGAAAATTAATATGTTGTGACGGTTTTGCCAACTCAACTCCTAGCCTCATCCGAGATTATGACATAGATGAAAAATAACAGTAGATTAGATACTACGAGACAGCCTAAGATTTCCTGTAACCTGATTGGTAGCTGACAGCCAATCACCTTCCAGTACAAAAACAGATACAGAATCTGCTAAATCCCTCTCTACTCTTCTGAGACTGTGGACACATACTCAATGACAAAGAAACAGCCAACTATGCTGAATTAAAAAAAAAAAAAAAATATTTATATTTTAAGTCGTCTTATTTTGCTTCAGTTTACCATCCCCACCACATCGAACCTGAAAACTGAGTTACGAATTTTTAAACGTCTCTCTACAGCAGTGACGTACGCAAGAGAAGTCCGGGCTCTAACCCTAACTATTTAATATGATATTATATTTATTTTTTTACAAATAACATTTACTGTATTAAAATATGTACACAGAAACTATGAAATAATATGAATTTGAAAGCATCAACTTTCCCTCTCTTTGGTGAAATTCTGCGCAGGCTACTATTCTATAGTTTTTAGAACAGCGATTTTTTAGTAGTATAACGTAATTCTTCGATAAATAAACGCAATAGAATAACTGCTCAACTGTTTGATTGCCAATGGGGACACCCGGTAGAAAAAGTGTAACAACTCTTTCACACCAGCCATCCTGAGTCAGGTTTTTCCTGGGGTCTCCTCATTCACACCAGGCAAATGGTGAGATGGTATCAAACATACAGGTCCCAGGGTGCTTCCTTCCTTCTCCATACTCCGGATACTATATTAGCCAAGGGATGTCATCCCACATATGTGACGAACTGAAGGCCATAGATGCCGGTAATTATCCAGAAATATTCATAAAATGTTCGACTGTTTTGTTTGTTTCTTTCTCTCCCTCTCTCTCTTTCGTCTTTCATTTGACTTTTTCTTGAAAGATCGGCGACAAAGATAGTATATGTCGTTCAACCGAATTCATCCGATGTAGATTGATATGTTGGTAGACCTTAACCTGTTATACAAGTTTCTGGTATGTTATGGTGTGCAGACCTTTGGTTCCTAAATTATATGTAAAATCAAAATAAAATGAGGAGCGATTTTTTTCCCACTATGCGTAACATTTAGCTAACTAATTAACTCTATGGCTATGAAACCTGGAGGTTCACAAAAACCCTCCACTGATTTCTATCCTTAGCTACCTGGATCCAGTTTCTATTTTGTATTCCTATTCTGCGAGATCCGTCTTAATACTGTCCTCCCATCTGCGCCTAGGTCTTCCTAATGGTCGTTTTCCGATTGGTCTTCCAGTCAAGACTTTGAAAGCGTTCCTATTTTCTTCTATTCTGGCTACATGACTAGCCTACCTGAGACTCCTAGACTTGATTACCCTAACAATGTTTGGTAAACCGTATAGATTATTCAGTTCCTCGTTATGAAGTTTCTGCCATTGCCTATTCTCATTCCTTTTGGGCCCAAATATTCGTCTCAAGATTGTATTCTCAAATATTGCATTATTCCCTCAGAGTAAGCGACCATGTTTCGCTACCACAGTCATAATTATCGTTTTATATATTTTAAGCATCAAATTTCTCGACAGAATTCGCGACGGCAAGATATTTTGAACTGAATAATAACACGAATTTCCTGGTTTCAGTTGACATTCAATTTCTTCGTGGATACGGTTTTGGTCTGTTAATATTGATCCTAGGTACTTGAAAGTATCCACTTTGTCGAAAGTATTATTTAAGAGGCTTCATCCCAGCGAAATTAAAATACCGCTAATTTTAAAGTGTGTGGTATCTTCAAATAGATAAAAGATAATCGAAAAGTGGAACAAGAGCGCCCTAGACAATATCATTTTACATGGGATACCGTTATCACGACTCACTTATCTGCTTTCGATTTCGAGCCATTTGGAAGATCGGCATTTATTTTCGCGTTTCTAAACGGCTGAAAACGAGAAGCCACTAGGTGACTTGAGATAACGATACCTCATGCAAAATAATATTGTCTAGGGCGCTCTTGTTCCACATTTCAATTATCTTTTATCTATATGAAGATATAATTACTGTAAAATTAGCGGATTTTAATTTCGCCGGGATAAGGCCTCTTAATAACTTGACATTTACTAGTTACGCATACATCGTTGCGTAACATTTACTAGTTATTTCTTTTAATTTAATGTCTCTTTTCAGGATCTACATGAGACATGGACCTACATAGCTTAACGTAGAATCCAATACAGCTCATGTCAGCTTTGAAAATGAAAGCAGTTATTCTTGCAGACATTTCAACATTAAAAACATCACTGTGGATGAATAAGCCACAGAACGAACTCATCAACTAGGAACTGAAGATCTCGGTGGAAAAAGGGGACAGCTCCAATTTTACATTTGGCTCAGGATTGCAACAAAACTTAGAAATAAATTTATTGTCCTTTCGCCTTCAAATTTTGGTGAAGAAAGGTTTTACCCAATAACAACATATGTCTTAAAAAAAAAAAAAAAGTGGAGACCAGAGTTGATTTTTAAGAATGTTTATTTGCAATCCTGAAACAAATGTAAAATTGGAGTTGTCCCCTTCTTGCATCGATATCTTCAATTGTTCAATTAATAGATAAAAATCCATCTTGAAATAATTATATAGGCAATGCAAGGTCAAGATGCCTGAGCCATTTCATCTCCTTAAACACATTTGGGAATAATACAAATCACAATAAATAAAATTATTTTTGATTACAGGCATAAAGTGGACAACCAGTGTTCCTCTCCTTTCTATATTTTGTGAAAGGCACCATGGAACGAAGCGAAGAACAGGAAATAGGGGTTACAAAAGTTGTTTTTAACTTTTGAAATGAAATAAAATCTTTGTTTTACGTCCCGCGGTTATACGGGATAGGCTAAAGGAGACGAAGATAATGAGAAATGCAGGAAATGGTGGAATAAAGAAAGTTGGAGGAAACGGGAGAATCCCGAGAAAACCCACGAACACGGTGTTTGTCCAACACAAAGTTGACTTTGCGCGAACATTTTTGACTTTTAAGTTCCATCGTTCAGGTTAACCATTGGTTTCTTTCATCAGAATTATAAACCAATATCAAAAATTATATTGTTAATGAACTCTAATTAATGTTTTAACAATTACAAACATTTTTAATTCTTACATCTCTGTATCCAAGATACTTATTAATTCTTATCTATAAATACGATTGCTCATGCGCCACACATGGTGAGTTCTCTTTAATATTTATTTTTTTTTAATTAGATTTGGATTTATTTAGTTTAAAATAAAACAGAAGAGTATAACTTAAAATGTAATACCTGGGTTAGTAAATATCAAAGAGAGAATTATTTAAAATTGAACATTCAGGAAATTTGAAATATATAGTATTACTTATAAACACTACCGTGTCAACTGAATTATACGATATTTAATCGAAAAGTTTAGCTATAAATTTTACGAAAATTTGCGATATTTTCCATGTTTTAATTACAACTTTAGATTTTTTAACCAAAGTATATTTTGAATTTTGGTTCGAAAACATTATTATTATTATTTTGTGATAAAGGTATCATAAAATCTCTCTCTTTAACAATGCAAAATCCTCGTAGTGATTGTCTTACCTTTCCTTACGCCACTGTTTTGAGAAATAGGTACAGTCAGCGATAAAAGTTCCTTCTGTTTGATGAAATTACTTTCGTAAATAACTTCAGAATGGAAGGACAATTTGAATACAGTTTTCGGTAAATTGAAAAAAATAGAATTTTTTCTGTACGTTCCAGCCATATCATAATTACTCTCAAAATAGATTTTACCAAACGGAAAGAACTTTTGTCGCTGACTGTACAACACATCATCATCTCCATAATATTTACTCTCGTTTATAACTTTGGAAAGCTGATGTGGTTTCAAAATACGTTTACATATATCCATCTCATTATAAACAAATAAAAAAAAAATGTTTTTAAATCTAGTACAGTGTTTATAAATAGCATTAGTTACTTTCGAAACGTTTTTTAAATCTGTTCTTGGAAAATATCTATGATAAACAATATTTCAAAGATACTGTAAATTATTTAATAGGATTGCGTTAAGATCTACATAGCTATCAAAATAAAATTCCAGTTATGTTTGTTATATTGTACAATGATTAAATTGAAATATTATAAGCTTACTATTGTGAACGCCCTTCAGACATTGCGCCGATTTGAGATGTAAAATAAAATGAAATGAAATCTTGAGTATTACACACCTCGAAATGCCATTTAGGCAAGGGAGATGATTAAACCAATTGAATGATGATGGAAGAATTGGTGGAATGAGAAAGTGGGAGAAAACAGGAGTAAAATGAGAAAACCCAAAAGCAGCGTGTCGTCTACCACAAACTTAGTACTTTGGGGATCAAACCAAGTGGATTTCCGAACTGAGACTATACAAATGTGCTACTATCAGTTACTACAGCAATAATGCAAGTGGGATTCGTAGCTTCTCCAATTCAGGCTATTTTTGTAAACGTTTCTAAGCTTCAGCTGTTATGTCTTACAAAGCAAACTTGCCATGTTTCATAGTTTATTTTAACTCTTGTCAACAGAGGTTTAATTTGTAAACGCTATGCGTTGTGTGTGGAACATTAAACATTCGCGCCCCTTGAATATTCGCATGTGGTTTGGAGAGCATGGAATTCCCTCAAACAAAAGCAGAGTGACCGACGGGAATCTGCCGGAAGTAAAAAAAAAAAAAAAAAAAAAAAAAGTAAACAATTCGAATTCGCACTTCAAATACCAATCGATTGCCAAAATATTGTAGAACTGTTCGTGGGGACATTGGGCACTGTACACCTCCAATGCTTGTACCAGTGTACGGGATGAGGCTGTTCGATCCATCAGAGATAAACGCACAAGCTGCCTGTCCTCGCAGCCATGGATGGCGAGAACGCTGGGATCCAGCGTGTCGTTGCATAGTGCTTTCGACTGTTTATGCTCTTCATATTCTACAGATTTGGACTTCCCACGTTGTTACTTCTTGGTGTTGGATTTTTAATGGCGAGCAGTAACTGCATTTGTAGCTTCAGCATGTTTAGGCGTCACAGTGGATTTCTGATAGAACACTCATCTCTGGTGCTCGAAGTCCCTGATTCGATTGTAAGCCATATGAGTTTGTGATGGACAACATATTTATCATTTCCTTCCGTCTCATTTCATTATTCTTCACCTTCATTAATGATCCGTCTCCTTTAGTCTAAAGGGCATAATCGTGAGTACTAAAACTAGAAATTTCATTTCATTGTTAAAGGTTTTACATTTTTTTAAACAATGTAAAATTGTTATTATTTCAAAATTGTTTCTACAAAATCGCTGGTTATTTATTTTCAGACCTTACATATGATACTACAATGTCACTTGTTACTGGAACATCTTCTATGGAAAGATCCTGTTTCTGTTATAGAAGTTAAAAACTGGTTTTCCATCGGACCCTTTAGGGTCGTGCTTCATAAAACCAGTATTTAGGTAAGTTATTATGTTAATCACGATTAAAATATCTTTCTATTTACAATTTCCAGCACGTTAATGCGTTGCATAAAGAGTTTCAAGAAAAGTATTTATGTAATATTTTGGAGTAAACAGCTAGACTATGGACATTACACACAGGGGAAGAAAACCAATCGGAGGCCTTCAGCATGTGACCATAGAGAGAAATGAAATAAATGGTGGTATAAGCGACAATCTATTACGGAAGTATTAAGAAAAGAACAAACCTGAAGATAATGAAAAGGAAAAAAAAAAAAAAAACTAGTGAGGATATTGAAAGAACTTGTTATTTTATGACAAATGAAGTTTTCTCAAGTCTTTAAATTTAATGGCAAAATAATTCTAAAAAAGGATGAATTCTTACACATACTTTTATATGATTAACATGTAATAATTTCGCCATCTCTCCACTTTGGCTTCATCAAACACTGTGAATGCACAGGTAGTGATAGATTTAATACAAGAGACAGCGAAAAAAATCCCAAATTCCTGATTGGTTACCATAGGATACTACAACCAATCCTCTTCTATCACAAACCAAAATAAAATTTTTAAAAAAGAAGAAAAAATGAAATCTTTAAGTTTTACGTCCCACGGTTATGCCGGTTAGGCTAAAGGAGACGGTGATAATGAGAGATGAGTGAAATGGTGGAATGAAGAAAGTGGGAGGAAACGGGAGAACCCCGAGAAAACCCACGAGCACGGTGTTTGTCCACCACAAAGTTCACTTGGCGGGGGCTGGGATCGAACCCGGGACCCCAAGCACCAGAGGTGAACGCTCTACCACTGAGCCACCGCGCCCCCCTTTAAAAAAGAAGAATAATTTGTGATATTTTGGTTTGTGATGGAAGCAGACTGGCTGCAGTAGCCTATGGTGGTCAATCAGGAATCATTGAATTTTTTTTGCTGCCTCTTATATATAAAATCTGTCATTATCTGTATACTCATAGTGCCTGATGAAGCCAAGTGGATAGTTGGCGAAACAGTTACACGTTAATTTTTTTTTTTAACAATAAATGCATTATTTTGCTCAGCGAGTAGTCTGAATCAGATTTAAGTTTTGAAAGCAAAGTTTATTCCAATGGAAAATATTCCATATAAAATATTCGGAAATAGGACTAGTATGTAGCAAAGTACCTGAATGATTACATACTTATCTTCTGGAGATACAGTTTATGAAAGTCTAAGGCAGTCCAAATGGCTGTAAGTTCAGCTGAATGGTGTGTAATTAACGCATCGGATCCAAACTCCCATTCTCTACACCGGAGTTTGCTACCTGTTAATCCCTTTTAAGTGATTCCCCAATTGTCACATGATGCTGGGTCGTATGTTAACCATTCTGCTATAAGGTACCATGTACATATATGCAGTCTACTTCTATCTTATGCTCATTCTTCTAACTGGTTAATTGTTATGCAAAATGAAATTAAATGCAGTCTTTTAGTTTTACGTTCCACGGTCATGCCGGCTAGGCTAAAGGACACGGTGATGATGTGAAATGAAGGAAATGGTGGAATGAAGAAAGTGGGAGGAAACGGAAGAAACCCGTGAAAACCCACGAACATGGCGTTTGTCCACCACAAAGCCCACCTGACTACAGCTGGGATCAAACCAGGGACCAGAAGTGAACGCTCTACGCTGAGTTCCACACTAACACATTCGAATGATGAACACTGATCTACCATCTTGCGTTCCTTCTGCTCATTACCCCTGACACCTACTTCGTGGTAAGGTGAATAGTGAGTTGTGGTATTCAGCGATAAGATTGGTTTCAATCTTAGACAAGTGAGGATCTTGTGCTCGTATCTAAACTTCCAATTGAAATGAAAAATCCAATGTGTTCTCATTCGTCATATAGGATCTACACTTGACTTTGTGGTATTTGATAAGAGAGGGGAGTAAGCTACATATTTTGCTCGCTTCTTGTCTTTATTGAAGGGTGTATGACTAGTACGTTGTGCATTCGTGGGGCCACCAAGCCTATCCTCCTACTTTCTTTGAATACTTTCTGAGATTCGATCTTCCAGCAGTATATCACCAGCATGCTAATACTGTCAGTAAACGCAGCTTGCTTTACTAGGTAAATGCAGTCTACTCTAGCCTGCCAGGTTTCCGAACTCAAGTCTTATCAGGGATGTGTGGGACATGGTGGAATAGCCCTTGACCAAAAGCCAGTTCCCACAATGACCATCTCCCAGACAGACAGAGCTTACATACAGTTTTGACCGACTACACATCCGAGCAGATGTGTAACCGTTTCGGATAGTCAAGTTTTATTAAGATAAGTATTCATATTGTATGTTTGGTAACTTATTCGGGATGTACCATGGATGTTATGTTGAGAATAGTACCACCTAATATCGCCTTCTTTTATTCCCGATTCGTGAATTCGTATTGTGTATTCTTAAACGCATTTACGTGAATGCAGTTCTATAGTTCTCAAATATTTTACCCGATCATAAAATGTTAGCACTCTTATCTTATGACGACTCTCTTCTCCTTTAATAGGAGTTCCTAATATTTATTTCTCGTTTCTTTTATCCACCTTTTCATTCTTCATTTTAATTTAAGTTCTTTAACTTGACCGTTAGTGTCGTAATTTCTTTGTTATTCTTGTTTACTGCGTTTTTTTTCTCTTAATGTCTAAAATATACTGTTTATTATTTCTGTCATATAACTGAATGTACGAGGGAGGATCAGAAACTAAGCTTACGAGGCCGATATTTCTGGAGTTTTGTCTGTTATAGAGGAATGAGGAGTGTGTGGTAATTGTAATACATGGAGTCGCCAACTGTGTAGTTTCAACTACCCGCCAACTGCAGCGCTAGTTGTAGGTGAAAACAAATGGCCACTCGTTTAGAAAACTGGTTTCGCGAAGAAGTCCGCTCAGTTACTCGATTTCTGTGGGCGAAACATGTGACCGTGGCTGAAATTCAGCGGCAGCTGATAGAGGTTTACGGAGAGACTGTAATGTGTCGACAGCATAATGGTGTCGAAAGTTTGTAGCTGGTAGAGAAAACGTCAAAGACGAGGAGCGCAGTGGCCGACCCAGCACGCTGTTGAAACAGTTTTGCTGGGACATCATCGACCACCTTCCCTACAGCCTGGACCTCGCTCCAAGCGACTTTTACTTGTTCCCATACTTGAAAGAACACCTACGAGGCCGTCGCTTCGCTTCAGATGAGGAGGTGAAACACTTCGTGACGACGTGGCTAAACACGCAAGGCCAGGACTTTTACCAAGAGGGAATCTTCAAACTCATCCCACAATGTGACAAGTGCTTCAACCGGTATGGAGCTTATGTCTAAAAATAACCTAACGTATGTACTATCTGTTGGTTCTATTGGTTGTATGAAATAATATATACACGTTTCACTGCAGGCTTTGTAACATTACTTTTTGATTACTCCTCGTATCCTTTCCATCCTTCTCAAGCTGCATTTCGCTCGTCAAAGATTCATTTTTATCTTTAGTTTCTATGTTTTCTTAGTAGTTTTCCCTTGCTATCTTTCTATTACCATTCAATTTACTATCAAATATACGTTATTCAAACATCTCTATTCATCTAATTTCCTCCTGTCACATTTACGTCTATTCTATATTTCCCTATCTTTATCGATTTCCTTTCTAAATACGTTCAATTTTCTACACATTGTTTTACATTTTCACTTCAACTCTGTTTCCATACTTTTCCAAAATTCTTTTATATCCCACGCTTCTACGTTGTGCTATTTTCACAATACCGTACCTTACACGCAAAGTTCAAAATACTCGCACAATTATATAGTTCTTGTGTCTACTTCCTCTCAATTCATATGCGTATACTTTCTCCAAAGTTTCAAAGACAAATGTTTTTACTCCTATACTTTTAAACTTTCCAATATCTACAAGGTTCTTCTACAAGGTTCCTACTGATCTGGAGAAGTATATTTCCCTGACTTCTCCCGACCTTCGGCAGGAAATTCCCTGACTTTCATGACAGGTGTCGGATGACATTGACATATAAATAAGGAATAAATAACAGTGAATATTTATATATAAGAACATTTATTCTATACAGACAAAGAGACAAATAGTAACCAATTGCTCATACGTACATTCCACTTCCCTCCCATAAAAATCTCAGCAACGTTCCATACTGTGGTCATTTATTATTGGCGAACCTGAAATTGGTGCGCAATTAATGTTGGAAAAATATACTTTATAAAATTTCCCTGACTTTCCCTGATTTCCAGTCTTTTTCCCTGAACTTCTCTGACCTGCACCATTTTACCTGAACTTTCCCTGACTTCCTGACCAGTAGAAAAACTGTTCTATCCTCGTCACAGACTACATTTTCAGCCAAGATTTCTATCTGAAAACTTTACCATTATTTTTTCGTTTTCTTTTTAGCATTAGCACTCATCATAATTTTCTGCCACACTAGTAGCTTGCTTCAAATTTAGAAGTTTTCATACACAAGTGTCATTAGGTTACCTCTTTGTCTTCGTACAGCAATTATATGTTTTGATACTTCTGTAGAATCTGTCATATGTGGTATTTCTCTACTTCTCTTGTATCACTTCCATTATAACACGGCATAACTTCTTCTCAAAACACAAGTTCCATATAAATAGATAACAATGTACTATTACTTCTTAATAACAGATGTAACATTCGTTTGTTCCTCCTATCCATTTGCTTATTTCATATAGGTGCACTCATGTCCATAATTATTGTCGCATGTCTATAAATATGTTGTTGAAGGAATATAATTTCATAACGAATTCGCCCGGTATATCTTATAATGTTAATATGTGTATGTGGAAAATTTCATGTCAAAAAAGCAGTAAATAAGAACAATAAAACGAAAATAAAACTTTTTTGTCCATTTAGCAACATTTTGTTTTAGTCATTCTAATTTCCGTATTTATAATTCTTTTCCCATAAAATTTACCACAAATATACATTTCCCGATTATACAGATAGTATCAGTATTAAAAATACACTGCAAAATCACTATCAAATTATATTCTTACAAGAAGACAGTTATAGATATGCGACAATAATTTTGGACATGAGTGTACCTTTACCCTTCATCTATTTCCTCTTTTACCTAAAATTCTAGGGGGACGCGTCCCGTCCGTCCCCCTGCCAGAAATGCCCGTGTCCCTAAAGTATACGCGCAAATTGCCAGGCACGAGGCGTTGCCAACGTAAACACAAAACGGATCCTAATTAAAAAAGAAAAAGAAAATCGTAGGGGATATATAGATAGATAGATAGATAGATATGCATATATTTTTTAAAAAAGAGGTAAACAAAGTAATGTACGAAGCAACAGTTTACCTTCCTGATAATCTTTGGATTTTTAAAATTGTTCTTTTTTTACAGAATCTGGAATTTCTACTACCACAGCAGTTGCAATTATGATTCTTCTTTGACAAAGAGTGAAGAATATCTTCCTTACAATCGTTTGGAAGAGCATTCTGCGGAGCAATATTGTATTGTCATCCAGATTTTTATTTGGCTCCAGGCAGTTAACTTTGGACTACTGGAATTTGTTACTACCAAATATTGCAGGTCGATTGGAAGACCAGAGCAAGAGCATGAATTTTTCAGAGCATAAGCAATCCCTGATCTTTGTTGGTAGAAATAGAAACTATCAAGCCTTACAATCCGTTGGCGAAACTCAAGTTTACTTCAAGCTTATGATCACATAATGAGCTACTTTTGTCTTGTGATTAGTGTAGAGTACTCAAATGTGAAATTTGAAACTGTGGCTCAAGACTTACTATGTTCATCATACATGATGCTATATGAATTGATTCTAGAGTTTTCAACGGAGAGTGACTACAACTATGATTAGAAGCATTCCTCAGAACTACTTTCTGTCACATTTGTATCTTGTGAGAGATTTTGTATGACCATTTACAACCGGCAATCAATTCCTGTGATACGACTTCGCTTTTGTGTAATTTTGCAACAAGGAAAGCTACAAAATGGTTTGTAGCACTGTTATTATCCGATGATAACAAAGCAATTACCTCTGATAAGCCAAATACGCTACCAAACGTTTAATAATATCGATATCAGCTTTAGACTCATGTGATTGGTTCTCTACTAATTCTCCATGAAGAAAGAAACAAGTACTTAAGCTGCAAAGTTAATCACCTATGGAGTGAAGTTCAAATACCCTCGCAAAAAACAACACCATGTCAACAAGACCAGTCTCCAAACCACATACAACTTTACTGATTGCTGAGATATATCAAGCATGGGTTCTTCTGCTGACAACATGCTAACAGAGAAACTGTATTTGGTTGCTAAGACGAAACATTAAACCTGGACGACTAAAAATCTACTGTTTTCGATTATGGCCGTGCTGATAGACTACAATGTGTTTCCTGGATTCATAAGAAGAAGACATCATTTTAAATATAAAATATTGTTAACAGTTAATGTGAAAAAAAGAAAAAAGAACAAATAAATAACTTTAGGGGTGGGAGCTTTGGTTACATAGGGTGGCTGGATCAATAGATGGATGGGGTATGTCAACCACCAATCTTCCTAGGATCTCTAGGAAGATTGGTGGTGACTGGATAGGCAGGCAGGGGAGTAGACTGGCGGACAGGACGGATGTTTGGGCCGCTGGGCAGACGGTCCGGTAAGGGGGAGACGGGCTGACGGATGGGTTGAGGGGGCCTTGGAAGAAGGGAGGGTGGGGGTGTGGGTGCTTGGCTGGGCGGGTGGATATACACAACATATACACGTACGCACATCCAAACTACTGCATTCCTCATCACCACTTACACTGATGCGGCGAGGGACCACGCGCTTCGATCCAGATGGGTAAGTATTGTAGCATTTACAGACCTTTACACAACGACTTATCTTCTTCGGAAAATTCTTCTGCTTTCAGGTTCTTCTTCAAATAATTCTTCTGCTTTCAGATTCGTCTTCAAGTAATTCTTCTTCTTTCTTCAATATGTATTGAATGTGTCTTCGTCCTTCTTTCCCATATTCAACAGTTCAATTCTTCATAATCTCTTTCTCTGTCTACTGGTTCCTCACTATATATTTATTCCAACACTATTTCTTCTTTCTCCTACAGCATCCATTAGGATGTAGCTCCATCAAAATGTAGACCAGAATGAAGAAATTACGAAAAAAGTGTCACTATTGATCACATTGAATGTTCTGCTAGTAGAAAGTTGTGATGAAAGAATGTGCTATCAGGTCAAAGTCTGACTAGTATTCGGAGAAGAGAAAAACTTGAATATCGGAGCACGTCCCACACACAAAATCACTAGAAAAAAGTCAATAGATACAATAGCTGTAATTTAAAATAATGGAAAAAAAGGAAGAAAACTGGGTTGAAGAGGTGGTAAAAGGGTGGAGACAGTGTGGTGAAGTAAATTAACAAAAAATATAAATAAATAAATTAAATAAAGAAATAAATTACTTAGATAAATTAGAGTAGGTAAGAAATATAAATAAAAAGTTAAATAAATAAATAATTTAATTAATTAATCATAATTCCTTCCCCACCAATATCATCATCATCATTATCATAATCACCATAACCCTAATTACTGACCACACTGTCTCCAGTTTCCTTCCACCCAAATCTTTCCTCTTTCTGCAGTATTTTATATTACAGTTGTTGTGTCTCATGCTTGTCTAGTGACATTTTGTGTGCCGTGTCTTCATCTTCAATGTTTTCTCTTCTCTGAATATTTCTAGTAAAGACTTTTGATCTCGCCACACGTCCTTTCATATTAACCTCCAAGCAAAAGATTCAATATGGTGATAGTGACACGTTTGTCTATTATTCTCCCTCTTCTTCGGTCTTGGATACAACCTGGTGACATTATTCACACACTAGATGGCTCGTGAGGAAAGTCACACTGGTAAAACTTAAAGTTTTATCGCTTGAAACGAAAAGAATGAAAATTATCTAATGTATTAATCGTTGTATACAACAATTAGTAAATTAAAGCAGCTTTATTCTTTTATTTTCAAGCGAAAAAAAATAATAACTTTTACCGATGCGACTTCTCTCATGAACGCATCCACAAGCAGTTAGTATTTCTTTTTCAGTTGTTTCGACGAAGAAGAAAGAAGAAGAAGCCTTATCACGACATATTATCTGTCTGTCTGGTTGGGTGTCTGTGCTTCTGTCTGACCTGACGCTGGGGTTCTTGATATCTGTCCTGACGCCTGAATCCTAAAAGTTGATCCCGACCTGATGTCCTCTGTGCCCTTATGCCCGCCCCGAAGCCAGCCTCCTTCTCTGCCTGCTTTCCCCTTATCTATCTATTCTTTCAGCCACCCTATAAAGCTAGTAGGGTCTTGGGGTGGAATATTGGTGGGAATTTTAAAAAAAAAAAAAAAAAAAAGTTACTTTTAATTCCTTATATTTTCAAATCACTGTTGAAACTACAAGGTGACCACAAAGTTCTTGACGTTTCTGACATCCCATTAATCACGCGCTCACAGAGAGGAAACGAAATGATACACGTGCCTAACAAACGATCGAGAGTTAGTCTGACACTCGATCTTCAATAATACAGGCAGGTTGCGCGCACACAGCAATCATAGCTCGTCCAATGTGGAAGAGAAATTGAGGTATTGAAGGTGTTTGTTCGCGTGTTTGTTGTATCACTTCAAAGTGTCCTAATAGCTGCCGAATGAAGTCACTGCATATCCCAGACATTTGGGGAGAATACCGTGAACAAACGCACCCTAGATATTGGTTCCAGGAATTCCGTTCGGGAGATATGAGCTTTTCGGATGAGCCTCGCAGTGGACGATCACATGTGTTGGATGGCGAGGTCCTGAAAGCAGCCATCGAGGAGGATAGTAGTTTAATGTGTGAAGAATTTGCAGAAACGTTCCACGTTTACACTGAAACAGTCAGACTGCACCTGCATAGGATAAGGAAATCATACAAGTTAAGCAAGTGGGTACTTTCAAGCGTACCAGACATTGGTTGTCGCCACGTAACCCTGTTCCTCACACCTCAAAACAGGGAGCAAAATTTTCGGTCACCAGGTCGCCATTGGCGACTAGAAATTTAGAGATGGCGACCAGTGTTCAGTAGGAATGGTTTCTTCCTAAACACTCAGGGCCACGCAGTGTCTGTTTTGCACGAAGATAATTGTCACTGAGTAAAAGGAAAAATGGAATGTGAAGCCTTCACAACGTTATAATCCGACTCTCCTTTCCCACGCTCAAAATGGTTTGCCTCCTGGCGCGTCAACACGAGATATCGTCGTTTCCTTTGCTGTTTGAAGCTAGAACAGCTGAGGGGATCAGCCCAGTGTCTAGACGAGATCAACCAATCACGTCATGATGTCAGTGATAAATAAATAACAAAATAAGTAAATACATATAATATTTAAAAAATAGATATTTACATGAGATAGTCTAGGGGCCGCGGTGGCTCAGTGGTAGAGCGTTCTCCTCTGGTGCTTGGGTTGCCGGGTTCGATCCCAGCTCCCGCCAAGTGATCTTTGTGGTGGACAAACACCGTGTGCGTGGATTTTCTCGGGGTTCTCCCGTTTCCTCCCACTTTCTTCATTCCACCATTTCATTCCTTACTCATCATCACCGTCTCCTTTAGCCTAACCGGCATAACCGTGGGACGTAAAACTCAAAGATTTCATTTCATTTCATTTACATGAGATAGTGTTATCACTGGTCACCTAACTGCTTTCTTTGTCAAACCAAAGGCCGTGGTGGTGGTGGGGGGACCTCTTATAATTTGTACGTAAGAGATACTGTCGATCATCATTTTTGGATTGGCGACTGCTTCTGCCTTTGAAATTTTATGGCATGTCTGAACAACATCTCTGCATCCACGAAAGGTTATGCTGTCTGTATGATGGAACTGTCGGCAAGTGGTGTTACGAGCTCCTTCCACCTAGTGAGAACTTACTGCTGACCTCTACTCTCAGCAGTTGCAAAGGGCGCACCGTGCATTGCGGAAGGAGGAGCCGGCATAGGTGAATCGCAAGGGTGTACTGTTCTTGCACGACAATCCCAAGCCAAATGTGACTAGGAGAACTCGGGAGACCCTTCAGCAACTTGTCTGGGAGACAATATGCCATGCACCATATTCACCGGACCTTGCACCAACAGATTACCACTTGTTTCATTCCCTTGACAAACACCTCTGTGGGAGATCCTTCGCAAATGACGGAAACATGCGGAACGCACTCACGGACTTCTATGCATCCACGACCGTCGAGTTTTATGATGAGGGTATTGTGCAGCATCATGAGCATTGGGAAAAGTATTGGATGCTGATGAAGATTACTTCGAAACCTAAAAGCACGTACCGTCCACTGTATTGCTCTTTGTTTATCACTACTCTAGAACGGCAAGAACTTTTTTGGTTACTTTGTATTAAGAATACTAATACTACTATAAGATGATATCAGCAAGAAATCAGCCTTAAATAGATTCGCTTATTATACAGGGTGTTTCAAAAAACACCCACAACGTTTGGGAGGTGATTCCTGACACCAAGATAAGACAAAAAGACCAACCTAGGTGCATAAATGCTTACTTTCGGAGTTACAGGCTGACAAAAACATGAAGAAATAAACTTTGAAGGTCCATAGCTCCAAAACTATGAGACCTACTGTAGTCGGATCAAAATTTCACTAAGGAACTAATATGTGCGTTATCCAAACATGTTTCAGAATCCTGCGGTACTCACGCAACCATTTTTATAGAGGCAGCTTGTCTATGAGCATATAATTTGAAGTACTCACCAACTATCTCTATAAAAACTGTTGCGGAAGTATCACAGGATTCTGAAACATGGATAGGGCACATAGTAGTTCCTAAGTGAAATCTTAAACCGACTACGTAGTAGGTAACATAGTATTGGAGCTATGGATATTTAAAGTTCATTTTTTCATGTTTTCGGCGGGATATAACTCCGAAATGACGGATTTCTGCCCCCAAGTTGGTCTATACTTTTTGTCCTACCTTGGTATCAGGAGTCACCTTCCAAACGTTGTCGATGTTTTTTGAAATACTCTGTAGATCCAAATAGAATTCAATTTTGAACTTTCCTGCGGTGACTGACCTTTTGGATTTTGACGAGATAATTAGTTTTATATTAAATGTAAAATTTTATTACGGAACTTAATCAATGAAAAGAAAAATAAGCGGATTATGCATATAATCTCCGAAGTGATTAGGTGCATTATAACACAAAGATTGAGAGGGCAGAGGCCGAGTGGTAGAATAATCAGCTCCGAGCTGTATCTGGTTCGATTTCAAGGCATGTGAGGTTATGTCTGTGAGATTTCTCGGGTTCTCCTGTTTTCATCCACATTTTCATTCCATCAATTTCCTCATAATCAATCACTTTAAGCGAGGGAGGTAAAACTACGTATTCCATTTCATGTAATACAGACCATGGGAAAAACAAGGAGAAAGTTCGGTGAAGTTTTGTTGCAGGGGCTGGTGAGACACAGTAACAGAAGAAGATTTGACCTGCCAAAAAGCTTTTGTAAATACAGTTTTAACGAACACAATTGCTATCACAATTGTAATGGATATCTTTTGTTTTAATCATTGTAACCTATTTTAAATTAAAGTTTTTCTCTTGAAAAAGTGTATCGATTTGACTTAAAATGTAGGGACATCGGAAAAATATGAAATGAAATCTTTGAGTTTTACGTCCCACTCTTATGCCGGTTAGGCTAAAGGAGACGGTGATGAGTAATGAATGAAATGCTGGGATGAAGAAAATGGGAGGAAACGGGAGAACCCCGGCCGGTTAGGCTAAAGGAGACGGTGATGATGAGTAATGAATGAAATGCTGGGATGAAGAAAGTGGGAGGAAACGGGAGAACCCCGAGGAAACCCACGTACACGGTGTTTGTCCACCACAAAGTTCATTTGGCGGGGGCTGGGATCGAACCCGGGACCCAAGCACCAGAGGTGAAAGCTCTACCACTGAGCCACCGCGGCCCCATCGGAAAAATATACAAAGTGGCAAGGACATGTAGGAAAAGAAAAGTAGCATATTTATGGATCTTTGAATGCAGCATTAAGAAAATAAATATTTCGTGTGAGCAGGGTGTCTACTAAAATTTGAAAATGAAATTTCGTGACTTTTTCGTGACCTTTTCTTTACCAAACCATAAAATTTCGTATCATTTTCGAGAGCGAATTTGGGTGCGAATTAGGCCGAATTTTCATGCAAGCGATAGAAGAGTGCTTTGCTTGCGATTTGGTAGCATCAAAAGCCGAGCAAACACATTTTTGGTGGTGAACTTTGATGTTTTATAGAACAAAATTTTCAAGTTCTATAGCTTGTTTAGCTTATACGTAAATCCGGCTCTGAATACAGGATACAATTCTATATTGGTGGCTCAGTTGTAGAGTGCTTATCTCTGGTGCTTGAAGTCTTTGGTTCGATCCAAGCTCGCGTTAAGTGGGTTTTGTGATGGACAAACACCATGTATCGGGATTTTTCCTCTTTCCTCAAATTTCCTTCATTCCACCGATTCATTCGTTATCACTCCTTCCCTTAGGCATAATCGGTCGGTGGATAACGGTTCGACGTTAAACCAAAAAACGGAAAGTGTTCTTTAGTTTCTACTCCAAATCACTTGGTAATGATTCTGGCTCACTTGGTAGTGATTACGGTTTGATATTTATAATTGTGATGAGTGTAAATACAGTGGACATGTGCTATAAAAACTACAGTGCATAAAACACGAACCAACTTGTACTAGGTGGCCACTAAGTACGACTGCTATCTAACCGAGTCAGGGAGGAGCACAGCAGGGGGTTAAGAGGTAGCGAGGAGGTGCGTCCGTAGCAAGAAGGCGCGTCAACGCCTGTGGGCATACGCATAAACTAGGTTGCTTAAAACGGCTCACTATAAGTCACAGTATCGGCTCCGGAGCCGTCAATGGATTTGGGGGAGATATTAAATACCACCCCCCAAAAAAATATTATATCAATGATATGGTTCCGTATTCAAACAATTACAGATCCATCATTCATCATATTTCTTATAGTTGCTTCCTAACATCTTCCATCTAATATATTAATCATTTCCAATATTGATGATAATTCACCCCTTTTCTGTTTTGTTTTGTTCAGCATCCCATGATTATGTTAGATGCTAAGAGAGACGTTAATGATGGTAATGAATGAAATGGTGGAATAAAGTAGGAGAAAATGGGACAACCTACACAGTGTTTGTCCACCACAAACCCCACTTAGTAAAAGCTGGAATCGAACCAGAGATTTCACACACTAGAGGTGAGCATTTTACCAATCAGCTTCGCGGCCCTTGATTCCGCACTATCTTTCGACAATATGCATAACATTACCTTAATATATTACTATTTATCCTGATCGTTATCTGAGAAATTAAAACGAGATAATTCCTATGTTAAGACGGTGAGGTTTATGGATAGGGACTGCGGTAGCTGTGATAAAGCTTCACTCATCTCTGCCACGTGGAACCCCTGGTCGATCTCCGCTCCCGCTAAGTGGGCTTTGTGGTGGACAAACACCGCGTGCATGTCTCCCTTACCCTTGGTGCATAATCGTAGGACGTTAAAAAGAAACTCTGCCGAGAATTGTAGTACGTAGAAGCTTTTCAGTTCATGGCACGTGACTTGCCAATAGTGGCAGAATACCTATGACGATGGTTGTGAGCACGCCTCAGCACAATTTCTGAATATTTGTGGAAAGCTGAAGCGATAATATAAATATATTGAGGGTAATAATAATCGTAAGAACGATTCAGCATGGAATGACCTATCGGAATTCTGTCATAGAGTTTCTAAATATACTATATATCCAAACTAAAATGTCAATATACAAGCAAGAAGTTTCGGCGTTAAGTACAAACAAGCAAATGTATGGCATACTAGATGAAATACCCATTCTTCGCATGGGTCAGATAAAACATCTATGTAAGCAAACTGAACAATGAAAGAAAAAAATATCAGTCATTTTCTACTACTTTTACATATTCTGGTAAACGCCCCCTGAGACACCCTGGTTCGAAATTTAAAAAAAAAAAAAAAAAGCCTCTTCCCCCCCCCCAGCCGATGGGGGCTGTATTTGGAAGTCAACGCCTGTATGAGTATCACCATTCATCTCAGCGACCGCGAAAACTATGGGTTTGATACTAATATGTCATTTTGGATTATTTTTACATGTCTTGGTATTAGCCCCCCTCCCCCGGTGAACCCCGGCTCGCAGCCGAATGGGGTGAATTTGGAAGTTAGTGCGATCGGAGTTTCACCACTGATCTCAGCGACCTTGAAAACTATGAATTTGACACTAATATAGGTCATTTTCTACTACTTTTACATGTCTCGATAAACGCCCCCCATGAGACCCCCTGATTCGAATTTTTTTTTTTTAAAAAAGAAAAAGCTTCGTCTTGGTCTGGGGCCTGGACCAAGGCACCCGTGACCAAAATTTGATAACTCTTCGTCTGGCTCCCAGGCCGCACACAGACAGACACACAAACAAACTCTTTATTTTATTTATATTAAATTATAAGGTGTCTACCATTACTACTACAAAGATGTAAACCATTAACTTTATACACATTTTTTCAATCTAATGTTCCTTACCTTACTTTTTGCTTGGCGAAACAAAGTCTGATGTCGTTCTCTATCTTCAAAGGAACTGGATGGAGTTTATCCTCGTTTATTCTAAACATCTGAAGCTTGCTTTCCGTTGTGGCTAATAGCAACTGTTTGTACGTCATTAAAGCTACCTAAAATGGAAATAAGATAATGTTGCATATAACAAAACTTGCTTCTTTAAATGAAAGACTAAGGAACTGCATATAACAAAACGCCGTAATTTAATTCCTTAATTCCTTAGTCTGGTTAGATGCTTACTGCGATCTCCAAAAGGTTGATTTTATTTCTTGCAAAACTACTATCCTTGGTATATGATTTATGAGCCTGAATTTACATCATGGTTTTGTTGTAGATATTTATATTACTCACATTAGAAAACGGTGTAGGTTTTCCACTTCATTCGTTTGTATATAATTATTTTGAACAAACTCTAATAATAAAATACTGACAAACTTGTAAAAAACTGTTTTAAAACATCAATGCTGTCAAACTATAACTTAGGAAGATTCTTGATCCTGTTATTAGAGATTCCCTGCTAATTTTCATAGGAAACTTTTTTGTTCTTAATATTTATGAATAGAATTGTTAATAATGTAATCCGACTGTAGACTGAAAGTATTTGAGAACAAGATCCTAAGACAAGTATTCGGACTCAAAAGGAATGGGAATGGGGAACGGGGAATGGCGGAAACTACATAATTTATACGGTTTACCAAAACATTGTTAGGGTCATCAGATCTAGGAGCCTGAGGTGAGCAGGTCATGTAGCCAGAAAGGATGAAATTAAGAACACTTTCAATTTTTTTAACTGGAAGACCAATCGGAAAACGACCATTAGGAAGACCTAGATGCAGATGGGAGGACAATATTAAGATTGATCTCGCAGAAATAGGAATACAAAGTAGAATCTGGATCCAGTTGACTAAGGACGGAACTAGTGGAGAGTTTCTGAACGCGACATTAAACTTCTGGGTTTCACAGGTCAGAGTTAGTTAGTTAGTAATCCGACTGTTTATCCAGATTTCCTTTATCTAACTTTAACTTCGAATCCTTCGTTCTAATATAATATGATTGGAATCGAATACCTATCTTTCCACCACTGAATATGTTTTGTAAGCGTTTACATCTTTAATGAAATGTTTAGAAGCACACAAATGCTTGGATAGTTCTGATATGCTGAACTTTATCTCTAACATCCCTATGTATTTTTTTTATCCTGGTCCCTATGTTTCTTTTAGTCATACCGATATCACGATTACGAAACTCATACGCCGAATGAAAAAAAAAAAAGGGAAATTAAGTATTACTTTATCATAAGATCGTTATTTGTTTAATAAGCTATTTTGAATTTATAACAATAAAGCTCAAGATTGTCTTGATACTACCACGCCCAAGTTAGAAAACTATACTCTACACGTTCTTTCTTCTCTTTTAAATTAAAATACATATTGACTGAACAAAGATCGTATTGTATTTTAGCTTTACTTCATTCGGTTTTTTTACATTACTATGTTGTATTTATCATTGTTATTTCTAAGGAAACTCAACTGGTCTTTCTTTCTTAAAAAAAATATTTATAATCTCCTTTGAGTTTTATTTATTATTGTTATTTATTTTGAATGTTAAACTAATTAATGGTATCTCTATTACTTTAGTCGGCATAAGATATTTTTTATGACGTGAGCAAGTTTATAGAAATGATTAGCTTCGTAAGTCGAGGTACGTACTGTATTGTGTTCTTCATTTATTGTGACAACATTGCTTCCGTGAGGAAAGGGGCACGGTGGCTTAAGTGGTAAAGCGCTTACCTCTGATGTGTGGGGTCCCTGCAAGGACGCCGATTTCTTTGTAAATGTGTGTGGGGGGGGCATTCATATGCAGAAGGTATATATATGAAAATTTTAAGACAAATTGCACTCAAATTATGCCAAATATTGTATATTCACAAATAAAATAGGGGGCCCACATGAGCTTTTGGGGACCCTCGGTCCCCAGGATCGGCACCCTTGGGTCCCTGGTTCGATTCCCAGCCAGGTAAGTTTGTGGTGGAGACAATGTGTCCGTGAGTTTTCTCGTGGTACTTCCGTTTCCTCCCACATTTCATTCCGCCAGTTCTTTCATCATCATTCACTTGCATTAGTCATCGTCTCCCTTAGCGTAAAGGGCATAATCGTGGGACGTTAAACTGAAAGATTTCATTTCATTTTCAAAATTGCTTCGTTAAAACTCCACCCAGACGAAGAATCAACATCACATTAGACCTCACACAGTAAGAAGCTTAAGTTATAAATATAAAGAAGTCTATACTTACCCGATGAACGGATCCGTCCCTCAAATTTATTCGATTCGATAAGAATTCTTGTTTCCCGACGTTTTGTGTAAATAACTGTGGTCGAACAATATGAAGATTTCCAGAAGAATCTCCAAGATAAATACAGGATGCTGAAAGATATATATTACATATTAACCCTTAACGGTTCACTACCTTTTCTGTCTGCTTTGCTTGTAAAACAACTTAGCCAAAGACTACTTCCCGCGTAAAATTCACCAGAGTTGTCACCAGGGGGCAAGAGCTGCTCTATCATCGCGGAAAGTATGTACACAAATAATCACAACGAACAATACCTAAAAAAAATAATACTCTTCAAACACAACAGGCAAGATAAAAAAAATGTGTAGCCAAATGGTAACGAAAACTCGTTAAGGGTTAATCACAAAAGGTAATAGTAGTAGAAGCAGATGCACAGTAGATATTCATATCTGCGCACAATACGTTCATAAGTTTACTACATGCCATTACGTACAACATAAGATCGAAGGAACACAATAAATGAATGGAACCGGACACCCACATAAGGTTTTATTATCTATATATTAAAATGCTAGATTTATATGTTTGTGGTGAAGGAAAGTTTATATGTTTGTGGCCAATTCCTTTGACAATGAGGAGCTCTCTCGTGGCTAAGCGGTTAGCATACGCGCCTTTGGCGTGGGAGACCCGGGTTCGATTCCCGGCGGGAGCTCATGTGGTTCGGATTCCACGTTAATCAGTAGGTCCACGTCTCATATAGCCTCGCTGCTGAAAGGGACGCTAAACTAAAATCAACTCAACTCCTTTGACAATGATATCTTAAAAACCACAAGCTCTAGAAAGATACAGTTTTTTATTGATCGATTGCAATTTTTTTGTAGATTGTTCGGTTCTAATTGAATATTTTTTAAAATGGCTGTTATTTCTTTATTACATTTTTTAGGGGTACACTGGAAGTATTGAAATTCTAAAAAGTAAAGCCTAATATCCTACGAGTTATACATTCCAACTCAACACAATTATATACAGGAATAGTATATCTTTCAGGCGTTTGTTTCATGGCCAAATGATAATGAAAAACGAACGATAACCATTTCTCCAGTCTAACATGAATCTTTACTGTTTGGAATGTTTTGTCCAATGAACCCCATATATCACTGACATTATAATTAATTGTGTGTGTAATGTATTTGCTTATTACATACTGCATGCACGAAGAAAGGAAAAACTGATCATACATGAATTAGAAACTCCAACCGCAAGTAGGCTCAAATCTTGCAAACGGTACTGGATGTTGAAAAAATAATCGGAAAAATTTCCCCTTTAAGATACCTCTTGCCGATTTTTATGAAGACGTCTTTCACTTGTGTCTGTGAAGGGACATGTACAGAAGTTGTGAGGAATAAGAAGATTTATGCTCATATATGAATGATGCGCTGTGGACAGAGTGCAGATTCAGCTGGTTAAATTATAAAATAAATAAATAATCAAATAAAAAATACGACATTATCAACATTAATGAAGTAAAATTAAAGAACATTGTACGTTACTAAACTTCCTCCACCAGAAGTTATTGAAACTTTTTTAGTTTAAACAATTTTAATACACTAATAAGAGATTTTAAAAATATCAAGCATTAAGGGATCGTGACAGAATATTTATTTTTTACACCCAAAAAACTGGAGGAACAAATTAGTTATTAAACCTGATTACCAGATAATTATTCAATTAATAAATACAGAAGTCTAACACTATTCGTAAATAAATACTTATAAATAAAATAGGGATTACTAACTTATTTAACATATTAATTTTTAATTTACTTCCCACATTTATTGCGTCTTACAGACCAATAAGTACAATTTGGCGTATAACAATTTCAGGGTTCCTACTGATCTGGAAAAATCTATTACCCTGATTCCTCCCTGACTTTCATGACAGGTGTTGGATGACGTTGACATATAAATAAGGAATAAATAACGGTGAATATTTATATGTGAGAACATTTATTCTATAGAGACAAATAACAATCAATTGCTCATACATACATTCCACTTATCTTTCATAAAAAATCTGAGCAACCTTTGATAATGTGATCATTAATGGTTGGCTAAGCTGAAATTGGTGTACAATTAATGTTAGAAAAAATATATTTCATAAAATTTCCCTGATTTATATTTTTTCCCTGAGTTTCCCTGACCTGCGTCATTTTCCCTGGCTTTTCCCTGACTTCCCAGACCAGTAGGAACCATGCATTTAGTAATCAGAAAATATCATGTGCTTACCGTTTACAAGTAACACACCGAAATAAATACTTAGTAATCAGAAAATATCATGTGCATACAGTTTACAAGTAACACATCGAAATCAGTACTATGTTAAGTTTTGAATATCACGTCTCGTGGTGGAATCCATTGCGAAGAGAAATTTCTGAGTTTTGAGTCTAATCGCCAGCATGCTGCGGGGTAGCACATCACATGGAATGGCTGCAATTTCCCTACTGATACTTAAGTTCGGTTCATCAGCTGTTCCAGGCTTTCCGGGATGTATACTCTTTCCTTCAAGTAACTCCAGAGGAAATAGCCTGCTGATATTAGGTTTGAAAATCTTGATGGACAATGGATGTTACCGAATCTCGAAATTAAGACGTTCTGGGAATTGTTGGTGAAGGGTTACCATGAGCACTCGTACTGTATGCAGAGTCTGCTCTATCATATGTGCAGCACGTACAAAATCTGTCATAACTATATTATTTCAATAAATATTTCTTGTTGGAAAGAGACTCCATGATGATGGTAGTTAAATTTACTAAGCTTAATTTCTATTTGAATACTACACTTATAAATTATGTTTAGGCCACACTAGTTTAAGAACACATGGACAGTGCTAAAGCAATGGTTAAACAAACCCCACCTATGAATTGCTTGATTGTTGTTAAATTCAAGATCTTAAATCTCCAACAATAGCGAACACTTGTCCTATTTAGGGTAGTTATCACAGATTTGATATGAAAACTAGTCTTGTCTTTGTCACAAAACAGGTTCCTTATTATTGAAGGTGGAAACAATTTTTATTTAATTCTTTTTTTAACAGATATAGAAGGAAATCAAGAAATAAAGATAAAAAAGCTAGTTGCACTGGAATTACAAACTGATACATTGAGATTGAAGCTCGATATTGAAATCTATAAAAAGGATTTCTATCTTTTCTCTGCCGGTGTGTTTGTTTTATCTTTCACTAACATAATAGACATTTAAAGAACAAACGGACACAAGGAGATTGTATTTGTAATGTTTAGGCCTTTCTGAATGCGAGTGTTGTTTCCCTCCCCTTCGTTATTCATGATGGAGTAGCATACTTAAAATTGTGGCTTTTAAGATGTGTTTTTCCGGGAGAAGCTTGGGGGGGTGGGGGGGGACAAATGATGCAATTGCACGGAGCGGCAAACTGCCTAGAGCTGGCCCTGGCTTATGACAAGTGGTGCCGCAATATTGCTTTCACATGTGCGACAGACCAAGGCGTTTTAACTGAAAATTGAAAAATGTACAATGTTCTACGTATCTTCATCATAGACGATAATCACGCTAGTCAATGGAGTTATGATTCATTTCCTGGTTGGTAGACTTCGAGCTTAACGTCCTTTTTTCAGCACCGAGACTATATAAGAAGTGGACACGTAGGAACAAAACAAGCTCTTACCGGGAATCGAAGCCGTGTCTTTCTGTGCCGAAAGCGCATATGGTTACCACACAACTATGAGAGAGCTTCATAATTCATTTAGTTTCACTGTTATCTTATAATAAACTACAAAACTACCGTGAAACCTAATGAAGTTGGCCACACTTCGTTTTACTGGAAGTGTTTAACTTGTACAGTCATCCACAAAAGTAATGGCATCTGAAATTATGACCAAAAAACTCGACACTTCATTCATCAAATCTACCTTTTACGTGGAAAAAATCAGAAAATCTTACACACACACATACATGTGAAAGACATTCTAATTAAGCTTCGCCGCTGTCAGGTAAACCCACGAAGTCTTTCAGGAAGTGAGACTCCTAGCTGACAAATTATTTCTCTTATCTACTTGACAACAATTCTTCATTAAGGTTGGTTTAAAGGGACAAGTTTTGCCAATAGATGTCACTACGGTCTCCGTATCTCTCTCATGTATTTTTTACCTTTTTCGAAAATTCACGATTTCTCTTACAAATTTCAACCTAGAGACTTCAAATTTTTAGAGAAGAAACTTCATAACCTATCGAAGGCAACAATCCGTGCCGATTTTTTTATTAGAATTTTCTTCATTATTGAAATGGCTTGATTGTTGAAATGGATATCGAAACCTTTAACAATATAACTGTTTCAACAATAAAGAAAATTCTAAATAAAAAATCGGCACGGATTGTTCCCTTCGATAGGTTATGAAGTTCCTTCTCTAAAAATTTTGAAGTCTCTAGGCTGAAACTTGTAAGAGAAATCTTGAATTTTAGTGAAAGCTAAAAAATACATGAGAAAGATACGAAGATTGTAGTGACATCTATCGGCAAAGCTTGTCCCTTTACACCAACCTTAAGATAACATCTTGTATAACACATATATATGGCCAAATTAAGCAGGTAAACAATGTAATAAGGTGTTGTATAAGGTACAGTAAAACCTGTTATACGTCCGGAACCAGTTATCTCCTTATGTGGTATTCCTTTACTTTCATTATTTGACATTTATAATGGTCAGCTTTACTGTTTCACCATAATTTATTTTCCATACAGAATGAGATCTGTAGGAACAATTTATTTCCTATAATTGATTTTTCATCGTGACATATCCATTAAATATATTTACAGTTGTCATTTAAGAGATTCGCTATATTATAGTACGTAGTGTTAAGCGAGGTATCCCTCATCAATTTTGGTACCGACCTGTTTTGAACAAAGGACCGATTCTGAGTTTAGAGTTCGACAACTCGAAGCATTTATTCGATTCAGAGCAACAAGCAAAGGCCATTACTCTATTGTTTGTTTCTTCAATCCTTCCTGCTTTAGCGATCTTCAACAAAAGGAAAAAAAAAGTACAGAAGAATCTATAAATGAAGAACGGAAGAACATAATCTGTCTACCTCGTACCGGTAACACTTCTGGAAAGGTTATCAGACTATTCGCCAAGTACAACATCAGAACTATACATAAATCCCAGCAAAAATAAAAACCTACTGCGACCAGCCAAAGACGATCTGGGTCTTCGAACATTTGGGGTTTACCGCATCTCATATGAATGTCGTAAGGCGTACATTGGACAAACAGGACGGATCATTGAAGTCAAGATGCAAATAATATAACAGTTACATCAGATTACACAAACCAGAAAAATCAGGGCTTGCCGAACATAGCATCAATCAGAAACATCAGATTATATTCAAAAATACCAAAATAATAGCAAAATGCTCAAGAGTTTGGGATAGGAAAATAAACGAACCTTAACAAAGACACAGGATTCCTACTGAGTCGAACATGAACACCAATCATATCACGCCATTTCAAGCACCAACCAGAAGCCGCCATTTAAACTACCAACCAGAAGAGTACATTCAAACACACATAAAGTATATATTCCACGCATTCTATTGCCCCATAATATTTGCCTGAAGATGAGGACAATGTCAGCCCTCGAAACGTTGCAACATAAAACAGTATTTACCTGGTTGATAACCCGCGAAGACCTGTTTGCAAAAGGAATGTTTTTGTAATAAAATTTTGTAGTCGGCATGTATCTTGGCACCGAACTCTTTGCTCTTTCCTTACTTTCTGTTCCTAACTTTCTAATCTAGCGACTTTCTGATTCAAGACATTCTGAGTTGCAACTCCCCTCTTTGACGTCATGCGTAAAAGATATCTCCAACACGCGTGGATGAGAACAACCGAACTAATGACGATGTCAGATCAACTAGGTAATAAAAACTGATAAAAAAATCTTTGTGATAAAGAAGCGGGGCTATTCGTGGACAGGCCAACGGACAGTTAATAGAAGAGTTTCTCCAGCTATGAAAAGTTGTCGTCGATTTTCTACAAAGTATAATCGTATCAAACACTCAAATCACGCCCTCACTCACTTTCCTCCCATATATAATCTCAATCTACGCTACTATTATTTTTCTAGAAATCATAGACTTTTAATTAAAAACCTCACTTTTATGTACGAGGAATGATCAAAAAGTAAGGTTACAAAGCCTGCAGTGAAACGTGTATTGTTGCGCGATTTTATTTAATATCTTAGAGAAAAAAAAGCTTCCAGCTGAAAGAAGTTAAAATTTCAATGTAATCCTAGTTTCGGTTGTCAGGTGGGTTGTCAGGCCTCTTGGCGGTCAGGTGGGTTTGTATTTAAATAGTAGCTTTCTCACAGGTGCTGACATCTATCTTGTACGAATTCAAAGACTGTCAAAGACTGAAGAAGGATATGAAACCATCAACATGTGTCTAAATTATATTTCAAAAGTGTTGAATATGAACAGTCGAATGGATTAATGTGTTACCTGTGTTTGGACATGAAATCTTACTAAAAGGAACATTTTTGGAATAATAGGTTGAAGTGAAATCAAACAAATATAAACCCAAACTAAAGTAATGTATAAAAACAGTGTTTTGTGAGTGAGTGATAAAAAAAAATGGAAAAATAATTCGACTGACATTTCGTTAACACAAATAGAAAAGGTGTGTGATATCATTATTGGATTGATGATTCTTTCGTTTAATTGGCACTGTGGAAATTACCAGGTAAATTTGTATTGTTCAAAGTGGCACATAAATCACGTCAAGGGTTATTTTTGTATTTTCTTAAAATTTGCCACACTTTCGTTTTATATACGGAATATCTTCATTTGTTTCATTTGTGTAACTATAAATTAGATGTTCGTTTAAAATTCATTTTCCTTTATATGGCCAATTTCAATAATTTTATTGTTTCGAGAAGCCAATTCTGCTGCTACAACTACGGCATTGAAATAATATCGTGCAACAATTTTGGAACAGTATATATTGTTTCATACAACCAATACAGCCAACAGATAGTACATACATTATTTTATTTTTCGACATAGTCTTCATATTCATATCGGTCGAGGAGGCACTTATCGCATCGTGGGATGAGCTTGAAGATTCCCTCCTGGTAAAAATCCTGTCCGTGCGTGTTTAGCCACGTTGTCTTAAAGTGTTTCACCTCCTCGACTGAAGTGAAGTGACAGTCTCCTAGGTGTTCCTATAAGTGTAGGAACAGGTGAAAGTCACTTGGGAACGAGGTCGGACTGTAGGGAGGGGGTGGTCGATGATGTCCCAGAGAAACGGTTTCAACAGCGTGGTGGTCTTCTGGTCTATACGCGGGCGCGCAAACTTTCGGCACCATTCTGCGACATGCTGACGAGACATTACAATTTCTCCGTAAACCTCTACCAGCTGCCGGTGAATTTCAGCCGCGGTTATGTTTCGCCCACAGAAATCGAATAACTGAGCCAGACTTCTTCGCGAGACCAGTTTTCTAAACGAGTCGATATTAATTTCTTTACTACTAGCGCCATAGGTGGCTGGTAGCTGAAGTTTTGCATAGTTGCAAACTCCATGTATTAAAATTACCAGACACTCCTCATTCCTCTATAACAGACGAAACTCCAGAAATATCTTCCTTGTAACCTTAGTTTTTAATCCTCCCTCGTACCTAGAGCTATCACTGAGTTGTAATTCTTTCCCTTTTACAGGGATCCGAAACTCTTGTTATAAAGCATTTCTCCTATTTTTTTTTTTTCCATTATTGACAAGCTCTTACTCCTATCTGGTGGCGATTCAGCCCCGTATGCAAGAATCAAACCCACGTAATGAAAGAGAAGACAATTTTCAATTTCGGAATACGTAAATTTTTTACTGTTACCCGCAGTAAAGTTCTACAACCATCGCTGAGATTCTAAGACATTATTTGAACGAAATATTAAAGCTGTGTTTCATCCACCATACATCCTAGATTTTGAACCTATGTTTATCCAACTCACCTGTAAGTTATTTCTAAACTACATTTGGAGTTTAACACAGGAAAGGGTGTTGAGGAATGCACACTACAACGACAAGAACTATTTCGAAAAACAAAATATGAAGATTGGTTAATTTAATAGTTCTGCAAAATAATAATAATAATAATAATAATAATAATAATAATAATAATAATAATAATAATAATAATAATAATAATAATTAAATAAATAAATAAATAAATAAATAAAACTACTTACTGTCCACTGCCATACAAGAAATGGTAAATTCCACATCAACACAAAGTATTTTACTGTAGGTACTGGTGACTGTGATGTCATCTCGCACCCATTTCTTGTAAACAATTAGCCATACGTTCTCAGCGTCCTCTTCAATCTCGCATTCGATTTCCTCCAGTATATCCTCTGGGATTTCAGACTCACATACCTGTTTTGCAAGGCTGAAAGATGTAGTTTAGAAAAATATGAGTTGGCAAATTGTTTTAATCATCATTGTTCATTTAAGTTAAAATCAATATACGAGGAAAGATCAGAAACTAAGGTTACAAGGCCAATATTTCTGGAGTTTCGTCTGTTATAGAGAAATGAGGAGTGGGTGGTAATTTTAATACATGGAGTTGGTAACTGTGCGGACTTTCAGCTACCCACCACCTACGGCGTTTAGTTGTACGTAAACACAAATGATAACTCGTTTGGAAAACAGGTCTCGTGGAGAAGTCCGCTGAGCTATTCGATTTCTGTAAGGAAAACAAGTAACTGTGGCTGAAATTCACCGGCAGCTGGTATTGGTTCAACGGAGAGATTATAACGTCTCGTCAGCATGTCGCAGAATTGTGTCGAAAGTTTCTAGCTGGTAGAGAAAACGTCACCGACGAGTAGCTGACCCAGCACGGCATAAACTGATTTGATCACAGCTCACCCATCGACCACCCTTGCTACAGCCCGGACCTCGCTCCAAGCGGCTTCCACTTGTTCCTGCACTTATAGGAGCACCTAGGAGACTGTCACTTCACTTCAGACGAGGAGGTGAAACACTTATTAACAACGTGGCTAAACACGCAAGGACAGGATTTTTACCAGGAAGGAATCTTCAAACTCATCTCACGATACAACAAGTGTCTCAAGCAATATGAATACGGAGACTATGTCGAAAACTAACCTAATGTATGTACTATTTATTGGTTATATGAAATAATTTATACACGTTTCACTGCAGGCTTTGTAACCTTACTTTCTGATCAGCCCTCGTAGAGTGTTCTAAAAGTCTGGAATATCATTCGTAGTTATGTAGAATATGTTCAAAATTAGTTCCATTATTTGTAACACAGAAATACAATCGTTGTTTCTATTTCATTTACAATTAATTAATTATGAAATCAATCTACTCAGAAGCACGTCCGATTTCAGACCAACTTGATTTCAAACTCTTTGGCTACCTTACGAAACAATGTCATCACATCGTTATCTTATTTTTTTCTTGTAATTTGATTCCAAACCAATACAAATTTATGTCAATAAAATGTCAAGTCTTTCTTGAATTAAATGTAGTGGAATCCGATAGGTAGCGTACAGATCTCGAGCATTACCTTGGGATAAGCAGGAAGTCATTATTGATTTAATTTGCATAACTAGTTTTGTTATCTGTGACGCCATCTGCTACTTTAATTCAACATGACAATGGCAATAAACGGGCGAACGCCACACAATTTATCTACGTGCAAGTGTAGATGCTGCTACGTAATACTTTGGATAAGTAAAAAGACTCAATTTCGAGTTCACCCTTATTATCTGGAGCACCTTAATTACTGTTACAAATACTTGATACAATAATGAGGCGCATACATCATTTGCTTATGTGAGCTCTTTTTATAAAATGAGACTCTTAATGTACAAATCACTAATGCAATACAGGGTGTCAAAATCATGGACCCAATTTCAGACATTTATTGGAACCAATTTCAGACATTTATTCTCTTAAGGTTAGTGTAAAGGGGCAAGTTTTGCCGATAGATGTCACTACAGTCTTCCTATCTCTCTCATGTATTTTTTACCTTTCACGAAAATTTACAATTTCGTTTATAAATTTCAACCTAAAGACTTCAAATTTTTAGAGGAGGAACTTCATAACCTATTAAAGGGAACAATCCGTGCCGATTTTTTATTTGGAATTTTCTTCATAGTTGAAACAGTTTCATTGTTAAAGATTTGGATATCCATTTGAATAATCAAACCATTTCAACATGAGGAAAATTCTAAATAAAAAATCGACACGGATTGTTCCCTTTAATAGGTTATGAAGTTCCTTTTCTAAAAATTTGAAGTCTGTAAGTTGAAATTTGTAAGAGAAATCGTGAATTTTCGTGAAAGATAAAAAAATGCATGGAAGATATATGAAGACTGTAGTGCCATCTATCGGCAAAACTTGTCCCTTTAAACCAACCTTAAATCTAGTAAACATATGTTACTGTGAGACATGTGCTAAGAAAAGAAAACTGTAAAATGTTTCTTCATACATATTATAAGTGTACTATGTGAGCACCTTGCGTAGCACCGCACACATCAAGCCGATAGTCCATCTCCTGCCGAACCTTCTGGAGTATTTTCTCCAATCAACGCCATTTTTGAGCTCCGTCGTGGCTAAGCGGTTAGCGTACGCGCCTTTGGCGTGGGGGGACTCGGGTTCAATTCCCGGCGGGAGTTCATGTTCATTGTAGGTCCACGTCTCATATAGCCTCGCTGCTGAAAGGGACGCTAAACTAGAAATCACATCAATGCCATTTTCCTTAACTGCTAGCTGCTGACTTAGCGGTCGGATGTGAAAATACTGCGTGTAAAGTAAACTTTGAAAGTTAATCTTTCGACGCGCATGTCTCATAATAACCTATGTTTTCTAGACTTTACAGAATAAATTTTGGAAATTGGCTCTATCATTTTGACTTATGTTGTATTTTATAGACAATAAATTGATTACCTATTTCCAATGATTGACCACAGAACAGAGACTTGTGAGGCTGCTAAGAGATCTTCTCCCCTGAGATACGAAAATATTTCCTCGATCACTTCCACTGGCACATCCGAAACACCGGTCATCCTTACTTCTTCACCGGATTCAAGTAATTGACATTTCATTATTCGTTTTGAATGCAACATACGCCATTGCTCCAAATTACATGTTTCAATGGTCAACACACATTATTTTCTGAAAAATAAAGCAACATAGTTTCAAAAATACCGCAATTTATTTGTTTGTTTATCCAAGCACGTTTAAAAGAGATGCAACTTTAAGCGCAATAAAAACCAACACCTTTTACCCAAATACTATAGCAAGTGACAATAAATCTTATAAATGAGAATCAGTGTTTTATATTTCCGGAGAAGTTAAAATAAGTTAAAATACAAGGTTAAACCATTACATAAAAAGATAAACTAAACAAATATCGAAAATTATAAACTAACTTCGCTGTTGTCTTTATTTTTAAAAATCATAGACGAAGCGATTCTCAAATTATACTATTGTTACCTAAACATAATACAATTTCAACTACACAGTTTGTTTTCCAAAAACCCAAATTAACTGAAATCACAATTTAGAGTTATATCAGTGAGATCACAAGAGCCCTGGATAAAGGCAGACAATGAATAGGAAAGTTTCTGGATCTATCCAAAGCTTTTGACTCTGTCACCTTCACAGAATTCTTATTCATAAACTTCACGGTTATGGCTTAGGAGGCGTTGTTAACACATAAGTGTGTAAGCTGTTGAAATAATATTTAAAACAGACACGGCTTAATCAGGAACCTATAAATCTCAATTTAAAAGTATTGCTACCGGAGTTCCCCAGGAATCGCTATTAGGATCCATACTATTTCTTCTTTGTAAATGGCTTGCCAAATGACATAACATTAGCAAATACAATTATGTTGATGACACAAGCTCATCTATAATATGAAAAAGTTATTATGTAACCTGTGATAAAATTGACAAGACGACTAAGTTTAAAAAAACTGGCCTGCCCCTAACAAATTAAAATTAAATACAGGACGCTGCTTGCAGTTGAGTATGGAGATTTTCCTTAATCTGCGCCTAATCCGCTCTACTCATTTTTGTTGGTTATTATTATTTTCAAATTTCTTAGTCAACGGCATTGGGTGTGTTCTTTGTTCTGCAAGAATTTTCACAAGATGTGCTTTCCGTGGATTCAAAACGACACATGTGTACAATTTCAAAGTTGCATCGACGTCTTTAACCAAATATTTATGATTTGCAGACAGAGCTGTTACAAATATGAGAGCTACCATTAAGAACTTTGAGCAACAATGCTTAGAAAAAGAACAGTGGAGTATCTACTTCCATGTGTCAACAGTTGAATGGTTTTGCCGAAGAAAAGCTACCGGCTAGTCTTCACACAAATTCGAATGTTGTCGAATTCGTAACTTCTGACGATTTGCCACTCCAAGCGAATACGAAATTTACCTTATTGATCTCTATGGGTGTGGGAAGGAATTTTAGGATCACTAAGAGATTTTATCTCCAAATAGAGACGCGCTTACAGTTAACAATTTACATATGCTTAAAATTGTTAAGTACAGCTTCATGATTTTCCTTTCCTTTCTATTTCTTTTTACAAAATGTTTCAAAACAACACTGACAACGTTTAGGAAGTGATTCCTGACACTAAGATAAGACAAAAAGTACAGACCAACTTGTGTGCACAAATGTTTTCTTTCGGAGTTATAGGCTGACGAAAACATGAAAAAATGAACTTTAAAGGTCCATAGCTCCAAAATTATGGGATCTATCATAGTCGGGTCAAGACTTCACTTAGGAACTAGTATGTGCCCTATCCAAAAATACATGTTTCAGAACCCTAAGGAATTCAAGCAACAATTTTTATAGAGGGAATTTGGCTATGGGCATATAATTTGAAGTATTCACCACCTACCTTTATAAAAAATGTTGTAGAAGTACTGCAAGATTCTGAAACTTGGATATTTGGATAAGACATATACTAGTTTCTAAGTGAAGTCATGACCTGACTAGGGTAAGTCCTATAGTTTTGGAACTCTCGATCTTTTTGTTAAGTTCATTTTTTCAAGTTTTTGGCAGCGGAAAGGAAGCATTTGTGCACCCAGGTTGGTCTATACTTTTTGTTTTATCTTGGTGTCAGGAAGCACCTCCCAAACGTTGTCGGTGTTGTTTTCAAGCATCTTACATATGGCATAGTCCGGGGGTTAACTTAACTTGATAGTCTCAGATGTTATTGAATTTAACAGATATTAAAATTCAGAGCAAACAAAAAACTCCCCTTTTTTATGTCAAAAAAAATCCTGTCCCGAAATGCAGCCTCGAGTGACATTTTTTACGTATGATTTTCCGCAAAACATTAAAATGCTGGATCTCTGAAATGTTCAAGATATTTTTGTTCTTTATTTGAAAGATAATAATTTACTGATTCAAATAATATCTTCTGTGTCCAAGTTCTCCTGATGCAGCATTTTTTTTTTTTAAATTAAAAAAAAGTACACCAAAGCAAAACTGACTAAATTCTTTAAAGCAGAAATTCTATCTTTAGACGAAAATAAACCGAAAGAAGCTTGTGTAACCTGCTGAAAATTATGTCAAACATCAATTCAGATGTTGAATCGTGTGAATCCTACAATAAAAAAACGCAAGTTCTTACTATTACAACAGTGTCCCTTTCAAAGGTACAAACTGCACCACATTCCATCTGCAACAAAATACATGGTAGGCAAAGCTAAAAATGTGAGGTCTGCAAAAGAAATGTTTGAAAAACCAGATCCCTTTTATGACCCTGTGTGAATGAAGCCCATGCTCAAATTCCACAGTCATTTTATTTGGAAGATAAATGGAACTGTTCTCGTCACAGGTCACAGAACCAATAAAAAAGAAACTATCACTATAACAATTGCAGGAGAAAAAGTAGTGAAAAGGAACATTTAGTATAGATATTTTTATAAAAAGGCCTTGTGTCCATCTTAAACATAAATTAAACATAACTTTCTTACAAGGCTGTCTGTATTCTTTATTATAAATTAACGAGAAATGTAACAGTTTCGGAAGTATATCACTTCCTTCTTCAGACTACTACTGCAACTGAAATCATAGATAACATAACATAATTTGTTATCTCTACCAATCAAGAATCATCTTTTTCATTAAAAATTAAGTAGGAATTTTAATGAAAAAGATGATTCTTGATTGGTAGAGATAACAAATTATGTTATGTTATCTATGATTTCAGTTGAAATAGTAGTCTGAAGAAGGAAGTGATATACTTCCGAAACTGTTACATTTCTCGTTAATTTATAATAAAGAATACAGACAGCCTTGTAAGAAAGTTATGTTTAACATTTAGTATTCAAAATTCCATGTACTATGACTTAAGTGTGCGTTTCACACCCACCTAGAGACTTCTGTTTATAAGTGTATTGTACTAATCTTGAATTTTGCGTAGTAACTTGGAAGAACTTACTTGAAGGTATGACTTGATTCGATATGTGAAGTCGTTAGTAGTCTGCGAAATACAACGAGAGGGTTGTTTGTTTCAGGAATGTGGTGGTTGCCCTAGAAAGGGAGGATTCCCCTCACAGACACTTGGTCTGGAAAACAAAGCAGATAACTCTTCTGAGGTTACACCTGCAACATGGAAGGAAAATAAAGTCAATAAAACAACTGTTGTCATTGATACCTTCATCGGTGAGCTTCGGAAATGGGCAGTGAAAGCAATGAATACTTCAACATTTGAAGAAATTGCAACAATACATTGCAAAAGTGAAAGGATGTGTAGAGGCTGAACAACTATGTTTAGCAGTTCACTGTGATTTTGATCAGAGTTAGTTTATAATTCTGCAATAAGAAGTACAAGAGCTGGAGTAACGACCAAGTTAAAATTTTTACAGGAGTCAAATATTTTAAAACAAGCCTTAAGCGTTGCAGTTATAAGTGATGACTCAGATCACAACTCAGGAGATGCATTGTTGGCAATATGCAAATCTCTTGAACCGCTCCAATCATAGGTAGAAAAGATCGTTATTTCTGATGGTGGCGCTTGACACTTCCAAAAATCGTTACCAACTGTTTGAATTGAATTGACAAAGTCCTCTGTGCCAATAGAGTGGGTATACAGTGCTGCTTGTCATGGAAATGAACTTTGCGATGGTGCAGAAGCCTGCTGAAGCACGATACTCAAAATATAGTCTTTCCCGTCCAAGTACAGCTGGAATTCAGAATGCTAAGGATTTTACAAGTGTGTTGAAGTCATACACTTCAACAACCCTCATCCTGTTACCCAAAGAGGAAGTTGAAGAGCTCCGTCAGCAGAAAATGCAAGAATGGTCCAACCAAACTACCCGAATGAAATGAATCTAGCAGTGACATATCTGGATTCGCAGTGATGGGCGACCTTTAGAGAGCAAGAAAGAAGAAATTTCATTTGTCCAACCAAGATCTCAGAAACAGCAGAAGAAAATTACGAGCCAAAACCTACAAAGAGGAGTTTTTCCGGGCTATGTGTATGACTGTGATGGCTTGCAGAGGCAGAAGTTGGAAATATCAGTTATCAGTTAAATTGTCTTGAACTTTATGGGACTGGCTGCTGGATAGATTTCAGTCTGCAAAACAGCACCACCATCAGTGTTCACTTCCAATTCGTGATGTTTTAAAAATTGTAGGTGATCTAATTCGTACTGGTTCAATAGGAAGACAACTCAATATCAAAGGAAGATACTGTTGCTTTTGAACACATTTGTTTGGTATATTTTGGAAGCTTTAATGTGTTTGAAAGCTGTTATCTGTTACTTATCTTTATGTAGAACTAAAATATCATGTCAAGTAAGATTAAGTTTTGATTTCATGAGACCAATACGTGAGAATCTGGTAACGGAAACAGGTTTCATGTATGGCAAAATTTTCATTTGTTTATAAATCTGTTCACTTCAAAAATTGAAGTTCTCTTTGTCGGAGCATGTAGTGCTCTATGGTACTGATCAAAAGTAACAAAAAATGAATTTTGGGGGGATTGGTATTTTTGAAAAAGAATTATTTTTGATTTAAAAGAATCGTGGGCTACACCAAGAGAACTTCGACATGTATTTCCAACGGAGGATATCGTTTAAATCAATAAATTATTATCTTTCAAATAATAATAATAAAACTAACAAAATATCTTGAACCGTTCCAGAAATAAAATATTTTAATATTTTGCCGCAATTTGCACCTGAGAAAGACGCTTCAGGCGCCATCTTTGGCGGCTTGTACCTAGAACTTTTTCTTTTAGACAAAACAAAAATATACGAGTTTCTTGCTTTGTCCTAAATTTTAGCATACGTTAAAGACAATAATATCTGAGACTATCAACATAAGATATTTTCTTTGCTTGCATGAATTGATCTGGAGTATGCCATATATTGTTGTAATTTAGCTCCTTTTCCCATGTCAAATTTCATCCCTAAAATCCTAACCTTAATTAGAATGCATTTTGTACTACAATTTAGACGTTCTCTTGAGTTGAGTTGGTTTGATTTTGAGTTGAATGTCCCTTTCAGCAGCGAGGCTATATGAGACGTGGACCTAGCAATTAACGTGGAATCCGAATCACATGAGCTCCCACCGGGAATCGAACCCGAGTCACCCACACCAAAGGAGCGTACGCTAACCGCTTAGCCACGAAGGAGCTCGAAACGTTCTCTTGTCAATAACTTTAAAACGTATTGTCCCAATGGAATCCAGTTTTCACTATTGTACAGACTATTATGGTTTTACTACGCCACAGAAAACTGCATTAAAACTTGTAAATTCGTTGAGAATCTGATGCAGAAGCAAGTATAAAAATGTATACCAGTTTTAATTGATGATGAGACTGAAATTACTAGAACATAAAATTTAGAACCATTACTGGTATATTCTGCCGATTAAACTTCTGGATTGCTGGCACGTTCAGAGGAAACAAATATCCGGCAATGCCAAGCTATATCTGAGTCAGGGCTTCGAAGACCTCTCCCTCAGATACATATCTCTTGGCACGGTGGTACCACCCCGGATCGGTTACACTTTAAGGTAACCTCCCACCTAAAAAAAAAAAAAAAAAAAAAAAAATCATATTGAAATTGTTTGCAGAAGAAACAATTAACCATAACTCAACTACACAGCACTATAAAGCTTAAAATAACAGAGACATTTTTTAAAAAATCTAAAAACTAAGTTTCTGTGAAACGTGCATATCGACGCTGTTTGCTAGTTATTTCTAGTCTGTCTGTCTGTCTATCTCTAATGCTATTCGCCCAAGAAGTCTGGTCGTGATATGTTTGTTAGATCTTCAAACTGAAAACTTGAACCTATTTGTCTTTATATATGTATTTATTTACAGAAAGTTACCACAAGCAGCAAACAAATGGACAGCTCAACATAGCATATTTATATTATAATCGTGGCGTGTCATAGGAAAATAAATTATGGCAAAAAGCACGGTAACTATACTCCGTCACCCGAATTGGCGTATGGCGTCAGCCAATAAGCTTGCAGTGCGATGTTACTAAACTTTCAGGGAGGAATCTAATCATTCATAATTGTTCACAAATACGAACAAAATCAATTATGAATGATTCGATTCCTCCCTGAAAGTTTAGTAACATCGCACTGCGAGCTTATTGGCTGATACCATACGCCAATTCAGGTGACGCGGAGTATAGGATTAACATTGTCATATTTCCCATTCCATTCCGTTACCGTCTATTAACCCTAGCATTACCAAAGTTATACAATAATTGCCTATCTATTTTTATTTTCACATTTGTGTATGTGTTGATCTGTTTTTCCATACTCTTTCTCTTAGTAATGTGGTAAAGTATAAACAAACAAACGAACAAACAAAAAAAATCCACATTAATAGCATAGGTTTCTTTAAATTTAAGAGCTTCTCCGTGGTTAAGCGGTTACCGTACGCGCCTTTGGCGTGGGAGACCCGGGTTCGATTCCCGGCGGGAGCTCATGTGGTTCGGATTCCATGTCTCATATAGCTTCTCTGCTGAAGGGGACGTTAAAACTCAATATCAACAACAATTTAAATTTAATTATTTCGATGCCTATTTCAGTAATCTGGCATCTTCTTCGGAGGTCGTAATTATTGACTGCTTAAATCGAGTCTTCACATGATGGTTTTCCCTTTGGTTGACAAGCATAACTTCTTAAAGACACTGCTAAATCCTATACCTCAAATTATCACAATTAAAATACACTCCAAAACTGTTGCAATAATTTATTTTTTGCGTATTTATACACAAAACTAAGTTCGCCAGAATCGTAATACTGCAAATTGTGGATGCGTGAAAGTATCAAATAATACCTTCGATACAGTGGATCTTTCAAATATCTAAGAGCAATATGAACAGACCAAAATCGTATCCACGAAGAAATTAAATGTCGACTGAAAGCAGAGAATTCGTGTTATTATTCAGTTCAAAATCTTCTGTCCTCGAGAATTATGTCGAGGAATTAGAAGCTGAAAATATATAAAACGATAATCATGCCTATTGTGCTGTATGGTTGCAAAACATGGTCGCTTACTTTGAGGGAAGAACGCAGACAAAGTATTTGAGAATAAAATCCTGAAACGAATATTCGGACCCAAGAGGTAGCAGAACGGGGAATGGGGGAAATTTCATAACGAGGAACTGCATAATTTATACCGTTTACCAAACATTCTAAGAGTTATCAAGTCTAGGAACCTCAGGTGGGCAGGTTACGTAGCCAAAATGGAAGAAAGTAGGAACGCTGCTTTCAAAGTTTTGAATAGAAATACAATCGGTAAACGTCCATTTGGAAGCGCTAGGTGCAGATGGGAGGACAATATTAAGATGGGTCTCGCAGAAATAGGAATAGAAAGTAGAAACTGGCCCAATTGGCTAAGGACAGAAGTCAATGGAGAACTTTTCTGAACGTGGCATTGAACCTCCGGGCTACATAGATTATAGAGTAAGTTAGTTATCATATGTATACACAGATTCAATTCTCTTTTATGGATCAGATTATTGAGTTATAGAGTTTCAGCAGTGTCATTAAGAAGTTGTATTTGTAATACAAGGTAATAAACCCAGCATGTGGTGACTACATTGAAACATTCAACGGTTACGTGCTCTGAAGATGCCAAATTGCTGAAACATGAGCCGGAATGAATTATTTAAATCAAAAGCACACACATTAGGTACATGGAAATTATTTTATTTACAATGGCATGACCCAGGTACATGCACCCACTTGCCCCACTGTAGGATTTTTTTTTTATTTTTTATTAAGTGTTTTGAACGCAATAATTTCTATGTTATTGACTAAAGTTGTACTTACCAATAGTACCTACAACATTACAAATCACACCGCAAGCGTTTCGGTAAAGGGTTACTCTGCCTTCCTCAGATGATTTCCATTCACAGAACTAACGTTGTTAAGGACAGTTTCGTTGATCATATTTTGTGCAAGTTAGATTTCTTTCAAACCTTACATACACATACAACCTCCATCTAGTAAGAAAGCTAGCGTTTTCGTCTGACAAATAAGCCATTTTATGGCCGAAATTGAGGTAAGAGATTTTCCAAAAAGTGATTTAATGGCAGAACTCAAGGAATAGTTATATCTAGTTTGCAAAATGAAACAAAGTCTTACCAAAAATAGTAAACCGACAATATGATGAAGGAAAAAGAGGGTGCGTGTGAGGGAATTTTCTTTAGAATAGGATCTCAACCACACTACCTGTTTCTGGTGACAACTTAAGCATTGCTCCTGGTACTTCTGGGTCCTCTTCATGATATTTGACGTTCTCGAGACTGGTCGCACAGATGGCTACGACGACCCTTCAATCAATCTCGGTCGCTTTTGAGTTCGCAATAGCTTCGTTTCTCTCAGAGGCGTCGTACCAACACAAAACTGGGTCGATTAGCTCTAGTCTCTTAATTCTTCACACCCAAACGCCAGCTATAACTTCTACCATGATGATTTTGGTGGTTGTCCTCTCGGTGCCGCTCTCCAGGGCGAGGCACTTCCTCTCACTCCCGCATTAAACTTAGTGACTCTGGGTAGCGTAGTCGCTAACGCTCTCGCCTTCGGTGCGAGCGGTCCCGGGTTCGATTCCCTGTAGAGGCACTCAGTCGAAAAAGTGTCAAAAGCTTTTTCTGACCAACCGTCCTGAATGAGATTTTCCTAATTCACACCAGGCAAATGCCGGGGTGGTACCTCACTTAATAGGTCCCAGGCCGCTTCCTTCCCTTTCCTGGATAGTGTGGTCGCCGAGAGACGTCATCCCTCATATGTAACGAGCTAAATGGCCATAAATGCCGGAAGTCCAAAAATCTAAATCCTGAATCCCACGTTAAACTTACTTATTCTCTGTAAACTCAACATCCTAATCTCTCCTGAACAAGTGTTCGTTGGTTTTTACTCACCCGGAAATCTGATCCAATGCTGAGAATATGGAAGTTAGCTACTGTAGTATGGAGAAGACATGACACCCTCGCGCGTGTCAAGAATGCGATAGAAGGAAGCTTGTGTACAGTTTATTGCACTTAAATTACTAAATATACGATGAAAGGATTTTTATATCACCTCATGAGTTCCCCCTTGTCTGAGCGATTCGTTGCAAACAGGGTGGTACAAAAGTAAAATAACATCGCACCTCTATGGTCCAAAACAATCCATCCTTCACACAATATTCTTTACAGCTTTTACACAAAGCTTCTAACATAACGTCAAGCTTCAGATTCTGCGAGAGGAATCACATAATTGGTTCTTGCTCACCCACGACTACTCCGCATTGCGCTACATCAATGACGTGTTAGACCAGTTGTGGTTCCTTTACTGTAGGTCGTATACTGCGTCAATTTCCAACAGGATAATGTGAGACTACATGACAAAATGTTTGACATTTCCTGAAGGGACACAATGTTCCACCGTATTCTTAGCCGGCGTGTTCACCTAATGCTTCGTCGATTGAACATGTGTGGTCCAGAATTTCATAACACCCCGTGCACCAAGAGTTGATGAGCTTTGCATCGTGTCGCAGACGTAGATTTGTCATACTCCAGAAGGGCATTCACGGTCTCATCATTTCTATGCATCGTCGTGTCGCAGCCATTCTGGGAGTCAGGGGAAGGGGGGAACCAAAGTGTTACTTACCTCTGGAATTTTTCTGCTAGGTTCTCGTAGTAGTGTTATACGCTATATAAGGTAGGAAGTGTAATAATTTCACACTTGTGCCTAAGTTATTCGTCTCCTATATTTGGCCCTGTTACCTCTTCTCCTTCGTTTTGCATCTGTAGTGTCCACCAGTGGCCTCATTTGCCCTATAACAGCCTCTTACTGAAATCGCACCAAAATGAATATTGCAGGCAATGTCAATGATGGACAAGCCATAAATCAAGTACAGTTGGATAAATCAAGAATGTTGATTCTGGATCTGAAAGCCATTTATCATTTACTCTTTCACGTTGTTAATCGGTTTCAATGTGAACAACTTACAGACATTAACACCCGGTGTCACAGAGTAACAAAAGTATCTGCACCCGTGCATCAGTTTCTTACCTGTTGCGTAGCTGAGTGAAGGTATTAAAGTGGAAGAAATGCTAGTCATACAAACTTTAGCACTTTCCGTATAGTAGAACAATATCGGAACAATGGCTTTGTTGTTGGACGGGCCACAGTTCGTGTTATAATTAAACGTCATACATTGCACTCTCCTAACGAAATCAGATTCAAAGAGGACACCAATGATACTCACGAGAACTGTGTTAAAGATGATCCGTGATGTGACGGCCTGTCAGAATTCATTACCAAAGCAAGCCAGATTAGCCATTGATATGGCCAAATTATTGTATGTGGGTCATTCATCAGTGAATAATACAATCCACTACAAATTGAGTCTGTTGCAAGGCCAGCTTTTATGCTTTAACACCACGGCATATCGCGGGCGAAAGAGCAAGAGCAGAAGGCTATATGAGCCTTATTTATCTGGTGACCATTGGAAATTTGTTGACCATGCATGAAGTACAGATCCGACTGAAAAAGTTTGGAATATCACATACAAAGGTGCTCATAAAAAAGTTGTCAATGAAAAAAAAATTGGGTCAATGAAAATAAAGTTTCCCGAAAGGTTTTATGGTTGTTATTGCTTTTTGTTACAGAGGAAACCCAGATTCATCAAGTGAACAAACATGTCAAAATCAATTATGCTTATTACCAAGAATATGTCCTATCCCCTGTTTATACAATCGAAATAGCAGCATTGTATGGTGCTGACACTTACCTTGTTAAACTACATCGGAAAAAGCTTCAAGTCGCACGGCCAAAACATCGCTGGCCTTCTACCGATGAATGGCAGCTGCAACTTGTATTCATGTTATTCCGTTCGAGGATATTCTCGTTAAAGACTCCAGATGCTAGTCCCATGGATTATTGTGCTTCTGAACTTCTCAAACGGCGCCTTTCATCACGGCCAGTTCGATTAGGAAATGGCCTCTGGAAAGTGCGCAATCAGGAATAGGACAACTGCAACGAAGTCTACTGCAGTGGAAACTGCGATGTCGTAGAATGAACCATATTGCTCCCGGTCAAATCGAGCATGATGGATGCTGGTGGGGTAGAAGATCTTACGTAAACAACTTCAATTTGTTCGGATGGAAATAGATCAACTTTTTTTCTCTCTCTCAAGATATAGGGTGTTGCATACAACGGCGGACAGACAATGCGAGTGTAAAGCGGATTTTTCTTAATAAAGCGGCTAGAACTGAACACCTACTTACCTTCCTTCCAGATCTTACCCATATATACAACTGCAGGAAACTGGAAAGAGTATGGATATAACTTATCGTTTTGAAAGACTTCTTTCAGTCTTAACACCACACATGCCACCAGTTGAGCCTGACTTACTAAAAATAATGCAAAATTTATCATTTTTCTTTTGTTTGTTTTTTGTAAATGAAAGGAGATAATGAAATGAAACTTACCACAATCATAGATAATGTTATTCTGCAACAGAAAATATGAACCTCAAGAATTTTCAATGTTGCCATCCATAGAAATTACAGTGTTGCCAGAACAACACTTCCCCCAAAATCTAAGTTGAGAGAGCGACAGGAGAAACGAACTTAACTGCATTTGATTATGTATCATGTTGTGTTGGAATCCTGTGAACTACTTTTAAATAACAGTTGTATTTAGCTTGTAATAAAGAAAATAGTTTTAACATACAGTTATTAAAATTAAATAATAATGTTATTTAGAAAGTAGTTCACAGGATGCCAAAACAACACGATACGTAATCAAATGCAGTTGAGTTCGTTCCTCTAGTCGCTACATTAACTTAGATTTTGGGGGAAATGTTATTCTGGCAACACTGAAAATTCTTCAAATTCATATTTTCTGTTGCAGAATAACATTATCTATGATTGTGATAAGTTGGCATTTCATTATCTCCTTTTATACGAAAAACAAGCAAAAGAAAAAAAAATGGTAAATTTTGTATTATTTTTAGTAAGTCAGGTTCTTAAGAAACATGAACAACTCATACGTTTATTACAAAATTACTTATTTTGGAAGCGTTAACACACTTTACAAAAGCTATGACCTGAGCACATTAGGAGCTATGTAAGCATAGCTAAAAATACAAAAGGACAAGATTTTCTTATTGATTGTCGTCAAGTATTAGCAGTTTATTGTTACTAATAGTAATAATTTCAAAAAAAGTTAATACCCAAATAATTCAGATATATTTATTTCAAACGTTGGTAATTTGATCAAGTGTTAAGTTTTTGACAAGAAGTAATTTGATCGGTGTTACATTTGAGTGTGTAGTTCGTGGGCTGAAAAACTAGTTGTACCCAGCTAGCTCTTTGCGTAATAATTGCTGTTTTCTCTTTCATCCTTAGATTTTCATTGAACAACTAATATGTAACGTTTAACTATTTTGATTTTTTTATTTCTCTTCTTTCGTCGCTCAAAGTAAAAAGAAAATCGAGAATTTTGCCAAAAATATCGAAAAGGATTCAAAGGAAAAAGCATCACAGGAACACATCCAGGCTAGTATTGTCTTATACAGGCCTAGCATAAATGATTCATTTATTTTGAAAAGGCTATATTTTCAAAGCTATTACACATACACACATGAAAGATGTATGAAAAGAACCACAAACTCACCAAGTTTATACACCCTCTACAAATGTTCAATATGTGCTCCTTTGGTGACACGACACACGTCCAGACGATACTTGACCTCATTCCGTACATTTTGTAGCATAGCCCTGTCAATTCTCTGCACTGCAGCAATGATGCGTTCTTTGAGCTCGACTAAGGATTGCGATAATGAGGGTACGTAAACTACATCCTTAACATACCCCCACCGAAAGAAGTCGCAGGGCGTTAAATCAGGAGATCTGGGAGGCCAGGTGCTTAAACTACCAATACTACTGCAAAATGATTTGTTTATAGTGGTTCTTTTCCATACTCTCTCTGAAAGCGCGTTGCACCAGCTATAACAGACGAACATCTGACATATTCAAGCACACAAAAACTTTTTTTCTTTCTTTCTTTCCCTCCACTTTCGACAAGTACTAACCTCGGTACTGCCACACCCGATCGGAAAGATAATGGACTCGTGCTGCCACACACTACAAACTTGGTGAGTTTGTGGTTCATTTCATATATCTTTCGTGTGTTTAATATTTGTTTCATACGTTCAATCAGTTTATAACGCTTTAGGTCTCTGCTTTTGCTACGTTTTTGTGTCTATGGTGTTTTTGTTAATTTCTTTATTTCTTTTAATCTCCGTGACCAAGGTTACAGAAAGAAGTCGAAAACTTGAAAGTGCAAGGATTATTCAGAACTTGATATTAAAAGAGAATAACAGATACCAATACAAAATTTTTAAAATTTCAAGGTGATCTCCAGAATGTAAAATTCAAGATCCCCATTAAAAAAAAAAAAAAAAAAAAAAAAAATCCTTCAACAAATACAAAGCTACAATTCAACCAATTCAAATATACAACCATTTCTAACTTTTTGAATAAAATGCAATTAAGTCACTTACGAAACGTACGGATCATCTCTTAAAATTAATTTTACTTCATGAAATGAGAGAGATATTTCAGTTTAACGTTCCACGATTATGTCCCTTAGGCTAAGGGAGACGATGATTAAGGAAAGTGATAATAATGGAATGAGAAAGTGGAGAAAACGAGAGTACTTCGAGAAAACACACGGACATGATGTATTTTACTGTATGTTCCTTGTAGTAGCCAAATAGTTAATAGCTTCTAAATATTTCAAAAAACTGTTTAGCTTTTCAACAGCAGGCCAAGGCTTCTAGTCGAACATGTGATAAGAATATTTATTACAGGATCAACTGCTAGTGGAACTATGTACGAAGATAAATACGAGGATAACCCGTAAAGTAAAATCTCCAAAGCATTGGGGACCAAGGAAACTTAGTGCGGCTGTTCGCAACACTGTTGGGCTTCTTGTTTCCTCCACTCCCAAACATGATTGCGTACATCTCGCTAGGACGCTTAGTCTTGGCTTGGCAGCCCTCATGGAGCTCCTGCCAACTGCGAAGTTCGCGCACTTATTCAGTTTTTTCGGAAGTCGTTACGTTGATTAAAAATTCATCGCCAATTGACGGAAGTACATAGCGAGTCGCGCACGGATGTCAAAAACATCCGCAAGTGGTGTAAGGTGTTTGCAGCTGGTGGTGTTGAAATTCGTAACGAAGAAACGAGCGGAAAACCATCAATTTCCGACGAGTGAGTCCCAAATGCTGCGCAAACCAGTGACCAGCACCTGTTTTCTAAGTTAACATAATATTTGGCCGAAACGCGCCTCCGAAACGACGACAAGGTGATAGGTGAGGTTGAATGCTTCGTCAAACTTATGGCGTCGAGCTGGTATGGCATGGGCATACAGAAATTACCAGCGCCTTCAAAAATTCATCGATCGAAATGGTGATTATGTAAAAATAATAAATAAATAAATAAAAGTAAAAGCTTTAAAATATAGTAAACATTATTGAATGTATACAAAACAGTAGACCTTGCTTTAGGGATTACCCTCGTATTAATGCGGTAAGAATATTTTACTCACGGTTATTTTCATGCCGTAGCAAAATTCACTTTTTATATAACGAACTCAGTTACGAAGAAGAGGCCTTATCAAAGTATCAAACAGCTCTCCCAAGCGACAGAAAAGTTTTAAAATTTCCATGTTGCCCACCAACCTATGGTTGAGATGAACAAGAAGAAGATATAACGAATTAAGTATTTGGCTAATATAAGGAACATGGAGGTAAGTAAAATCAATTCTATTTAAATTACTGTACAAAGTACATATCTCCGTGTAGGAAACACAACAGCACTTCTATCGGAGGCAACTGTACATCTGGACCGGGAGCAGGGTTGTTACGTATTAGAGTATTTTTCTCTGATGTAAGGAAATCTTAACTTGATCCCACACCATATGAACTTGTGATGGATAACTTCATGTCAGTGGGTTTTTCTAGAAATTCTCTCGTTTCCTCCTACATATTCATTCCCCGAATCCTTTCATATAATTATTATAATTATTCGCTTTCACTAGCTATCCATCTACTTTACCCTAACTAACTGGCTGCATGACCTATGGAACCCGGAGGTTAAATGCTGCATTCACAAAAGCTCCTTACTGACTTCTGTCCTTAGCCAACTGGATCCAGTTTCTACTTTGTATTCCCCAGCTCGCGCCAAGAGGGATTTATGGTGGGCAAACATCGTGTGCGTGGGTTTTCTACGGATTCCCCCGTTTCCTTTTACTTTCTTCAATCCACCATTTCATATCTATCATATTCTCGTCATCAACGTCTCCTTTAGCGTATACAAAAACTGTGGGATGTAAAACTGAAAAAAAAATCCATTTTTACTTTGCATTACTATTTTTGTAAGATCCAACTTAAATCTAACTAACTCTATGGCCTATGGAACCCAGAGGTCTAATGCCGCGTTCACAAAAGCTCTCCTCTATCCTTAGCTAACTGCATCCAGTTTCTACTTTACATTCCTATCTTTGCGAGATCCATCTTAATATTGTCCTCCCATCTGCGCCTAGGTCTTCCTAATGATCATTTTCCGATTGGTCTTCCAGTTAAGACTTTGAAAGCGTTTCTACTTTCTTCCATTCTAGCTACATGATCTGCTCACCTGTGCCTCCTAGATTTGATAACCCTAATAATGTTTGTAAACCATATAAATTACGCAGTTTCTCGTTATAAAGTTCGTTATTCCCCATTCCCGTTTCTCTTGGGTCCGAATATTCGTCTCAGGATTTTGTTCTCAAATACTTTGTCTCAATATAGTCTTCTTATCTCCGCTTAAGTATCCTTAGTAGTCTTCTTCGATTGAGTTTCTAGTTAAAATTTTGAAAGTGTTTCCACTTCTTCCTTTATAGCTGCATGTCCTTGCTCACCAAGCCTTCTAGATTGAATAACCCTTTCCACTTCTTCCTTTATGGCTACATGTCCTTGCTCACCAAGCCTTCTAGATTGAATAACCCTATAACGTTAGACAAACGTTATAAATTATGCAGCTACTCATGAAATTTCTCTTGGGTCTGAATATTCGCCTCAGGATTTTATTTTCAAATACTTTGAGTCTGTGTTCTTCCCTCAAAGTAAGTTACCATGTTTCGCAACTGTACAGTATACCAGCCACAATTATCTTTTTACATATTTTAAGCTTCCAATTCGTCGACACAATTCGCCAAGACAAAACAGTTTGGACTGTAATAACACGAATTCTCTGCTTTCAATCGACATTTAACTTCTTCTTGGGTATGGTTTTGATATGGTTAATGTTGATTCTACATATTTGGAAATGTCCATTTTATCAAAAGTATTACCTTATATTTTAACTTATCCATAATTAGTAGTATTACGGTCATGGCGAATTTCCATGTACTTAGTTTTCGTTAAGAATTTAGTTCTAAACCTAAGTCTCTGCAGGCATTTAATAAAATCTTCGTATCCCCTATCAGAATGACATCAGCAGTATAATCCATAACCTGGTGAATATCACTGACGTCTAGGTCCTAGTTACTATTTTCCTTACAGCGTGTTCCAGAACAAAATTGAATATTAACAGCGACAACTCATTTCCTTGTTTTAGGTCACTCGTCGCAAAAGCTCTCAGATAAGTATTTCCGTACTTCGATTTTACTTTGAGCTACCTTTAATCACACTAAGCATTGATCGTGAGGCGGATAAATAGCCTCACTACTGACGTCCCCAGGGACGATAAATTAACGGTTTCATTTTGCATCTCTGGACCATTTGTCTACTAGCGACACCATGCGGCACAGCTGTAAACTTTTGCTTTCACTGAAGTCGACGGCGATATTTTCAGTGTTTAGCCGATAAATATACATATAAGTATTTTTTGAATATAACCAAGACTTAATATTTACAAAAGGATATTTGGTGGAATGAGGATAATATCATAGAGAAAGTGAAATTTCTAATATAACACCCTAGGTTTATGCCCTGTGGACCACAGGAGACAGAAGAACCCCGAAAAAACCCACGGATGCGATGTTGTCAACGTAAAAATCATGTGACTTGGGATCGAACGAGAGACCCCTAGCACCAGAGAAGAGGATACTACCACTGAGCCACCTGCTCCTCTAACATCCTAGTGCTTATATACGCTGAAGTGCAAAGCTAGGTAGTACTTGAAAATTTTAGCCTTACATACCTGATATAATTTATAATAATGTACTTCACATTATACAATCTTTATATTTCGTTTTTATTTGATAATTTTCGAAAGATATACATTTGTTTATTTACAAAGTTCCAGATCTAGTCATTATGTACTGAAAAAGTTAATGAGGTGAAAACTGACCAGCCATGTATTAAGTTTACCATCCTGACATTAACATGGTGGGACTAATAGTAAGTTCCATACAAGGAGGCAGGCTGTGGGCTTCGAATCCCAGACTTCCAGATCGAAAAGCGATAAATTAACTTAGTACCCACTCTATTCTTGCGGGAGACATAATACTGAATACTTTAAATATACACTTAGAAAGAAATTATATTTGTAATAAATTTTCACGCATACTCAGGATAAATGTTAATTTCTCCGATAATAAGTATTTCTGAAATATTTTTATCGTCCCTGCTGTGTAAACTTAATTTAAATCGAACATACTTTAGAATTATAAATTTTAAAAATATATATAAAAAATTACATATTTCATTAAAAAGCATAATTTATCAATTTATGGGACGATCAGAAGCTCGTTCAAAACAAATACAAATTTTATATAAAAATGTGTAATTTATAATAATACCAAAAAAAAAAAAAAAAAATGGATTCAGTAATTTGCTTATAAAAAAAATGAAGACAAAATGCAGAAGACAGCAAAATTTAACCAAAAATGTACATCTCATGATTGACTCAATAGTAAGATATTTTACACTTTTAAATAACACTTTAGGAAAAATCTTTGATTCTGTTATAAGAATACTTACCATACAGGTACACATACAGTTCTAATAAGTATACACAACATATATATCAGTCATATCATTTACGAGTTGGCACCTACACAAACTCAAAATAATCACAAATGTTAATAATCATTTAACGACACTGCAATCTTTCTTCCGATTTACACAAACACAATCACACCTGTACGCATTACCAACACTAAAAAAATGCTTTTCTCGCATATGAACATCACTTCCTCCGAAAGCACACAACCAACTGACTGTTAGACGTCCTTGGGAACCGGTCCAAGTGTAGCTAAATTTAGGTGGCTACGTATTCGACAGCTGATGGACCAAGCCGCTACCACGAAAAGCGGGAAATTTTGAATGCTCTATACGTCAAACACATTTCAAGAGCACTGTGCCATGTGCATACCTAAAGGTTGGGGGGAAATATAGTGGCTTAAACCCCCTCCCCGAGAAATGATGGGCAATGCTTTTCCAAACGCTTACAGTGCTAAAAATGTTTTCGGTTATACTCACTTTTTGACGTTGCTTCAAAGATTCCAAAGTCAAAGTATGATTTTCCCACGGAATACTCTAATATAGTACAAAATATTTGCTGTTTTTCTCAAAATCTCCATTATCCACAAACATTATTTAAATCAAATATACCATCAACTTCTTTGGCAACGAACGCGAAATAAAACACTTCGTGAACAATAATAACTGTAGCAAATAGTATTTCCAGAACACTAGAAAAATTAAGCATGCAATTTGTAACATTATTTGTAACTTGTGCAATGTTCTGAGAATCGTGAAAAAGATAATGGGAAACTATTCACCGATTTTACTACATGCTTTCTTTTCGATTAAGAATAATATTTTTACACCTAAGAAAAAGAGAATACTCTCGTAAAGGGTGTCCCAAAGAATATGATAATCTGTGAAAACATGCAGGTAAAAGACACTTAAGAAGAGTTCGTGTAAACATGGCTTTAGACTTGCATCGTCTCGGTGCTTCTTATGTGTATGAATATATATACATACCAGCGATACTACTAAGTGTATTTTTATTTCGATTATATATAAAAAGCAAAATCATATCAGTACACTGAAACAGAAGTTTGTAGGGGAAAGTAAGTTCAACTTAAAAGTATAGCCAACAGATACATCATATATTCTTTCTTCCCCTTTGAAAAATCCACAAAATTCGCGAATCCCTTGTATATCACTTACGACGTGTGTTATTCACAAAACATGAGTCTGTTCCAAGTAACTGAATTTATTTGTTTTTAATTTTTGTTATAAGTCTCGATAGTACTTGAAAGAAAACAACTATCCCTGTTTATCACGAGTGTATTAAGTTTTTAAAAATTCGCGAGTCATTTAAACTTCTACAGGATAAATAAATTTTAGTTGTATTATTTGTTGAGTTGAAGAAACTAATCATACATTTTTATCAAATTACAATTAAGCCTGTATACTACGCACAATATATTTATTTTAATATAATTGATTTATATGATAAACTAATTCTTTTCTTTATTAAAATGAAGGAAGGGGAATTTTAAGCCTTTTTAATTTTATAAAGAATGTAAAATTAATCTACGCTGTATATAAATTTAGTATTATATTGTTCTTGTTTTATAAATATGAAATTTAAACATTAACAACTTTTTAAACAAATGATAAGATGTTAAAATGCCCGTAACATTTAAATACAATCAAAAGCTACTATCCCTCTCTATTTCAACGAAACAAAGGTGTTTCTATATAACCATTAGATTAAAAAGCACTAAGGAGTTGATGGTGTACACCTTAGTATTTTTTTTCTTTCTTTCGTTGAAGTGAACTGTTACAGACACTTACGGAAAGTTGTGTAATACTGGGGAGGGGACACCCTTATTTTCCATAAACACTACAATTATAAAACTAGATTACTCGAAATGTCATTCTAACGTAATGATTTCTACAGGTTTCGATGGGTCTTCAGATTTTTGCTTGTCTTGACGATTTTTAGCACTACTATCCGCGCCTACACTCTCCCTTTTTCCCTTATTAACACTACTGCCACTCGGTTGTGTAGTTGCCTTCGAAACTGTTATGCTACTGGGAAAAGTAACTGGCACTTGTTTGGACACAGAAGCTGCTGGTGGTGGTTTTGATTGCGGCGCAGCACTTGTAGTTGTAATTTCAACATTATTTGCAGTTTTAAGTAAGCTTAAGGTTCGCTGCACTGCTAAACTTGTCGAAGGCTGAGCTGGTGTAACTGTCAAATCATGTCCCACAGAAGGTCTGAAGGATGTCGGCTTGCTCATGTGAGCCGGCGGAGGCGTTGATTGTTTTGTTTTATCTGACTGCGAGGACGAGGATGCCAAAAGAGATGGTTTCTTTCGAATACTCATTAATTTAGCTGTTAAACTCTTGCTGGAACTTTGAGAGTTTGACGGGACTTGAGAAATGGTAAGGCTTGGCCGATCTGACGTTATTGTCGAAGTCGTACTTGATACACTTGATGTAAATGGTTTAGAAGCCGCAGAGCTGGTGGTCACACTGACACTCGGTTTCGAAATAACGGACGTGCTATTCGTAGTAGTAGTAGAAGAAACTGCAACTGTAGTATTAGTATTACTAATTGTAGTAACTGTGGAGTTCGTAACGTTACTACTACTAACAGAAGCAGTTGTCGATTTTGAGATGGAAATTGTCGTCTTGGATTGTGCAGGGGATTTTGTAATTGTTGATGTTATCGGAGCAGGCAATGATGTGGTTGGTTTTGGGTACGGCGTCGGTGACGGAACTGCTGAGGATTTGGTAGACGAATGAACTGGGGGCACAACTGATGATTTAGAAGATGAATGAGCTGGTGACACTGCTGACGGTTTCGAAGAGGAATGGGCCGCAGAGGGTTGTGAATACTTGGTACTAGATTTTGTAGAAGTTACTGGAGTAATTGATATATGTGGTCTATCCTTCATTGCTTTCTGCACATGAGAGGTAGCTCCATGAGACGAAGATGAACCTCTGCCTCGACCTCCGCGTCCACTCGTAGTAGCACCTCTCTGTATACTTTGAGTGGCAAAATGGCGCAAGAATTCCGCCTGAAAGCCACCAATCTGCGCTTGAAGATTCATCAGATTGCTTAAGTCCACAGCATCCATCGGTGGGATTTTCGCTTGAACTGCAGTTGTCAGGAGTGACGGATCCGAAAAAATAGAATGCATAGGGTAAAAAGGGACAGATGGGGGTAATGGATAAATTGGGGTGGACAAAGTGCCTGGTGGGCGACCCCGATTGGATGATCGAGGACCACTACCGCGATTGCTGATCGGAGTTGAAGCAGTTCCTGGCATTCGATTCATGGTCTGATGAACAGCTCCCGGGATCGTTGGCTTCAGAAGGGATGTGGACTGCGACACTCGACCGGGAGGTCTTCCACGTAGTCCTGTTCTCACAGGCCCCAATGGGTTAGTGGAAGACTTCGGTGTCGTAACAACAGGTTTTCGCTGAACAGCGCTGAACATGGCCATGGTGGAGGGTATATTGACAGCCTGAAAAAAAAGGACAAACAGAAAACATCACCCTAAACATATAACCCAACAGTTACTAGAATAATGTCTTCACCTCCACCACCTAGCACTTATTACATAATGAACAGATGGATATGGACTTTTCACAAATTATTATGATAATATTATAAGGAACATCCGAAGAATAGCATGCAGTAAAACCGGATTAAGTGCTCTTCAGCTGATCATACGGTCAACCTAAAGAATGATAGTTTTCTTCTGTACTTTTGCATTACAAAATGACAAGAGACGGATTCAAATTACAACATAAAATAGCTATTATTCCATCAATAAAAATTATCCTAGGGGCAAATTAGCAGTGGAACGCTCATCATACTCTGGTTTCTTGATTTTATCAGAAAAGAACGAATTAATGACGTGGCTAAGTTTAGGATTTGAATCAACCTTCGTTAAATCCGCAGTGAATTTACTTTAATATTCTGTATTCTTTAACACGCTGACTGCCATGAGTAGCAATAATGGTACTCCCATTACTTTCCAAGGTTGCCATGAGTACCAAATTTGTTACTCGCCACTTGTTTTCCTTTCTTTCACGTAGGCTTATATCGGAACTCAATTTCATATGTTCTATCATGTATTTCAAGAGAGTAAAAAACACTCTTTAAAACGGTAGCTTTAGCATTCAAATATTTTTACTTTTAAGAAAGTTATAGCATTGCAGATATAAAGAGTTTTTTGTCCGTATATTACGGCTCGAATTGAGGTTTATAATGTGAATTTCTGCATGCTGAGTTTCGTTTGACTCCACAATTACAAAAAAAGTGTAGACTTTGGTGAGATATGCAAGTTGATGACGCAATTATGTCCGAGTACCTACCATCTTTGAGTTGATTTTGAGTTTAACGTCCCGTTCAGCAGCGAGGCTATATGAGACGTTGACCTACTGATTAACGTGGAATCCGAACCACATAAGCTCCCGCCGGGAAAAGTAGAGTACCATCTTTAGTACTCATGGCAACCGAGATAAAAATTTGCTCTTTTCCCATGAATCCTAAATTTGGTACTAGAACATAATTGCGTCTTCAACTTGCATATCCAGCCAAAGTACTTTTATCTGTAGGTGGGAGGGGCAAATTTCCTTTTGTGCCTCCTTGGGGATTCATTCTTTGGCTGGGTATGCAAGTTGATGATGCAATTACGCCCGAGTACCAAATTTGGTAATCATGGCAAAAAAGCAAATTTTTATCTCGGTTGCCATGAGTATCAAATATATCAACTTGCATATCTCGCCAAACTCTTGCATTTTTTGCAATTGTGGGGTCAAACGAAACTGCAAATGTGAAAACAGTAATGTGGCCTCAAGGGCACCATGCACGATAATGCCTTGGCAGTCAATCTGTTAAAACAAAAAAAGATTAGACTTAACTAGATGACCAATTTAACAGCCTCAATTGGCATTTAAAGAATTCTACAACATAATTAACGTTTATTGAGTGAAAATATCCGAAGGTGAGACATCTAGCAATCAATAAATCTCAATAAGCTGAACAAAATCATATAGGTACTAGCAAAAGTCCATGCGTATTTTTCGGAAAAATGAATTTGCTTACAAACCTAAAATTTGATGCTATACGAGAACCATGCTATCTATTAACACTTTTAAGATCTTTTGTAGTTATAGTATTTTTGTAGTTATAGTATATAAAGGTAGTATTTTTTCATTAGTCAATTAAAAAAGTACTAATACAGGGTGTCAACTAAAATTCCAAAATGAAATTGCGTGACTTTTTCGTGACCTTTTATTTACCAAATCATAAAATTTCGTAACACTCACAAAAGCGAATTTGATTGCGAATTAGACTGAATTTTCACGCATGCGATAGAAGTGTGCTTTGTTTGCGATTTGGTAGAGTCTAAAACTGACCATAGGCATTTTTTGTGCTGAATTTTGACGTTTTATAGAACAAAATTTTCCAGTCTGTACTTATATTTTTAGAGATATAAAAACAATCGTGACCCAAAAGCTAAATTTCGTGACATTTTCTTGACTTTCATGGCCATTTTCTGATTTCGTGTGTGTGTGTGTGTTGCTGCAAGCATGCACGCATTGTAGAACACGTTACGTACGGTTCTACGCCACTCTGCATCGACACATAGGGGGGTGATAACGTCACAATATTTTTTTTTTTTTCGTTAGGCTTATTTTTTTATTATTTTTTGGCGTGCTTACTTTTGCATCCAGAACATTGAAATTTCCCACACACATTCACTGTACTCCCTTAGAAATCTTCAGATTGTTTCAGATCTCTGCGTTAACACAGGGAGGTCCAGAGGGACAGAAAGGTACAAGGAGGGGTATTTTTTTTTAACAAAATATCCCTTTTTTCCGCAATTTTCCCGCCTCAGATAAACAATGTAGAAATGTGAATGGTACCGTTTGAAAGGCTGTTCTATTTTGAAGAGAATAAGGTACGGACCATAATCCTAGGATAAACAAGGATGTCTCAGGAAATTTTAACCTGAGATCTTGTTTTATACGGGAATCTGGGGTATTGTGGGGATATTCTGAGCACATTGGTAAATATTTTTCCTGCCCTTACTATTCAAGATAGAAGCTTGAAATTTTGTACTCACATTCAGTATATCCCTTAGTGTTTTTCAGTTGATTTTGAGATCTGTGTGTTAAAACAAAAGGGGTCCAAAGGGATCCAAACTTAGAATAAAGGGATTTTTTCACCAAAATTCCCTATTTCCTCCCTTGGGAACATGATAGGTTCATGTGAGTAATACCGCTTGAAGGGCTATTCTATTCTGAAGAGAGTGAGGTAAGGAATTTTTTTATATTATATCCGGGTCTTTTCCGGTCATTTGGGGCATTGTGGCGATGCTTTTAGCTTATTTGTAAACATTTTCCCCGTCCTTACTATTCAAGAAAGAAGCTTGAAATTTTGTACACACATTCAGTATACCCCTTAGTATTTTTCAGTTGATTCTGAGATCTGTGCGTTAACGCAGGGGGGGGGGAGGCAAGGGGCTCAAAATTTAAATTAAAAAATTTTCTCACAAAAAATTTCCGATTTCTCTCAAAATTTCCCGCCTCAGGGACATGATAGGGAAATATGAATGGTACCGTTAGAAAAGTTGCTCTATTGTGGGAAAAAAAAGTATGAACCATGATCCTACGATGAAGCAGTATCTGCGTAACTTAAGGTCTATAATTTACCTTAAAAAAGGCATGATTTTAAAAGGGTTAAAGTGATATATTTATTCTGAAGTCTATCTTCATTAAAGTCTTCATTATGGCACTAGCACGATGGATGTACATACAGTATGCAACAAAACAAACAATACTGAAGATCGTGAACGGATGGCGCGCAAGTGCAATGTGGTATGAGCTGTAAAGCGCCATATGTGTGCTCAGTTGTGTGTAAACTAGCGTATTCTGCAATTGGTTCGAAGATGATGTTACTCATAATAGAGACAAAGGATTTTATTGTCGAGCACTATTTCCGCTCATAAGGTGTGGGGCAGCGTCTCACTGCACGAGATGTGCACACGTCTATTGTATTTCTCTGGAGTATAATTATGGTATACGAAGATGAATATTTCTTCAGTAACATTTGTTTCAATGATGAAAGCTGTGTCTACCTTGATCGCTACATCAATCGACGATTGATTATTGACTTATTCTTGCATGATTTGGGCGGTTTTTGCCCCCACCAAAAATCTGTCGTTACACCAACAATGGATGAGGCAAGACAAGCTACTGCCCCCACTGAAAGTGAGTTCTGCCCACTAAAGTTCGGACATCACTTGATTCCCATTGGAACGGATTTTCCATATTCTTCCTACTCCCCTGACCTTCAGGCTTCAGAAGCTTACACATGGGGTATGCTGAAGGAAACAATGTTCCGAACAGGTAACCCCGTACCACTGTATCGAAGTTAAGAGAGAAGATTCGGTCATTTGTTTTGTCGTTCCAGCAACCCGTGTTCACTAACATGTTCATCGATTTACAGGGCCGCTATGAAGAATATGTGCGACGTCCTGGTCAACATTTAGAACACATGATGTGAAAGCACGATTCCTTTTAAATTTACAATATAAGTTGAATAACATTTAGTTGAGATCCATTTGACATTTCTTATGTTTCATTATACTGTACAACAAACAAATAAAGTAAATGCCAACGATATGATTTCGATACTGTTTGTTTTACGCATATTGAAGTATGGCTAACAAGATAGAGCCCAAAATTATCGTTAAGTCTTAAACTTTATGTTGAAATAGAACAATATCCCAAGTCCACAAATGACATCAACCTGAACAAGATTGAATCCCAATGCATAGTTTTCGAGAAAATCTGAGAAACTTATTTTTATGACGCTAAAAAGTATATCTTCGTTGCCAATATTAACTGGAAGCGGATTTCATTCCGCTACAAAATATTGTTTATCTATTTATGTAGTGTTTATGTGCAAACAGGTTATTAACTAACAGATTGTATTCTAACGGTGACACTCAATACTACTAAACAGTTAAGAACATATAATTTTTAACTCTAAAGTTTGGATCTCAACGAAACATTGTCAAAACTTGAGATGTTAACGACTTAAGTATATTTGGCCTCTTGGAACGTGAAGGTGCGTCATACTTTCAGACTTCTACGATAAATACAAATAATAGACCGAAAAGTACTAACAATTAAAATTAACATTTATTACGCTTAATAATCCACTGGTGTACACTCAATGTAATCGAGTATACCAGCAAAACTTTCAGTCGTTATTATCCATAAAAATAATGTCACTTTAATTTTTATGCAACTAATGCTCCCTCTCAAAAGGCCATTTTCGTCTCCTGTGTTACATACAACTTTGTGCATAACACTTCAAGCATTTCTTTTGTTAACTCTTCTAACAGTACAAAAAAATAGTCAAGCTACGCTACATCTACTGTTCCTAGAACTTGTATTTCGGGCGCATTCGATAGCCCTATTTGCGAAGGAAGGATGAGATTTAAAGGATGAAACAGAAAGATCTCCAATTTACAACTAGTTAATTTATACAAGAAAACAAAACATGATATATCCCTTTGTATAGGCAAGCAAATATCAACATGAACTAACATATCCTTATATAGAAATACTGTAAAATCCAGTTCAGTGTTCTATCCAAGACGCCTTCACATATGAAGATATGAAGGAACATCAAATGATCAACATTACATGTGAAAATACCTTAAGGTTGGTTTAAAGGGACAAGTTTTGCCAATAGATGTCACTACGGTCTCCGTATCTCTCTCATGTATTTTTTACCTTTCTCGAAAATTCACAATTTCTCTTACAAATTTCAACCTAGAGACTTCAAATTTTTAGAGAAGGAACTTCATAATCTATCGAAGGCAACACTCCGTGCCGATCTTTTATTTAGAATTTTCTTCATTATTGAAATGGCTTGATTGTTGAAATGGATATCGAAACCTTTAACAATATAACTGTTTCAACAATAAAGAAAATTCTAAATAAAAAATCGGCACAGATTGTTGCCTTCGATAGGTTATGAAGTTCCTTCTCTAAAAATTTGAAGTCTCTAGGTTGAAATTTGTAAGAGAAATCGTGAATTTTAGTGAAAGGTAAAAAATACATGAGAAAGATACGAAGATTGTAGTGACATCTATCGGAAAAGCTTGTCCCTTTACACCAACCTTAAAGAAAATGCTCATTTGAACCTTAATCATTTCAGGACATAACACAGCTACACACACATATATATGTAAAGAAAAAAATAAATAAATAACATAAAATAAAGTAAAACAGAAGTTCTGTGCAGCGAACACAAAACTTTAGCGATTTTGCATAGGAAGAATACACGTAACAGCCATACAAAGAACAAAAGTTCTGTGCACAGTACCCCAGAGTACGGATTTGATGTACTTTGGTACACAGAATCCAAATTTCGAAACCCCAGGATGACTGAGCGTGTCAATTTTGTCTTATGGGCGAAAAATGTATATCCTGTCTTACGTACCAAAATTTGCTGAAGTGTTTCACAAAAAAACTGACACGGTCGATCGTCTTGGGGTTTTCAAATTTGGATTCTGTATACCAAAATACATCGAATCGGTACCCTGGGGCCCACCGCACAGAACTTTTTTTTTTTTTTTTTTTTTTGTATGGCTGTCTTACGTGTATTTTCCCTATGCAAAATCGCTAAAGTTTTTCGCCCATTAAAAAAAAAAAAAAAAAAAAAGTCGATTGTCTTGAGGTTTCGAAATTTGGATTTTGCGTACCAAAATACATCGAATCCATATCCTGGGGTCCGGTGCACAAAACTTACATTTTGTATGTGTGTGTGAGTGTGTATGGGGGGGGGGAAGGGGAAGTGCTGTGTAATTATTATGTTTAAAATATAACATCTTTTAACAATACTAGCTTCCGACTCTAGTTTCTATACACGTGCTTGAAACCTCATCCCTATTCCGCTAACTCGGCTGTCGAATGCAGCTGATATTGAAGGAACAAGTTTTACATGCAGAGAATATATATAAAACAAGATGAATTTTATCACAGTAGTGCGGTTTCTGCACTATAATGAAAATATATATATGTAAATCTAATAGTAATTTCGCATTTAAGCTTAAATAATAACAAAAATAAAAGAAGAATTGGAACAAACAACGTAAAATTTGTCTTGATAACTTTTTTTCTGAAAGTTCTGACTATGACTTAGCTAAAAACAATAAAATGTCCACTGAAAAAATATTAAAATAAAAGAATCCTACAGTCTTTCAATCCTTCACATTAAAGCTCAGTTTTATTTCGCATTCTTTGATGCTAATAAGGTTTCACGTCTTCGGTAATACTATTCACCTGTTTTATTTATCACTTCTCTATTCACCTATTTTCATTTAGCACTTCAACTGAGTCAGATTAAGAAAACCTATACCATTATCTTCAGTATCTTGAGCTTGAGTTTCTTGTATCGTTTCACTTTGTACCTTACCTGAGACGTTGTTGTGGTGGCGGTGGATGAATATGCGGAAGTATTTGCTGTCGCAGCAGGCGTTGATGCATTCACTCGACTCGCGTAAATTTCTTGCTGGCAGAATTTAGTCGCCTGCTCCAGCACTGGCGTAGAAGCGTCAACCTATGCACAACAAATTCACCACGATTAGACGTACAACAAATTCACCATCGTAAATACAAATCAGCACTTTTTTTATTATTTATTATGCTTTTTGTATGGAAATAAAAATTACTTATTTTGTTTTAACGTAGACATGAAATAATAAAGTTTTTTTTTTCAAATATAACAAACAGTTATAATGACAAGCAAAATAGAGGAAAATAATTAAAAAAAAAAAATATTAGGGTGTTTCAAAGCAACACCGACAACGTTTGGGAGATGAAGCCTGACACCAAAATAAGATAAAAAGTATAGACCAACCTGCGTGCAGAAATCCGTCATTTCGGAGTTACAGGCTGCCGAAAATACTTAAAAATAAATGTAAGGGTCCATAGTTCCAAAACTATGGAACCTACCATAGTCGGGTCAAGCCTTTACTTAGAAACTAATATGTACGCTATCCAAAAGTACATTTTCAGAATCCTGCGGGTAATTCCTCAACATTTTTTATAGAGAGAGTTGCTGAGTACTTCAAATTATATGTCCGTAGCCAAATTCCCTCTATAACAGTTGTTGCGTGAACAATAAGACACTATTTTGATGACTTAGGAGCACTATACTTCCAAATAGTTGATAACTGCTTCTCAGCCGATACACTTCTAACTTCTATGGGTCTTTCTGAATTATATCAAACTTATTTATAAACAAACCCTTGGTAACGGGAACTGTTACCATAGCAACCGAATTACGACGTATAAACAAATATTTACCTCTAGCGGCAGCAACATAGAACATTTACAAATCGAGATTAATCACATTTTAAAAATATTTCTTCTTCTTCTTCTTCTATCTCGTAGCTATTGCCAAATAAAATAACATTTCCGCCCAACATCTATATATATAAAAGAGAACGTACAATATTTTGTCCGCTCATCACGCTAATACGGCTGAACCAATTTCTTTCATTTTTGGGGGGTTATTAGGATTTGGACCCTAGATGGTTTTTATCATATCACTTTAATTTTTAATTACCAGTGTCTTGAGATAATTGACCATTCAAGTGTCCATAACGTACAAATCCTTTGTTATTAGTTCATCATAGGTAAAAATAAACGTATTTATATGCAACCCGCATGACCGTGTCACTCGGCGGGTTAACATAAATGACAGGCGATATACAGCGGAAAATAGCTTGAATCTTCTGTTTAAAATTTTTTAATTGATTTGCTTATTTTTACAGACACTTTTACAATATGCCAGCACCGGGATGACCGCAGCGAAGCGGGGCGGGTTAACATAAATGACAGGCGATATAATGTTAAGATTTACTGCAATCTTCTATGGTTTTTATCATATCACTTGAAAGCGAAAAAGTAAAAATTATCTAAGTAACAAAGTTTATTGCGTTCCGGGGTGACCGCAGCGAAGCGGGGTGAACGCTGCTAGTATTAAATAAAATAAAAGTAGTAAATACATGTTATCGTTGTACATCTCATATAGTATCGGAGCTGAAAAATGACAAGCTCTAATTAACATTAGAACAGCCGGATTTTGTATTACCTAAAACTGCCATTGGGGGTCAATTTGATCCCCATAAGAGATTCACACCTTATTAAGAGCAAATTATATTTTTATTTATAAATGGTGTAAAAATGACAATATATAAGATTTAACTTGCTTCACAATGTGTTTTTGCGTAAGTAAGAAAGCAGAAAAAGAAAAAAATAAAGAATGAGATATGACTCAACACATTACAAGCTATAACTCAGGATGTTACAAAATGAGTATGATACACACGAATATGAACTACTCATGAACACACAATATATTCAAAGTTTGTTAGCCATCAGCACAAGTTGAACAATATGCACGCTTAAGAATCACAGCAACGCATTTTCCACAAACTGGTTTCTGGCATCCCTTACAACTAGCAGAAGTCTTATTCTGTCCCTTGCATAGTTGCAAGGCAGAGTTCTTCCGTTTGGTGGTGAGCACTGGAACAACTGGAGGGCATTTCTTGCGCAAAAAATCAGCACGTAGTTCTTCCATCAGCGCAAGAATAAATTCTTGTCGTGAAATTCTGGAGCCCGATGATACCTTGAAAAGTATCCAAGCATTGAGCGCGGCAATGTTAAGGACGTTGTAAAATACCTAAACACGCCACCTACGAGTTCCACATCTTGTTGTGTATTTCCTCAGCATCTGGTCCGCTACTTCTACGCCGCATTTTGTGCCATTGTAATAAGTGCCAGTGTTCGGTTTCTTGTTTGGGCTGTCGTCTGAAGACACATTAGTATGCATGGTGCTAAGAATCACAACATTCTTTTTGCTCTCGCACCTATATACTGTTAGTGTTTTGTCTCCATTTCTCAGTGCAACAGTCAAATATCGTGGTGTTGAGGTGTCACGTGCAATACGAGGTAATTCTCGCTTGTTCAAACATATCGTTCCAACAATTGTGGTTTTCTTCATATAAAGTTCATCTGCAAGTTTCACAGAAGTAAAAAAGTTGTCAGTAGTGACGCTGCGTCCAGAATTTAGATGTTGCTTTCAGCACTACACTCTCCCTAAACTGAACATCATTTGGTCGGTTTTCATCCTTGCCCAAATAGGGATAACCACTTAATATATATTTGGATTCTACATCAGTTGCTAACCAGAATTTGATCCCAAACTTGTCCGGCTTATTTGCCATGTATTGGATAAATCTGCACCTTAATTTGCATGGCAACAACTGTTTATCGACTGTTATTTCTGATCCAGAATTGTAACACAAATAACAGTTTTCCATGAGTTTGTTCTAAGTCTCAGACGCGAGAGCAAATTTATTAGTTACCAGGAACTCAGTTCTGCCGCTTCGCACATCAAATCTGAGATGCCGCATGGTTTCACGAAAACGATTGCGTGACACTGTTTCTTTGAATTTGGGTGGTCCCCAATTCTTGTTCCATAAATCATCTGCACACAGTTTTGAATGGCCTAGTGCACCACGGGCATACAACAGGGCGGAAAATGCGTCGAGTTCTTCCAGTGTTATATTTCAGTTGCTGTCATCTCTAAAATTACGTCGTGTTTCGACAACAGTACATGTTTGAATATGTGTTACCATTGATTCATTCACTGTCAAACGCCATGCTGAAGCAGGATTTGACCCAATGTTACGACGAGCAAAAGGCGTTGGTCTACTTGCAATTGTCACAATATTGCGAGATGGCGTGCGACCTATAGTGGAAGCGCTGCTGCTAAGATTTATCGGAGACCACACAATACTAGATGATGTGTACTTCTTGTCACTCCTACCTATAGGCTGAGTAAGCGCATTGTTATTTTGTCCTTGCCCACGACCACGACCACGTCTGCTTGAAAGTCCTTATTTGCGCATACCAAAGGAGGTCGCTGCCAGATGCCATATTTCCTTCGGTATCACTGTCACTACTTTAAGAGGATGACACATTCTGCAAACTCGCATTAGAAACACGAAAATCTTCATCGTTGCTGTCGTCACAACTATGACTTGAATCTAACTGTTCCAAGGCGGCAAGACACTTCTGTACGCTCAATATTTTCTGCATCTTATGTACGAAAAGATGCATACTGGTCGAAAGCTGCACGAAGACTGCTGCGGAAATTGCTGATGCTACGAGTCAAACAAGGTCACATGACGTTTCCTTTTGCTCTCCTCTCAATAATCACGATAATAGGCGCGTTTCATGGTGTCGAGAAAACAACAATGAGTCGTAGGAAATTGAAAACTTACGTTCACTTAAAAATTGTTCATTTTTCTTATGAGGGTCAAAATGATCCCTATTGGCTGTTCTAGGTATATCTATGATTATCTACGTATTTTAATAATTACGATAGAAATGTGAAAATTTGCCACAGTATACTTGAATGTATTTTAGAAGAGTCACAAAATTTCAGCTTCGACGTTCCATTGTATGTTGCGTAAAAGGAAATTAGAAAGAAGATCAAAATGACCCCGACGGCGCTTCTAGTGTTAAATCAATGACAAAGCTACACCCACGAATGAAAACAAGAAGCTACTTCTACAACTTATCCTTTAACTCATTGGTTTCCAACTGGTGTGTCAAGTTATTCTACAATTTAAAAATCGTGAAGCATTTAATACCTAGTTAAAAATCAATTTTGAGAGGACTTTACCAGTCACCGCCTTCAGCAACAAAAACAATACTTAGTACTTAATCAAGTCAATACTTCATAGTTTTACACTATTATAATTTATAATATTACTAGCAGAATACTCGTTCTTCGTACGGGGACAATTCTTTCATTTTGGACATAAAGGGCACCAAAACTGTCACCAATCAACTATCGGTCATCGGACACTAATATCGGTCATTTTTCAATTATTTTTAGAAGTCACCATGCCCTCTTGAGGAGTACAAATGGGGCCTGAATTTGGATTTAAGTGGAATCTGAAGTGTCACTGTTCATCTCAGCAACCCCGAAAACTATAGATTCGACACTAATATTTTTGGTCACTTTATATATCTTCCCCCTCCCGTAAGTTCTACTGTTGAAGTGAAATGATAAAACCATCCCAGGCCCCAACTTCATCTATGTTGAAAATTTGATTGAGATCGGTTGTCACAAACATAGTCACTTTTATTTTTATATGTATAGATTAATAAAAAAGTCAAACAACTGTGTCGTAAAGTCAGTAAAATGTGTCACCAGTCAAAAAAAAAAAAAAAAGGTTGGGAACCACTAATTTAACTTATGATGAGCTAATCATGGCTTTGCTTACCTGATTGCCTTTGTATATTTTGAACGACTCCACAAGGTAACTTGAGAATGCGCTTTCCTTTTGTGGAATATACTTTTGAACTCTTTGGTATGATTTGTACACCTCCAACAAAAAGGACAGTTTCTTGCTGGTTGGCGCATCTTTTTTAGCAGACATATCTTTCACTTTTGCTCGAAGGGCTTCCAATGTTAATGCTAAAGCCTGACGGGAATATTGTTCCCTTTCTGAGTCTCGGAGATATTTTCTGCAGGAAACAAATGTATTAGTATCTCTTTATTATCAACTTAAACAAAATATCTTGTTTAGAAATGATGTTTATGTGTGAAATATGAACGTATTTGAAATTAATCATCAATATTTAGAATGCCTTTAAAATTAAATTAAATAAAATCAAACTTTGAAGTAAAGTACTGCAAAGCATATTGAAGTAACGAATCAATATATAAAATACAATTAAACAAATTACACCATACTTCCACATGAAACATAGAATTCATTGAAAACAGAATAATAAAATAAAACACGAATAACTTAAATAATCTTATATCATTTTACAAAGGGCGGAAAGTACAAAAGTGCTAATGGTATATAAAAAAATGATTAAAAAAAAAACAATTTTGGAGAAAACCGAAATGTCAGTTTTTCTAGAAACGATTCCCGATTTTTATAAAAACCGATTTTGTCCATCTTTCGTACGTACAAGACAAACAGAATCTACAAAGTTAAAAGACTATCTATCTGTTCTTCCCATAAAACTCGTCCGATATCAATGACACGTGTCTTCTTTGAGGTCATTGCTTAACTGCCAATTGCTTGGAGGTTAAAATCGGTCCTGGATAAAATGGGTATTTGAAAAATGGATAAAATGGGTATTTGTGTGTACTGAAACTTCCGAGAAATTAAAAAAAAAAAAAAGTTCCGAGAGAACTTTATTTTTAAAATATCCGCTTTCGATGAAACATGAAGTGTTTGGTCTAAAAACGAAAAAGCCATTCTCATTGATTTAGGTTGAAGGAAAAAGTAGCAGTGTCACGTAACCACCAAATGAAGGTGTTTGGTTTGTATGGCGTGATGTTCTCTGAATTAATATTAAAACCGGAAGTGATAGTACGTTTTTATCACTTCCTGTTTTAGTACAAAGATTACAGTGGAAATGGAATATATTCTCGGAACTCTTAACTGACTGCAGCAAAATTGTTTCTCGCTATCTATTACCGTTTTTTACAGTTCAAACAGAGGGTTGAGAAAAACAATGGTACATATTCTTAGAACATTAAATCGATTCCAAAAATATCTTTTAGCTATTTCTTCTGTTTTTGTTCTAAGTAGGTCACTACTGAAACCGGAAGTTGCAGTATATTTCCATTACTTCCGGCTTTAAAAGAGACTTTAGGATGGAGAAGAAATGTATTTTTGTAACGCTTAATCGACTGCAGAAAACAGTTTCTCAGTATTTATTACCATTTTTGCTCTATAGTAATCAACATTACAATCGGAAATAGTTGATTTCTACCACTTCCGGTTTGATTTGAATACCTCAAGAATGGAATGAAATTTTAAATAATAATAATGATAATAATAAAACAGGTGAGTTTCGTTTCCCATAGTAACTTAAACTATGGGAATTCAATACTCAAACTTTGAAGTAGTACATGTATGACTACTGGTTGCAATAGAGGAATAAGATCAAAGATAGAACCTGTTCCTCGGACGTTGACTCCATATCAAAAAGCGAGTACTCGCTATGTCTTACTGTTTTTGTTAAATGGCGATAAGGATTGAACCTGGAAATAGTTTATTTGAACAATTCGGGATTTGTAAAAATGGTTATGAGAGGAGACAGAACCTGTTCTTGGGAAGTTGAATCGAGTGCAAAAAACCGCTTCTTGATATCCCTAACCGTTTTTTGCTCTACGGAAATGAATACTGTAATCGGAAGTAGTAGTAACTTTGTACCACTTCCGGTATCGGTAGAGTTTTGAGGGTTGTAATAGTATGTTCTTTTGAGAGACTGAATCAATAGTAGAAAAACGCTTGTCGCTATTTGTTACCGTTTTCGTTCTATGGCGATAATCGTTGAAACTGAAAATGAGTAATCTGAAAGACTTCCGATTTGAATTGAGAGTTCACGGAGAAGATGGAATCTATTCTTGGGACGCTGAATCAATTGTAGAAAACCGCATCTCGTTATCTCTTACTGTTTTACTGATACCTGTCGACAGACAGACGGACTGAAAAAAGACGTCGTATACGACTTCCAATAATTATGCATAGCATAGTTTGGAAGTCGACGTCTTTTCTTCTTCTTCTTCTTCTACTACTACTACTGCTACTAAAGAAAAAGAAGAAGAAGAAACATTGTTACTCATTCACATTTTATTTACAACGCAATTAGCAGAGTATCTGCTAATGGACGTTATAGGATACCTATCTATAGTTAAACAACAGGACCTACCGTGAATCGAAAATGAATATTGTATTATTTTGGATACAAGATAAGCGCACGTCATTTAATTAACATCATATTTTCTACGGCGTTTCATTTTTATTTCTAGTGTGTATTATTACAATTATAATACTGAATTATACGACTAAATGCTGTATTTTTGCTTTCAACCGTTCTCAGCACGTTAATAATGTTAATTTTTATTAATTGACCATTTCATCGCATGAAGGGCTCTAGTAAGTAAAAAAAAAAAAAAAAAAAAAAAAAAAAAAAAAAAAAATATTGGGTGGTGCGTAGTCAGTTCACGCAGACTTCCAACGCCATTATTTCTTCTGATATTTTAATCCTCAGTTCGCTACTTCTTAATTTAAACAGCCAGCAGTTATATCCCGAAGTTGAATGAACACAAAAGATTATATACCCGCACCACAAACCAAAACCGAGAATAAAACAAAACATAACAAGCAAAAAATACTCATACGAAACTTTAACACTTCCGATATTACTTTTGGATCCACAAACTCAGAAATGTGATTAACTTACTTTTCCGGGTCTGGCGTTCTTCGAAGATGAATGCACAGTTCCAGTAACATCTTGAAATCCCGTAGGTCTCGCAGTACTTCCATTAACAACAGAACACAGCGACTCATATGAGAAGCGAAACTGCCAGGCCTATCTATTTCGCTTACTGGAATTCTCCATACACCCTACAACAAGAAAGATAAATAGAACGAATTATCTTTTCGTTTTTTACCAGGTCTTTTTCTGGAAAGATTTTAATTGTAGCATAAACTGATTATTTTTGAATGGACAATGGTAAAAAGGAGCTGTAATATGATTTTTTAAAAATCTATCAGTGTTCCTGTCATCGCACATTCCTGCTGACTTACTAAGGGCAGAATAATCTATTGCAACATTCTTTTTCTTTCGCTCTTTAAGTTTCTTCCTGAATTTCCTTCCTTACTTCTCGATTTTTACTTCTCAATTAGGGAATGGGAATCACATATATATTTATTGCTGATTTTGTTCACTCATTTCAGATTTATCTATAAATGAATAACTAACAGTTAATAACTAATTACTATTAATATACACTTTAATTGGCCAGATTTTATTGGCTACGGGTACATACACAGATATACTTATCTATTAATGGCAGGCTCTACAAAAGCATCCTGTACTCGTTCTTTACTTTTGTACTGGATATATATATATATATATATATATATATATATATATATATATATATATATATATATATAGCGTGTCTATAAAAATACTATCACACTTGAAACTGATATTTCGTAGTTTTGGATAATCGAATTTAAATGAAATTGGTCACATTCGAAAGAAAAAACTCAAATATGTTCTACTATACCTCATAAGACACTGAATGTGGGCCCCACGAGTGACGATGCAGACACCAAGACGATATTTGTTCACGCCACACCCGCTCCAACATATCTGATGAAATTGACTGGATGGCAGCACTGATACGATGACATATACAACCACGATCCACAAAATCACGGTACCACTTCAAAATTGACGTGTGTGTAGGAGCCTGAAAGCACGCTGAACCTGCACTAGACCCTGCGTGCTGTGATATTCCACAGCACACCAACTTCGTTCTTATAGGGTCGCCATAACTCCTTAAAATTTATTCTTTAATAACAACACAACATAACGAAGGGAAATAAATTTACGTTCGCACATTACGGCATAACAGCACAGAAACATAAAAGCTTCTCAAGTGATCTCCAGCAGAAAGAGCAACTGCCTGCTAAATATCCAACAATGAACCCATATCGACTAATTACAAAGTAAACATAAGTGAATTTACTTTATCAGTGTTTAATCCCGTCCATTATTGACAGGCACAAAAATATTTGAGTTTTTATTTCAAATGTGACTAATTTCGTTTAAGTACGATTATCCAAAGCGACGTTATACCACTTTAAAGTATTATAGTATTTTTATGGACACACTATATATAAAGGTCACCAAGAAGGTTCTGTTCATTTTTCATCCACCACCTTCGAACATCGATATGCCACCTAAGACGTACCTGGAAGATCAAAAATACACCTCATCAGCATCGACGAACTTCTGCCAACGTTCTGAAAGGCCATGGATTCCATCGCGGTAGAACTTCGTGGGCGCGAAGCGAAGAAGGTATCAAGTGAATTTTGCACCTCTATTAGGGATTTGAACTGGCGTCCTCTAAGGTGATTGTCCAAGGAATGGAACAAGTGACAATTGGACGGTGCAATATCCGGGGAGTATGGTAGATGCAATAGTGTTTCCCATCCAATGCGTAGAATGGTGTCCCGGGCCATTCAAGCCAATTGGTGCTTAACGTTGTCCTGTAACAGGAGGACTCCTTTGCGACTCAGAACACGGCTCAACTGCTGACAGTACACAGTTGCATTGATGCTCTAACCAGCTGGTAGCAGTTCCCGATGCACTATGCCACGAGCAGTCCACCAAACACACAGGAGGAGCTTCTTCTGGTGCAGTGCTGGTTTCGGCTCTTTTCGAACGGGTTCATGGGATGCTAACCGTGGAGCTCCGTACAGACGCCACTTTTCATCACATGTCAGTACACTGTCCAGAAACTGCTCCTTCCTCAGACGAGACAGCAAAGGAACACAGATGTCTGCTCGCGTTGCTTTCTGACACTAAGTCACATAATGTGGGACCCAACTTGTAGTGCTTCCCAAGTTGATTAGGTACTGTCGAATGGTTTCTGCACTTACACTCGATTGCAGTACCAGTTCCTCACATGTCTGGCCACTATTCGTCTCAATTGCTGCCTGAAGATCTTCATTTTGTACATGTGTTGGTCTTCCGGCGTCTTCGAGTGTTTCGTTACTGTTCGTTAACTAAACTTATTAAATCATCGCTGTACTGTCCGCGTAGTCACGATACCCTCACCAAAGGCCTGGCATATCTTCCGCCCTGCTGCAGCGGCATTTCACCCGTTTGAACTCATACAGCATACACGCCCTTATGACGCTCTGTGGAGGTCCCATGTTCACTCTGTCCTTACGCAAGTTCACTGTGTAACTGAACTGCCACAACCAGGTAGTATGTTGGATATACCCCACCAAGAACTGACCTTCGCCTTATCTCCATTCGCATTCAACTCATGGTGTGAGGGCCAATGGAACACAGACCTCTACAAAAAGCGACAGAACTTTCTTGGTTGTCTTTATAATTACTATTAATAGGTACTTAATTGCCCAGATTTTATTAGCTACGCGTACATACATGGATACACTTATCTATTAATGATAGGCTCTGTAAGAGCACACTGCACCCGTTCTTTATTTTTGATATATATATATATATATATATATATATATATATATATATATATATATAGCGAGAGAGAGAGAGAGAGAGAGAGAGAGAGAGAGAGAGAGAGTAAAAGTCGCTTGACATAGGGTAACTGTTTATTATCTGAGTTACAACAAAATGTAAGAGGAAAAACTGTCTCCAAATATGTTGTTTTCAATACTCTTTATGCGCCAATATTAAATGAAAATGTAATATTGCCATTAATAGAGCAACTGGGGAAGGGGAGGAAGGGGTGGGAGGAGGACAAATTTTGTAAGAGTATGGTGAGTCGGGGCATATTGAAATGGAGTCTGGCCATCGAACACGTTAGTGTACAAGACAGTAACTTCATTCGCTTATGTTGTGGGTTCAGGTTAAAGGCAACGTTGCATTTTTATTTAACAATGGGTGAGTGCACAGCCCAAACGGCTCGTCCGATTTTAAAAAAATCCTTCACTTTAGGTTGAAAACATCATTTTTGGGGACGGTTTCCTCTCTTACATTTTGTTTTAACTCAGATAATAACAGTTACCCCATGTCAGGAGACTTTTGAGACACCCTGTATATATCACTCATTATTTATTACAGTTATTATTACTGTATAGTTTATTCATTTATTTACTCGTCCTTGAATTTGTATTTTTATAACATTTGATTTGAACAAATGTATATATGTATGTCACATGCGATTTTAGACAAAACAAGTCAATTCATTTTGGAGATGTGCAGACATACATATAATTCATTTTTAAAATACACAAATTTGTTTGTTTTCAGCATGGAGACTATACGAAACATGGACGTTCAATTTAAGATGGAATTCGAATAACCGTAATGCGTTCAATGTTCTCCCACCGGGAATAAAATAAGTTTTCATATACGTTAATCGAATAAAATTCTAGAATTATGAGTATAATACTTAACAATTTCGGTTCTATTCTTGTTTAGCAAATTCCACCTTATTTGTATCTAAAAATGATATTAAGTAGCGCCTATTACTATACCTTAGGAAAGTGAAAAAGAGGTAATTGAATAACTATAAGGTATTAAGGAGAAAATTTGTGAAAACACAAAGGAATCATCATATGGTTGCTACCCGCATTCTTTAGTTATGTCCGCTGGTGGGAGTAAAAATGGAACATCATTAATAAAATAAAACTTTTACATCCACTAGATAATTTGTATAAGGAAGCAATAAATTTGTATTTATTATCACCAGATTTTTCAGCTAGACGTTAATCTTTTTGCAACGAAATATACTCAAAATTTCTTACTATACATGGAATCGTCTGAAAGTTTCGTCCTTAGCTATATGTCCCCATCACGTTACATTTTCTGTTCCTTTATTTCTTTTATTAAAAAATAATAATAATTATTTTCAAAATTAGCTGTAATTGTACACGAACACGTCATGAAGCATTTATTAATGAATATATAATGCGAGCGAGCATCACATTAAGTTCATTAACAAAGATGATGAACTTTGTGTATTTACACTGAAAAGCAGTAAAATGAAAATGAAATCTTTGAGTTTTACGTCCCCCGTTTATGCCGGTTAGGCTAAAGGAGATGGTGATGATGAATGAAATGGTGGAATGAAGAAAGTGGAAGGAAACGGGAGAACCCCGAGGAAACCCACGCACACGGTGTTTGTCCACCACAAAGTTTACTTGGCGGGGGCTGGGATCAAACCCAGGACCCCAAGCACCAGAGGTGAACGCTCTACCACTGAGCCACCGCGACCCCACTGAAAAGCAGTGTTGCACATGTTGATCAACACGTCCATGACCAAGCTGAAAGTAAACTCTAACCTGGACTTAACCTAGAAACATGTGTACACGTTATCTGTCTATTTCTTAGGTTAACGTTCAGTTACAAGCGCAAACTCTTAAGAATCAGTTTTTGACAGTCTTCTCGTCTGACTGCCAGAACGTTGGCATCCTCTATTTGAGTGCAAACTCCCCCCCCCCCCCTCTCAAGTATGGAAGGTCCTGTTCAAATAGTCTATAGTCCCACTAAATTACACATTCTTTTTGCTTGGAGGGAAGAAATACCTCTAGGAACGGCATTCCAATGCTAACACGTGGGTTAAAATTTGACGATAATGTGTTCATTTTATTTAAATTTCATAGCATTCAGTTTTCTTTTTAAACACATTTAAACCTTACTTCTAAGATTTTAACATGAGAATTTCCGTATACCTTTAAGAGGCCTCATCCCGGCGAAACCGCTAATTTTACAGTAATTATATGATAGCTAAAAATACCGCTAATTTTACAGTAATTATATGATATCTTCAAATAGATAAAAGATAATTGAAAACTGGAACAAGAGCTCGCTAGACAATATCATTTTACATGAGATACCGTTATAAGAACTCACTTATCTGCTTTCGATTTCGAGCCACTCGGAAAATCGACATTTATTTTCGCGTTTCTAAACGGCTGAAAGCGGAAAGCCACTAGGTGACTTGTGATAACGGTTTCTCATGTAAAATAATATTGTCTAGGGCGCTCTTCTTCCACATTTCGATTATATTTTATCTATTTGAAGATATCACATAATTACTGTAAAATTAGCGATATTTTAATTTCGTCGCGATGAGGCCTCTTAAAATACGCAAATACAAGATTATTAGCTAAGGGAGTAATAATGTTTCTGAAGGAGAGTTCGAGAAGTGTTGTACAAAAAGAATGTCCACTTTGTTTCATGAGCCCAACTAATTAGTTTGCCAACAGTTTAGAGGAGTTATGATACATCAGTCGCTCTTGTATATACAGAATAATTGATTCTCATGCAGTGAGATCATGTTTACGCGATTTCTAAAACAAGACGACAGGTTTCCCAAATTGTGTTTGCAAAATTGCACCGGCGACAAGCATAAAAGGAACAATATACACCCACTGAGTTTGAAATCGCGGAAATTTTTAACGCGTAACAAATCATAATGCACAAAAAGATCCTTAAGGTAAGAAGGGGGGTTTCTCTAACGTACAGCAAATTGTACTGTAAGATGTGTTCTTTTGAGAAAAAATCGTCATTTTTTTAAAAGTGTTAGTTGTTAGAAGAAACGTCTACTGCATTTGTTTCTATATGGCTTGCTGTTTACTTTATACAAGTCTACAAATTGGAGTGTATTCAAAAAGCTACTCCCATTTCGTTAGTAATGCATGTCGCATATTTAGGATTTAGATTTCTGAGTTTTCGGCATCTATGGCCATTTAGTCCGTTACGTATGAGAGATGACGTCCCTCGGCGAGCACACTATCCGAGGAAAGGGAAGAAAGGATTGGGGATGGGAGGAAGCAGCCTGGGACTAGTAAGTTAGGTACCATTCCGGTATTTGCTTGGTGTGAATGAGGAAAACCCAGGAAAACCTCATTCAGAGTGGATGGCCTGAAAAAGGTTTTACACTTTTTCGACCGAGTGCCCCCACTGGGAATCGAACCCGGGGCCACTCCGGTAATGCAGGTCATCGCTTGTATCTGGCTAAAGACGTCATGCAAAAAGTACACAAGTAAAAGGAAAATGTTAACAGCCTGAGTAAAATGTAAAAGAGGTATAATAATTGCAACAAATTAAAAAAAAAGTGATTAATTCATTTATCATTTCGTTTAAGAGGCGTGCAGACCCACTGTAAACATTTATTTTCTAAGTATTGTAATTTCTGTTTCATGTAACTTTTTAACAGTATCAAGAACAAATATTTCATGGGCAAAACTATTATTTATTTCTTTTAACTCTTAAAACTGCTCTTAACAAAACATTTTGTTTTATGGGTTCCCTGGTGTGCCACAGTGCGTTATGGAAATACGAGGGCTGATCAATTCAGAATAATCATAAACGTGTAACAACAATAATTACCTGTACTAATCCTCCAAATGTTGATGGTCTTTTTTAAAATAGTCTCCATTACATGCAATGCACTTGTCTCAAAGTTTTTGCCAGTTATCAAAGACATGTTGGAAGCCATTTTTGGACAGATCCTTCAAAATCGCCTCCACAGCTTTCACCATTGCCCCTGAAGAGGCGAAACGCCATCCCGGGAGGTGTTTCTTCAAAGTTGGAAAAAAGAAAGAAATCAAAAGGGGCTAAATCAGGGCTGTATGGAGGATGGGGTACACACGGAACGTTGATCTTTGCAATATAGTCAATAACAACATTGGCAATATGGGGTCTGGCGATATCATGGTGTAGTATCCATCCTGCTTCTTTCAAATGTGGTAGTTTCCGATGAATGTGACCTTGGAGGGTTGTCAATACACCAGGCTTTCCAATACTAATGAAAAAAAATATAGGAAATCACGACGAAAATATATAGGAGATTGTGTGAAGCTGTGAAAAAGGAACATTTCAATTATTTCCTGGAAAATTTTGGAGTGATATTTGTGCATTTAGAATATTTTGAAAGAACAAGGAACAAAGAAACTCACATAACAATATTTCTATCTATTGGAAGGAACATTTCAATTATCCAATAGGTAGAAATAAAAAAAAAATCACATGGAAATTAGTGCTAATGCTGTTGTTTACAGTCCTCAGAGCCTTTATACTCTCGTGTGCAAGATGGGATCGATCACTTCCTAAAATGAGTTTGTTCTCTGAGAAACCACGTTCCACATCAGCACTACCATGAAATACTGACAGCCAAATTTTCACCACTTTAGACATATACCACATACAGAGTGTCTACTAAAATTCAAAAATGAAATTTCATGACTTTTTCATGGCCTTTTCTTTACCAAATCATAAAATTTCCTAACATTTTCAAGAGCGAATTTGGGCGTGAATTAGGCCGAATTTTCATCCATGCGATAAAAACGTTCTTTGCTTGCGATTTGGCAGCGTCTAAAACCGGCCATAGACATTTTTGACGGTGATTTTTGACGTTTTATAGAACAAAATTTTCCAATCTGTACTTACATTTGTACAGTTAAAAAAAAATCGTGACCCAAAAGATAAATTTCGTGACTTTCGAGACCCATAGACACCCTGATATAGCTCCATTGAATATTTAATTGTTCCACATGCTCTTACTCAGTCTTAATCCACGGACAAACATCTGACATCACCACACAGTTTTTTCCATAAACCAAGAATCTTCGATAAATGGCTCCACAGAATAATTTCCACTCGTCCATGAATACATCGATGTTCTTACAATCTGCAAATACATGCTTCATTTCTTTTGCCAAATTCCGTGCAAGGGATAAACATGTAATCTCCTTTCTGAATAATGGATGTAGACACTGCAAGTACTTCAACAATGGTTTCGATATTGGTAATTCCTTAAGCAATGGGAGTAGCAGTGCAATGCCACAAAAATATAGGTTTCGTTGAAATGTAGGAAATATAGGAGTTTATAGGAAGAGACGCAAATATATAGGAATAATTGGAAATATAGGAGCATTGGAGAGCCTTATACACCCTTATAATACACTCACGTGACAGTTGTATGTGGTGGGACGACATATTAGTACACCATGCCTCGAATATCGAAAAATGAGATGACCATAACTTTGTCGGCAGAAGAAACCACTCTCGCTTTCTTGGGTGTGAATGATGGAGACTTTCACATAGAACTCTGCTGCTTGGACTCAGGGTTATAATGATGAAATAGAATTTCAATGCACTGTACTGTTCTTCGCGTGTTATTTCAATGTTACCTTATGCGAAACTGAAACTACGTATGTTTGAATGGCTGCTAAGGTCATTCTTGACGTCAAAACTTGCTCGATCTATTCGTCACTTCTCCCACTACACAGACGTGTTTTGTTTTCTGTGCCTTGCTGTTGTATTCACCTTATAAACAGTGATGATCAGCCTACGTATCTCGGTACTACAAACATTAACTTAGTTTAACAGTAGAGAAATCGAACACTCAGAACATGACATTATTCATTTGTATTACTTACATTGAAGAAATTGCTCCCTTTTCTATCAGCGAACAGACCAGGAACAGGCGACGTAACAGATGAACCAGAAGACGGTCCCAGTAGAAGGACCCAACACTTTTGGGTATCTCGATGGTAGCGAGACCGAAAGTAGTAATGCGTGATTCGATACAAGCTCTTGTAATGTTGAGGAAATCTTATAACACACTCCTCCAGAGCAGATATACATCTTTTAATCAGGCTATAGTGATCTACAAAGATAGAAAAATATACATTTTTAAAAAGTATAAGTTTTTGTTTCATCCTGAAAGTAGTAATGCAAACAACAATATAATAAATGTTACAGTTTTATTTTTTTATTTATTTATTTATTTTTTGGTTAGGAAAGCAGCAATTCTCGAAAACATAAAAATTAAACCTTATTAGTGGTTTTAACATGGAAAACGCAATCAAGGCACAAGGACACTTTTGTTGACAGCATCCAAAAGTACAAAGATTTAAAAAGTGGAAAGTATAAAGTGTATAATGGAAAGAGGAAACTCATAAGACTCCATAAACTGACATAATAACTTTTAATTTTCTCTGGCAGTACTTTAGATAAGTAGTATAGATTTTAATACAGCACGAGTGCGAGTTCGGATCATTAAAGGAAATTTTATGTATAGGACAAAGTTTTCAAGAACATATCAAAGAAGTAAAAAAGATAAAAGTGTACATAAGGCTGGAGTGACTACCTAACACGTAAAGAGTATAATATACAATGAGCAAAGAGAGTACATGACTGGAGCGGGAGTCGAACCCGAGATGTTTGGCGTACCTTGGCGATGCTTTAACCACTACGCTACCAAGTCCGCTCCCAGATTAGTTATAAGCTCTCCCACTCTTTGGTGTTCTTCGACCACGTGGCTTCTACAACCTAGCTTTTGTGCTTGGACAATACAGTATTCATGTTCAGAACAATGCTAAGGGTTGTATTATCATTACATTATTGAAAGGAGAATCAACCGTTTAAACTTAATTTTACACACTAAATCCAGTACAGGTGCGAATTCAATAATACACAGCGTGAAAAAGTGCATGATTGGACTGGACACGAATCCGGGATCTTCGGTGTACCTTGCCGATGCGTTAATCACTACACTACTCAGTCTGCTCCCAGAACAGCCACGGTGTCCTACTCAGACCACGTGCCTTGTACCGTAACCTAGCTGTTTGTGGACAATCCAGTGTGCACGTTCAGAACACCACTAATGGTTGTATTATCATTATATTAATAAAAACAGGAAACAATCGATTTAAACTTTTTTCTTTTCCTATTGTCTTGTTGAATTCGCACCTACAGAGAATTTGGTGCGTAAAATAAGTAATGATCGGTTGTAATAGAAAGACTATGTTGAATATCTTTGCATAGAGGAAAAGTATTTTATCAACGCATGGACTTAGAACAGCCTCTATCAGCTAATAAGAATTCGATACAAGCTCATTTTGCATTTTAAACACCGTGTGCGTGGGTTTTCTCGGGGTTCTCCCGTTTCCCCCCACTTTCTTCATTCCACCATTTCATTCATTGCTCATCATCGCCGTCTCCTTTAGCCTAACCGGCATAACCGTGGGACATAAAACTCAAAAATTTCATTTCATTTCATTTCATTTCATTTTCATTTTGCATTTCTTTCGGTAGGGTCTTTGAAAACGTATAAGTGAAACACTATTAAATAAAAATTCTTCCTCACCTGGTGTTTCCTTAGGCTTTTCTGTTTTCGATTCTTCCGCTTTGGATTGTTCCTTTTTCGCTTCTTTGGTTTCTTGTTTCGCTTCTTTTTCTTCGGATGACTTTTTATCGTCTGCTTTGGTTTCTGGTTTCTCCTCAGCCTTATCTTTAACATTTTCTCCATCCTTGTTAGTAGCAGCGCTTTTCACTTCCGGCTCAGCTTTTTCTTCGTTCTTTGCGGCTTCACCGACCGGTACTTCGACTACAGTTTCTTTCGACTTCTCCTCCTCGTCTGATTCATCACTGGAATCGGAATCACTTGATGAATCACTAGAAGAATCACTTCCACTACTTGATGAACTGCCACCGGTTGTTTCAGAGGTACTGGTGATAGATGTGGTGGTGGTTACGGATGTTGTGCTTTCTTGGGAACTTCTCCTTTGAGCAGAAGCAGACGGTAGAGTGACAGATTCGGCATTTGAAGGATCTTCTGTCTTTTCCTTATTCTCTTCTTGAATGGCTGAGCTTTTTTCAGTCACCATTTCACTGCTCTCGGGTATTTCCTCAACCGACGTGTTGATTTCAACTGTCGTATTAATTTCTACTGTTGTATTAATCTCAATTTCCTGTCCTAACATAAGATCAGTTGTGAGACCTTCTCTCATTGTGTTATCCGTTTCTGATTTGTCAGTCTTTTCTTTCTCGTTAGAATCTGCTGCAGAAATTTCAATCTCCATTCCTGGTTGTGGTACCTTTCCCTCTGTATCTGAATCAATTACGATGGGAACTACATTGTCAGGGGAGATAATATCTACCACCAGTACTGAAGGCTCGTCAGCAGGAACAACATTTGACGGGAGTTTTGCTTGCTCAGATTCTGACGTTTGCTCATCTTTCTTATCACACTCAACTTCAGCGGACTGCTTTTCACATTGTTTTTCGTCGCTAGTTTTATTTAATTCCTTCTCATCAGGCGACTTGATCGATGAAATATCAACACTCTTCTTCTGCTTTTCACTGATGTTTGTGTCAACTTCCATTTTGTCTTCCTCTTTATCATTCTTCTGTGAATCAGCTTCCATTTTGTCTTCCTCTTTATCATTTTTCTTTGAATCAACTTCCATTTTGTCCTCTTTATCATTCTTCTTCGAATCAATTTCCATTTTCTCTTCCACTTTATCATTCTTCTTTGAATCAACTTCTATTTTGTCCTCTTTATCATTCTTCTTTGAATCAACTTCCATTTTGTCCTCTTTATCATTCTTCTTTGAATCAACTGTCATTTTCTCCTCTTTATCATTCTTCTTTGAATCAACTGCCATTTTCTCCTCCTCTTTATCATTCTTCTTTGAATCTGCCATTTTCCCCTCCTCTTCATCATTCTTCTTTGAATCAACTGCCATTTTCTCCTCCTCTTTATCATTCTTCTTTGAAATCTCTTTCTCCCCAGGGGGCACCTCTGGACTTTTTGCATCGTTCTTGGCGTCAGCAACTGGAGCTTCTTCAGGTTTCTGCTCCTTTTCTGCATTAGTCAACTTTGAGATTTCATCCACCACTTGGTCAACAATCGAGGTCATAAGGTCAACTACCTCTTGCAAAATGGTATCCTGCGTTGGCTCCTTAAAAATACAAAACATAAGCAAAGATTAAAATAATTGTATTTGTCACTATGAAGTAGGAATTACACTCCTAAAGCAGCGGTTCTTAAACTCGAAAACCTCTTTTATATACTGTAATTTAAATGATTTTTATGCTTACAACAATGCATTTAAAACTAACTCTAATGGGTTAAGGAATAGAACTGGAGCCAAAGGTAAGTGGAAGGAATACACCTATACAAGAATTGAATAATCATTGCTTCATAATTCACTTTCACAAGTCATTAATATTTGTTTTTATTAAGTAAATATGACTGCCTGTAGTGTTCAGAAAGTCGTGCTCATCATAAATGTAGAGGAGGACACAGAAAACTGGAAAGTGGCCAGCTAAAGTGAAAGAATAGATTGAGAATTAACTTAAAAATATTGTATGTAAGAACTGAATAATACAACTCCAAGACATAAATTGCCGGCGAGAGCTCATGTGGTTCGGATCCCAGTTAAGCTGTAGGACCACGTCTCATATAACTTGGTTGTTGAAAGAGACACTAAGCCCCAACTGAATTAATCAACTCCAGGATGTTCCCGATATATTGTATAAGTTGGTCCGAAGAAAAGTGAGCCAGATCCCTGGCAGAAGTCATAATTGCAAATTGTTGAAATTAATTCTATGATACGAATATATACAGGTCACTGTCCAAAAATTGAGAATTTAAAGGCCAGCACAGACTTTATCTGCTTCTGAACGGAAAACAAAGATACCTCTTCACTAAGATTGGTCATAATATCAACATGATCTCTAAACTGACTGTAGCTATTAGCACTTTTCGGAAGGATATATTGGACACAGTGGATTGATTTAAATCAAATTTCGAAATAAATTAATTTAAAGTGAAAATAAGTAAAATCCCGTTTCTGTTCTGTTATTTCGATTATGGAAGATAATAATCATAATACAATAAGACTCAAATGTATGTACAGCACAGTATGCAGAGGATGATTAGGGTAAATCGCGTTTTGAACGGGTAAAAGGGGAATCTTGCTTTTTTCTCTTCGTAACATAGGGTTTTTAAATCGTTAACTATTCCACTGGGGTAATCACATAGACATTTAAGACGAAGTGCGTCTGTTTGTTTGTTCCCAGATAATAGGGGCGTATTTTAGAGGGGTTCGACCCCCTCTCTCCGAAACTTATATATTTTTTTTTAAATATTATAACTTTAGGAGAAATTTATGTATTTTATATGATTTCGTGCCGCAAGCTAGTTCCGATTTTTAAAAATATGCCCCTGCCAAATATTAGCACCTTTTGTGAAAAGAGTGTCACATAGATAAAGGTTGATGTACTTTCTCCTTAAAGCTTAAGAAACATTGTTTCGGAATGAAATAGGAATGAATGGAATAACGATTGGGGATTAATTCAAAATTCAACCCAAATTCCTTTTATTTAACTGGCATAATAATTAACATTTAATACTAATTCCTATTTTTTTTCTTTTTTGAGTTTGCTACTTGTATTATACGAGGAGAAAGATTTAATTTAAATAAAAAAATTAACAAAAAATGTTTTTTAAAAGATCATGATTTTTCAACCCTAATTGGACTTCATTGAATTTGAGTTTAGCGTCCCGTTCAGTAGCGAGGCTATATGAAATGTGGATCTACAGCTTAACGTAACTTATCATCCGAACCACATGAGCTCCCGTTAGGAACCCAATCTGGCTCTATCACACCAAAAGCGTGTTCGCTATCCACATAGTCAAGAGAGAATTCAGGCAGAATACATCATCCAATGAACACTCATTTTTGTGAAAACTGAAAAAAATGAAATTAAATCTTAAGTTTTACGTCCAACGGTTATGCCGGTTAGGCTAAAGAAGACGGTGATAATGAGAGATGAGTGAAATGGTGGAATGAAAAGTGGGAGGAAACGGGAGAACCCCGAGAAAACCCACCAACACGGTGTTTGTCCACCAGAAAGCTCACTTGGTAGAGGCTGGGATCAAACCCGGGACCCCAAGCACCGAAAGTAAACGCTCTACCACTGAACCATCGTGGTTCTCGACATTCTTTGGAGTTCAATGTCTCTTTTTAACACGTGAACCTAATATCTAAAGAAAGAACCGAACCATCCTTTCGGAAATCATATTCATATCTCCCAACATCAATGGTAGAAAGAAAACCAGTAAATCACGAAACAGCTTATTGCCCTTTGTACATTCATGACACATTAATGTATTTTTTATTCGCATAATACGCGATCTTATATTTACTAATTAAAAACACAATAGGATCAGATTAACTTAATATTACATACTCTACCCTTCCAACTTTTGCTGCTGCATCATATATGTATATTTACTGATGAATGCTATAGGATACAGAATAAATAACTCAACTATGAAGTCTTACCCTGTACCACGAAGAATGAAAAAATGAAATGAAATCTTTGAGTTTTACGTCCAACGGTTATGCCGGTTAGGCTAAAGGAGACGGTGATGATGAGTAATGAATGAAATGGTGAAATGAAGAAAGTGGGAGGAAACGGGAGAACCCCCAGAAAACCCACGCACACGGTGTTTGTCCACCACAAAGTTCACTTGGTGGGGGCTGGGATCAACCCCGGGACTCCAAGCACCAGAGGTGAACGCTCTATTACTGAGCCACCGCGGCCCCACCACGAAGAATGAATTCAGTATCAAACAGTATCTGTGTGTACTGACTTTTTTTTTAATGGCTCTTAAACATTGCTAAATTAGATCCATTTGCGAAGATTCCTGCCTTCCTGTGGAACCTTACTGACAAATAAAATAAAAAACTCGTTTTTCAAAACTGTAACATATTTGACTTCATAGAAAAGTACGACGCACAGTTCATAGATCAATTATTGTTTTGAATTTGTTCCTGTGAGTAAAAATTGGTATTATTTTCTTGATAACTGTAACTCATTTTTCAGCTAATACTGCAAATTATGGATGCGTCAAAATATCAAATAATACAGGGTGAGTCAAAAGTCCTTGGACACCTACGTATGTTTGAAAATCGACAGGAAAAGTAAAAAGCGATGATGGGAAGAGCTTTGATGAGGGGCCGCAACTTTTGGAGTGTATGTCATTCATGGCCGCCATCTTGAAATCCGCCATTTTGGATTCAAGTCTTTTTTTTTAAATGGGAAGGGGATGTATGACACATCAAATAACACTAGCTTGAGCTCAGGAATTTAGTGGTGTAATTTGTTTTTTTCTATCTTGTACAGTTTAGACGTTATTAATGTTCAAAGGTGGGAAATTACCTTGATACTGACCCAGTTCTGTCTTTCTTTCAGGTGATCTAAAATGGGTCTGACACGTAAACAGAAGATCGAAATTATCCTTATATCAGGGGAACGCAGCTACCGAACAATAGCAGCTGACTACAACAGACGGCACCCAGACAAAGAACCGGTATCGCACAGCACGGTGGCTCACGTGATCAACAAATTCCGGGAGACGGGCTCTGTTCCAGATAGGGCACGTAGTGGGTGACCAAAGACTGCCACCAATGAGGAAACTGCAACGGTGGTTGTTGCATCGTTTGTGAAAAGTCCTAAACGAAGTACCCGTCGTGTGTCCCTAGCATGTGCAATAAGCCAATCCTTCGTTGTCCGGATATTGCACGCCACTCAGTGGCATCCTTACAAGCTGCACATGCAACATAAACTGAAAGAGGATGACCCTGATCGCCGGTTGGAGTTCTGCATGTGGGCTACTGAACACGAACTGGATCCTGCGTTTGCCAAGGGCATACTATTCAGCGACGAGGAGTATTTCACTTTGAACGGGGAGGTTAATCGACATAATTGTCAGTACTGGTGTGACGCAAATCCGAACTGGGTTGACCCGAGTCGAGAACATAGTCCAGCGAAGGTGATGGTGTGGTGTGGCATATGGGACACCTTATCATTGGGCCATTTTTCATTTACAACACCTTAACTGCACCACAGTATCTGATGCTGCTGCAGGACCTTGTGTTCCCTGCCACACTGAACGCTAATGGCATTTTCCCATCTTCTTTTCAACACGATGGAGCCCCTCCACACTATAGACTTGGTGTCCGTGAATGGTTGGATGAACAACTGCCAGGGAAGTGGATTGGTCGTCGTGGTCCCCTGGAGTGGCCGCCAGATCCCCTGACTTAACGCTCCTTGATTTTTATCTATGGGGACATCTTAAGCAGATAGTGTATGCTGAGACAATCCGTGATTTGAAACACCTGGAGGAACGCATCCAACAAGCCTGTGACCAAATTTCAGGAGACATTCTCCTCCGTGTGCAGTCAGAGTGGTTGCGGCGACTACAGTTGTGCATTGCACGGGATGGACAACAAGTAGAACATGTGTTGTAGCATTCAGCATCAAGGTAATTTCCCACCTTTGAACATTAATAACGTCTAAACTGCACTAGAAAAAAAAAAAAAAAAAAACAAATTACACCACTAAATTCCTGAGCTCAAGCTAGTGTTATTTGATGTGTCATACACCCCCCTTATCATTTAAAAAAATTGGCTTGAATCCAAAATGGCGGATTTCAAGATAGCGGCCATGAATGACATACACTCCAAAAGTTGCGGCCCTTCATCAAACCTCTGTTCCCATCATCACTTTTTACTTTTCACATCGATTTTCTAACTTATGCAGGTGTCCAAGGACTTTTGACTCACCCTGTATTTTCGATAAAATGAATACTTTCAAATATCTAGGACCAATATTAACAGACCACAATCATGCCCACGAAGAAGTTTAATGTCGACTGAAAGCAGGGAATTCGTGTTATTACTCATTTTAGAATCTTTTGTCGTCGCGAATTCTGTCGAGAAATTTAACGCTTAAAATATATAAAACGATAATTATGGTTGTAAAACATCCTCGCTAACTCTGAGGGAAGAACGCAGGCTAAAATTATTTGAGAACAAAATCCTGAGACGAATATTCGGAGCCAGGAGGAACGGTGGAAAATTTCATAACGAGGAACTGCATAATTTTTACGGTTTACCAGATGTTGTTAGGGTCATCAAGTCTAAGATGCTCAGGTGGGTAAATGGTGCGAATTACCGAGGGGAATGAAGGGGATTTCTCCCTGAATCACATTTTATCCCCCCCCAAAAAAAAAAACGTCAGCTCAAGTATCCTCAACCGGGGATGCTCGCTTCCCCCCCCCCCCCTCAACTATGCTTAGTATAACGTCAAATTTCACTGATTTTTGTTATTTCTTATAAGTTTAATCTTCTAGCTGTATTTTGAAATGAGCGGTGTAAACTATTCAGTTTTGGTCATTTCTACTTACCACCTAATTAACCACTATTTTCAACGTTGTTTAGTTGAACTATATTATTATGACTACGGTTGTTACTTGCAACCATACCTTCGTACCCTTCAGTTCGTCATCGTTCGCGAATTTGAATGTACTAATTGCGTATAACAAAGTCACATATAGATTTATAAATGTTCTTAGCGGTTGGCCAAGAAGAAGTAAACAAATAGCTTCTTCTACCATACTTGACGAAGTTCGGACATGTCATATTCATCCTCAACATTTGTATTGATTATCATCTTATTTTCATGATAATCATGAAAAACATCATATTCACGAAGAAATTAAATGTCGACTAAAAGCAGGGAATTCGTGTTATTATTCAGTTCAAAATCTCTTGTCGTCGCGAATTCTATCGAGGAATCTGAAGCTTAAAATATACAAAACGATAATCATGCCTGTTGTTCTGTATGGTTGCGAAACATGGTCGCTTACTCTGAGGGAAGAACATAGACTGGAAGTATTTGAGAACAAGATCCTGAGACGAATATTCGGACCTAAGAGGAACGGGAATGGGGAATAGCGGAAACTTCATAACGAGGAACTACATAATTTATATGGTCTACCCAACATTGTTAGGGTCGTCAAGTCTAGGAGGCTTAGGTGGGCGGGTCATGTAGCTAGAATGGAAGAAAATAGAAACGCTTTCAAAGACTTGACTGGAAGACCAATCGGAAAACGACCATTAGGAAGACCTAGCGGCAGATGGGAGGACAATATTAAGATGGATCTCCCAGAGATAGGAATACAAAGTAGAAACTGGATACAATTGGCTAAGAATAGAAATCAGTGGAGAGCTTTTGTGAAGGCGGCGTTGAACCTCCGGGTTCCATAGGCCATAGAGTTAGTAAGTTAGTTTATCACCTTATTTTAATTTTTGTTATATTTCATTTTCCAGTGTATTCTTTGTTGGCACATGGTCCTCATTCCCTAGTAGTTTGTTTGTATGCAACTCAAAAGTTGCATTTAATATGTGGGAATTAGCACAGCTATCACTGCCTTTTACAGTTTTCGGAAATGAACTTTTGAAACTTTACTCAAAATCTGAGATATAGGCATTCTCTCGTAAGTATATGTTAACATACACGCTGGGGATGCGCCTCTAATGAGCAGACATGTTAGTGAAGCTAATAAGCGCATAATTGAAGATTTGTTTCAGCATTTATTAATACGAGTGGTTCTCCGTGTCTGTATAAGCACTTCAACTGGAGCGGGCTTTTTAAAGTTAACCCTTCATTTTTCCACCTTTCTTTTTGCTGTACAGTTTGCTGTCCACCCTAACAATGTTGTCTGAAAAACTTCAATGTAATGTTTTACTTTATTTGAATAACGTAGCTCAGTGAATCAACTCATCTGTAACCTAACAGTAAAGTAATTATACGTGTTCACTTAATGAGCTGCATCACGGAATCGATATTTGAAAAAAACAAACAAACAAAAAAAAAGTGGAGTAGAAGCACAAGCTCGAAATTTGAATTAAGAGTTTTTAAATATTTGGTCTTCGATTTGACCTTGATACCAGAAATCGGAACCAGCAACAATCCATTTCTCGTATGATAGGCTGATACCTCTAATTTTTTAAATAATAATAACAACAATAATAATAATAAAAGTATCTCCAGTTTAACTGATAATTTTAATGGTTTTCATAATACTGAAGTAGATTTTCTTTGCAAGCTGTGTGTAATAACGCGAAGTGGAAGATTTCATGAGTGGAAAAATTAACCTATGCTTGTGATCATGGCTATCGTTCGGGCCGAATTATTAAGTAAATAAACCTTAGAGAGCTACGAGCACGAGAGTGAGTACAACATTTAAACACACTCAGAAAGGTTAGGTGGGGTGTGTGCATGTCAGACAATATATACGTACAGAGTTATTGTCGCTAGATTTATTAAATTAATAAATCTCCTATTCATTACAGATGTCATATTTATATATGTGTGGAGGGAGGTGTAAGGCATTATTGTCTCATTTTGAAATTTGCACCTTCAGACTTTACTTCCTGTTGGCCTAATTTTATCCCCCCAATATAGATTATCTAATTCACACACTGGGTGGGTAGGTCATGTAGCCACACTGGAAGCAAGTAAGAACACTTTCAAAGTTTTAACTGGAAATCCAATCGGAAAACGTCGATTAGGAAGACCTAGGCGCAGATGGGAGGATAATATTAAGATGGATTTCGCGGAAATAGGATAGATAGAAAGTATACGAAGTAGAAACTGGATAAAGTTGGCCAAGGACAGAAGTCAACAGAGAGCTTTTGTGAACGCGGGATTGAACCTCCGCGTTCCATAGGCCATAGAGTTAGTTAGTTTAGATACAGAACTAAATTATAAACTTATAAATTGCGCACCGTACTTTTTCATGAAGAGTTCCTTACAGTTCTGAAAAGTGGTTGTTTACTCCAGCCGTCAGTAAGGTTCCACAGGAAGGCAGGAACCTTTGCATATTAATGCAATTTAGCAACATTTAGAAGTCAGAGCGCACACAAACCGTATGATTAAAATACAATTGATCTATTTCATTACAAGTAAAGACTATTTATATTGAAGTTAACGGAATCTATATTCCATTTTCATACTCCTACATATAGAAAATGAAGATAAGGGAAATGTAAAACGAAGAAAGTTGTACAAACCCTGCTTGATGATGTGGAACAAGGTTTCTTCTTCTCTGATCCTTCGGCTTCTTCAAACGCCTCCGACGCCGTGCGTTTAGTGCTGGACCCAGCTGCATCTCCAGGAAGGTCAGTCGTCTGAGTAACTGCATCTTCTGTCCTTGAACTGAAAATATACAATCATATACATTATCATGACATGGATTTTCTTGAACTAAGAAGTGATGACAAAAGTACTACAAAAATATAGGAAGGTACTTTCTTCAAACCTAACCTAACCCAACCTTAAGTCAAAAAGGATTCCTCCTCACCCGCCCTCACGGACCCTCAACTTCACTCGCTCACACCTTCACGCACCCTCAATCTCCCTCACCGTCACATCTCTTCAATCTCACGACCCTAACCATCCTCAATTTCACTCGGCCTTATCCTACGGTCCGTCTGTACTCCTGAACTTCCGGCCCCGTTAACCTTACTCCCTCTCCACCCCTCGCCCCTCTAAACTCACTCGCCCTCACATGGGTCGCGGCGGCTCTGATGCACGACTTCGATCTCAGATCGCGCCAAGTGAGCTTTGTGGTGGACAAACACCGTGTGCTTGGGTTTTCTCGGGGTTCTCCCGTTTACATCCACTTACTTCATTCCACCATTTCATTCATTTCTCACCACCACCGTTCCTTTAACCTAGCTGGCATAATCGTGGGACGTAAAACTCAAAGATTTCATTTCATTTCACTCGCTCTCACTATCACTACCCTTCAACCTAACGCATTGACTGAGGATGACTGAGGCTGAGGGTTAATCTCTTCAGGGTACCCACCTATGTACAAACTAAACATTAAACTATCTCTAGGTAGAGATAGAACCAAACTACGTTCTCCGTGAGCTTTTAATAGACGAAAAACATTTTGTGTTCATCAGTTTAGGTACTTTTCAGCTTATCAAGTACTAAATTCTTATTAGGTACTTACTTTTGTTCCCAAGAGGCAAAAAAGTTATATTTCATCACCACCTATTTAGAAGTTTAGAAATTATGCAGATTCCATCGTCTAGATAATCGAGGAATCGACACTTACAGCCATCTTTTTTACACTATTCTTCAAGAACGCAAAGCACTCGACCAATATTAAAAGACTAACGAAAATGAAAGAACAATAATTGGAGGTCACTTCATGTATTATTTTAGTTACTAGGAAAAGTTGATTTTTTTTTTTTTTTTTAAATACTAGTGCTAAATCTATTACAATTGAAGTTCCTTACAATACACAAACACTCTCAATCAATTAAAAATCCTTTTATAACAGAAGGACATTAGTATCGTAAATATTTTTAAGCAGTTATTTTACAACTAAAGAAATTAAGATTTTACCTTGTGTGCGTTATCTGTTTCTGAGAATTTTTAACTAGCAGACATTCTCTATTGCTGTTGGTAATGGTTCTTGAGTGTTATTTTACACGGTTTTCACACAGCAGCCTCTCTTAATATTTGCGAGTTTAGATTACAAGCTGAAATCTTACTTCCCTGCATAGTAGAATAAAACAGTAATGCGATGCAAGCGGAAATTAAAGACTTTTTTTTCTTAGAACATTCAATCCTGGATAAAGCTCTCAACAGAAAATGAGAGCGAAATATTGGAAAGAAAGAAAAACAAGTAATGCACACACGGAATTTAATATTTAGATATTTAATTACTATGTAAAATGTTTAAACTAAATATTGTAAGGTTCCGCATATCTTCATATCATGCGATAACCATGTGTGTACTACACGTGTTGACAGTAAACAAATACAACGCAGACGACAGTACCGAAGAGAAGTCGCCCACAATCGCCCGCAGTCAGCAGGACGGAGATCACCGAAAGTAGCCGACATTTTAGGAGAAAAGACAGAAGCACGCCTCAACAAGCATTAATCTATCCAGGTTGATCAAACCACCTAAAGCCCTAAGGCACCCAGCCATTGGGTTCCCTCTCTCTCTCACGACGCCCAGTCAAAGAGAGAAACCTCACCTACAAAGCTCTACGACCCGCCTGGTCATTGGGTTCCTTCCACTTTCTTACCTAAAATTATTTAAAGGAACCACTTATTATAATATATTTCTGTATTTAAAAAGATCTTTTATAATAAAAGGTGATGGGAAGGTCCAAATTCCCGTGTACGATAATTGCTCTACCTTACATAAACTGAGAGAATTTTACAATATGTAATAATCACAAGTGCAGTTTGCGTAAATGTTAGCGCCATATTTAAAAAAAAAATGGGGGGGGGGGGAGAAGAGGAAAAGTCAACAGTTTAGCTCAGAATCTTTGCCAACAATGTGGAAGACCAATTACTAATTTGGTAACTAGGACCTTGGTAATAAGTTATTTGTGTGGATACTTGAATCAAATTTCTTGCAGCTGCTGTAACTTTCGAATTAATTTCTCACAATACGTAATACATTACATTATGTTTATCACAAAAGCAATGCTTACAACAGCATGATAAACCGACACTACTTACTCGGTATCACAGTTAGATCCCAGGTCGTGACAAGTGTGCTTTGTGATGGACAAACATCCCACATATGGAGGCTGAATTTATTCCCAATTTTTGACTGATTTGAATCCTAAACAAACGAGTCACAGCAAATGTGCATTACATTGTACTGAAACGGAAAGACTTTTTAAAAAATATTCGTGGTTCTAAAATAAATCGGGGAAAGGGGGAGTTAGGAGGGTAAACCCATTACTATATTCTTTACTGACTTCAACTTCCTGCAGAGAAGATGCTCGGAAACCTTAAAGAAAATGTACGACATGTTACGCCAAAATCGAACATTTCAAAAGCAAATTATACTACAATATATTTTCGAAATTGAGAAACAGGGAAGAATTCACTCTTTTATTCTTCTAACTTCAGATTCTAATTCCAAACAGTGGGGATAGTCACAATGCAATAGAGGAAATACACACTGAGTTTTCTCATAATCGAATAATTTTTACGTGCTTTATACTGGGAAACTGTCTTGCATGTATATGTGCAAACGTGGGATATGGAATAAATTTTACTCACTTTCGGTCCCTTATACTTGATGGATTGCAACCCCAAACAATAGGGTTATTTCTGCGTGTTAAAGGAAGGCACATACATAAAGTTTCGTTGAAATCGGGTATGTTTGATGAGAGTTATCGTGAAACAGACAAATGTCAATCGAGTCGAACGGTAGAAGCTTCCTTAACGCTCGCTTGAATAAATTTGTTTTTACAGAAGATGCATGGAGGAACAGGAAAGCAAGAAAGAAAAAGAAAGCAAGAAAGAAAGAAAGAAAAAGAAAGAAAGAAAGCAAGAAAGAAAAAGAAAGAAAGCAAGCAAGCAAGAAAGCAAGCAAGCAAGAAAAAGAAAGCAAGCAAGCAAGCAAGAAAAAGAAAGCAAGCAAGCAAGAAAGCAAACAAGAAAGAAAGCAAGAAAGAAAGAAAGAAAGCAAGCAGCAAATAAATAAATAAATAAATAAATAAATAAGGAAACAAATAAGCCATACATTTTTATTAGATTATATTTTACAAATACCCTCATCCATCAATTCCCTAAAATGAAGAAGCCTGATAGAGTACTGAGCGCATTGAAATTTGCTTACAATAATCATCTTGGTATCAAAGTCAGTATTGCAGATACACTGCAGATTGATCTAATGGCCAGAGTACGCTCCAAAATCATCTTAACGACATGAAATGAAGCGGGATGAACCTACTCTGTATACTTCTAGCATTTGTACATAGCTAGGAACTAACTACACGGTTTTGATTGGTTGGAGTTATCCGTTTCTTGCTACGTAGCATACATGTAACATAAATCAAACGCCGGACGCTGTCGGTCTCTTGGCGAGCGTGTTCGTCAGTGGGCTAGTAATGAACATCGCTTTTGGTGTGGATTCAAACGCGACCCAAGGAAAGATTTATTTGTTTATTTTAGTTTTCATAACACTTTCATAATTAAAATAAAATCAAAATAATACTCATTTACTCTTGTACGTAATATATAATGCATAAAGTGTGCTTTTTTTTTCACCATTTACTTACAAATTTCTGATAGCCCTTATAGGTAGTAAACAATGACGTTATAAAGCACAGGAGAGTAAGAAGTGGAGCTCTAGCGAAGCGAAGGGTTATAGGGGGTAATGGGGAGTTAAAGAGGTGAAGATGCCGAAGGTACAAGGGAAAAGGTAGGTATACGCTTCCTTGCCTTCCTTGGGATGTAGTTAAATTTACATTGAAGTTTTGCACCAACCGGTCCTGACGTAATGTCACGTGGTAATTAGTCCACTTTGCACACACAACTTTATTAAATATAAACTAATTATTTAACTGAGCAAAACTATATATTTTCATTAGTTTATATTGTACAGTTATTCTGTATCACATAGTGTCTGATGAAGCCAAAGAGTTAGTTGCCGAAGCTGTAACACGTGTTGAATTTTAATGAAAATATATAGTTTTGCTCAGCAAATAATTAGTTTATATTTAATTATAACAAAGCATAGCTTCTAATTATGGGAAATATCACAACTTTATTGATAAAAAAAAAAGTGATTTACTTACGTTATGAAACATAGCTGAGCGAGTGTCAGCAAGCGAAGAGGGTTAGAAGCCCCGCAGGGCTCGTTTTATTTCACTTTTGCTCCCATGATAATACCACGTGACATTACGTCATACTCGGGTGGTGCAACTTCGATTAATATGTGCACTACGGGGGCGGGCCAACACATAACTCCAACCAATCAGAAACGTGTATTTAGTTCCTATGTCTAGGGTCGAGCACGAAGAAAAATATTCGGCACTACACAGCTAAATAAAATACATTATGCATGGCATAACAGCCCGTATCGGCAAAGGTTTTTCAGCTGGTTTTGGCACTCGTACCTTGCAGTGATGTATAGTCAGAACATTGGCTCCCTTTACATTCGGCATGGAAAACTAGATTTCGATAATATTCTAAAAATGAAAGATGAGTGTCTAAACTAATTAGATATATCTAAATGGAACAATTCTTAGTATTCTTAGTAATGGCATGACGTGCGAACGTGAAATAAAAGCAAGGATAGGGATGGCGAAAGAAGCCTTTAGGAGGAAGAAAAGTCTGTTTTGTGGGACCTTGAATAAAGAGTTGAGAAAAAGACTCATAAAATGCTTCGTGTGGAGTGTTGTACTATATGGGGCGGAAACGTCGACATTACGTAAAGGTGACGAAAATCGACTGGAAGCCTTCGAAATGTGGGTGTGGAGAAGAATGGAAAGAATTAGTTGGGTCGAGCGGAAAACTAATGAGAGAGTGTTAGAAATGGTGAGTGAGAAAAGAACACTTTTAGATATTATTAGGAAGAGGAAGAGAAACTGGTTGGGACATTGCCTAAGAAGAGATTGTATCAGGAGGGACGTCCTAGAAGGTATGGTGGCGGGAAAGAGAGGGAGGGGGCGAAGGAGACTACCATTAATGGATGATATTAAAACAGAAAGATCATACGCGAAGACGAAGAAGTTAGCGGAGGACCGTGGAGCATGGAAGCTTCTCAGCTGCGGCAAGTGACCTGCCAGAATAAGCAGAATACCTATGATGATGATGATGAAATGGAACAAACTATGAAAAGATACGTTTCTGCTTTGAAATTGGAAGTTCTCATGCTTCGATTCCTTGTCTAACCATGCTGACTGAAATTTTTCCACGATTGTTCTTAAATCACGCAAGGTGAATGCCTGAGATGACACTGTAAGTCCACATATTAGAGCAAACATCCCTCCAAACATCTCTTTCTATATTTCATTGTTAGCTAATTCAGTAAGAAATTAGAAAAAAAAAAAATACACGTAAGCAAGCAAGAAAGAAAGAACGGAAGAAGGAATAAATAAATAAATAAATAAATAAAAATGTATTTACCTGTCATGATCCTTTGAATCCTTCCCTTTGCAAGTAACAAAGGGCCCCTGAGCAGCTTCGTTTAAATACGATTCAAATGTATCCGTTAGTTCTTTGCTCAGCGGCTTTCCTTCATGTTGTTCCAGGCATTTCAGAATACATGCATGGATCCTATAGTACACCTGCAAATAGAACAAATAAATTATGTTCTCCCGAACGAGAACGCGAATATAGTAAAACTCTAGCTTGCCTTTTTTTAAATAGAAATATTTTCCCAGATATATATATTTCTTGTTATTCTCTAAGTTGGCTACCCGTATATTTTGGAATTTAGTTGCATTAAAAAGGTTTTTTTTTTTCCATTGCTCCTTAAGTTAAATTCACTTCCACATGTTGGCCACCTAGCTTATTAATTCGGCTCTGTACATAAGTATTACAGTAGACTCACGACTATCGGTCTAGTTCAAAAAACTTTCGTAGCAATAACGTAATTTGATTTTTAATGAGTTACTTGAATTTTAACGCCTTCAAAAAACCGTGACTTTTCCAAGAAGAAGTAGTCATCCATCAAGGACTTTCTCAAACACTAAAAACTGAATGGTTTGACTCTTTTTATCTTCTTAAGGTTACCTTTTCACATTTGTGTAATCATTCAACAAGGAATATAATTTTTTTTAATAATTAGGCCTACGTTATAAGTTGTTTTGTTTACTTTAAAATGGTATGTACACATGGTGTACAGTGTACATCATTTTATGTTTCTTGCAATTAAGTTATGACGACTTATGACATTTAACTTATGAGCATTTATAATATTTATCTCATAAAATGTGTACAATATTTTACTCCTGAACTTCCACTTTCAGTGATAAATTCTTAAAACGTACAAGTTCAGTAAAGGGGGCGTGGTGGCTCAGTAGTAGAGCGTTCACCTCTGGTGCAAGGGGTCCTTGGTTCGATTTCATTTCGCGCAAAGTGAATTTTGTGGTGAACAAACACCATGTACGTAGGTTTTCTTGGGGTTCTCCCGTTTCCTCCCACTTTCTTCATTCCATCATTTCATTCATTTCTCATCATCACCGTCTCCTTTAACCTAACCGGCATAACCGTGGGACGTAAAACTAAAGATTTCGTTTCATTTTCATTTCAAGTTCAGTAAATAACGAACATTTATAAAGTACTGGTCTATACTAAAGGTCAGAAAATATCATTTTAGAAGCTATCCACTAAGAAACAGCAGGTTTTGATATAGAAAGTGTCTTTTAATAGTATAAGTGAAGCAGGTAGTGGGTAATTATAGTATTCAGTCCTAACTAGCTTCTTTGTTACTTGGTCAGCTCTTCTGCCACATTAGGCCGAATAGACCGGGGTCTACTGTACGCTCATTTCTCAAAAATTTAAATACAGTCCGAAGCGCCGCTCTTTGCTAGTACTTTCCCCAGGTCAATGATTCAGCAAAAGTAAAGGACTACGTCCGTTAAAAGTGACGGTTGAAAAATAGTATTTTGTGCGTTAAATATCTTCGACGGTTACTCCAGTTTCCTTCTGCTTTATTCTTCCATCAATTCTATTGGATACAACCTGAATCTCACTTCACTTGTAAGTCCATAGTTTACGTAATTACATGCTGGGAAGATACGCCCAACATGTCAATCCAACGCTACATCTGAGTATGTAAGTTTAGTACAAATACACAAACTGCACTGTACGTACCAAAAACTTATAGTAACTGTACAAAGTGACAACCATCAACCTCGATTCACGTAGCACAACACCTAAGGAAATTTTGCCTCACTCGTTCAAATATCCCTGGTGTCTCCTGCACAATCAAGCACCATCTAGGAATCAATGTAAGCTAGTCCTCCTCGGATTCTACAGGCTATTTATACACAAAGAACTTTCTTCCTTTGTGATGTACTGTCTGAACCATCGGAGACTGTACTTCTAGATGTCCACGCGAGAATGTGGGTGCAACATGACGGCGCACCAGCCCGCTTCGATGTGGATGTTCGCCGTTATTTGGAAACAACCTTCCCTAATCGTTGAATTGAAAGAGGAGGTCCCATCCGGTTGCCAGCGCACTCTCAGGATCTCAACCCTCTCGACTTTTCCCTTGAGGACACATCAAATCCTTGGTGTATGAATCACCAGTAGAACCCGAGGAGGACTTGCTTGCAAGAGTCCTAGCTGGCTGCTTAATTATGCAAGATACGCCGGGGATATTTAAGCGAGTGAGGCAAAATTTCCTTAGACGTTGTGCTATGTGTGTCGAGGTTGGTGATCGTCACTTTGTGCAGTTATTGTGAGTATTTAGTACGTACAGTGCAGCAGTAGATTGTTTGTACTAAACCTTACTTACTTAGATGTAGTGTTATGCATAATAAAGCAGGTTACATCGATTTGATAAACACATTTGTTATTGACACTTCGTACTTGTTCCCACAAATTGCTTTAACTTCAAGATGGAGTGACGATTGAACTAGCCGTTTTCGAACTTCGGTTTCCTATCTCAAAATGCGTATATTGGATCCCTCTATCACCTGTATAAATTTGACTCAAAAGGTTATGGACACCCTGTGTATATAAATATATATAAACTGCATAGTTGATACCGTTTACCAAACATTGTTAAGGTCATCAAATCTAGGAGGATCATATGGACAGGTCATGTAGTCAGAATGAAAGTAAGAAGACTTTCTAAGTTTGAAGTATGTATGTAATATATATATGTATGTATGTATGCATGTATGTCTTGGAAACGAATTATCCTAGATCGGATGGTTGTAAAAATTATTGGAAAGATCTTAATCCAGCAATGAATCAAAAATTGTTAATAATGGTATGTATGCGTTTCGAATATAAATAACCCTCACAACTATACTGATGTAATCGCAGTTCTCATTCTTGATATCAGAGCATTTGAGATTAAGAAATAAACGTTTATACCTTGTTCTGAGAGATCATATGTTTAACCCTGTAGCTGTAAGAGGTTCTAAAAACTCAGATAGTTAAACAAAAATTTACTGTTTCTGGGGATAACTGGGTAACATTTACTGTTGTCTGGCTTTAACGAACGGTTCTGCGAACTGAAATTTTTTTAATAACGGTTCTAGCGAACTGGCTGAATAGCACCACTGGACCGTAGAGAATTCCCTCGTAATAGTTAGAGTGCTCATCTTCTGGGCGGGAGACCAAGGATCGATTCCTGGTGGGAGCTTATGTGGTTTAGATTCCACATTAAGATATAGATCTACGTCTTAAATTGCCTCGGCGTTGAACAGGATACTAAACTCCAAATCAATCCACTACCAAACCCATCGACGTCGGAATCGGGAGCGCCTTTCCGTCATAATTAGAGTATGGTGGCTCAATGAGAGAGCTTACTTTTGGTTTCAAGGTCATAGGCTCGATTTCAGACTATGCTATATAAGTTTATGTTGAAACAGTACTGTGTCCATTGGTTTCTAAGAGTTTTTGATTGCCTTCCACTTCATTCCTCAGTTCCTTTCATTAATCATTTTGTTCACTCATCATCTGTCTTATTTAGCCTCTAGGACATAACCGTGCGATGTTAAAATTCCCACTTCATTTCATAGTATTAGACCAATAATGCAGTCTTGAATTTCCGAAATAGCTTTTCATTGTTCACTCCTCAATTACCTGTGAATAGATCATGAGTATTTAGATATCTAAATTAATTATAATAGGTAATCTGGCACTTGTAAACTACTATGCATGAATTATTTGTTCCCGTAAACAAATTCAAGTATTGTTTTTCTTCTCTATAAGCACTAAGCTTAGTATCGAAAAGAACATTGTTTTACAGCATACACGGGATTTGTTTGGAAGAGCTGCTTACAAACCTCACGTGAAAGCAACAAATCTCTCGGAGAAGTTAACTCATGTAAACAGAGTTGACAATGTTTTCTCCTCTTGCCCAGCTGACTTATTTCTTTCGTGACTGTACAGATAGTGACGATGCTGAGCGGGAAGGAAGACCATCAACTACGACAAATCTGGAAATCGCTGCTCGTGTGAATGAATGCATTCTTGCACGCAGACGCATAACAATAGACAATATCGCAAATGAATTCATGGTACTTCTCATGGTAGTGTGCATGGTTATCGCACATTGGACGGGATTTCCTGGCAGAAGGCATTGAAAAAACTTGTACCACGCCACAACAAATGCTTAAATAATGGAGGTAATTACGTTGAAAAGAAGATTGTGAATGGAACTTTACGATACAAATAAAGTCATTAATTTCTATCGTGTTTTATTTTCTTAAGCAGTGCAACTAAGTTTTTGACTGATCCTCTTATTTTGGAGGAAAACAATGAAGAATACTTACAAATCCAAAATAAGCCACACACACTGTGTACTTACTTCTAAGGCTTCCATTGCAAATTCCGGAGGACTGTTGTAATTAATTCTCTTGGGGTAGCTTGCATTCATCTTGTGCAGGAACTTGGAGGCCTAGAAAAAAAAGAAAGAGTAAAGTGTTGGAAAATTAACTAATACACCATTTTTAATATATAGGACTCACATTAAATCAGAAACTGCCAAAGAATGCACCGCAGCTGTGAAGCAAAAGTAAAAGAACACAAAACATCTACGATATCCCCACCATAGTACCATAGCTGAGTTTTTGAAATTTGAAATTCATTGAAAAAGAAGAAGTAAAATTATTGTATACATAGTACAAATTACAATAGTTCATTGGAAATTCCAAATGCACATAAGTATACACATTCAAAATGTTATAGAATATAGCTAGATTATAAAATAATAATATAATAACACAAAAATATTGTTTATAAAATACAAAAAAGAGAAACAAAACCAGTTGAGAATGCTCCAAGAGCACTGCCAGAACGAACTTTAAAAAAATTAATGTTTTCGAAATTTATATATATAGTTTAACATACCTGGTATCACAAGGATGATAGGCTTCGGAATTTCACAACTCCTACCTTCCGGTCCCGGACAGTATAACTAGTCGCATTGCTTCATTCCAATATTTGTTTTCCGTAATGAAATAGACTCACATAAGCAGATGCTCATGTGTGAGTCAATTTCTTTAAGCTAGCTGATTTATATATTAATATAGGCTAGACATCCTAACTATATATAAAACTACATGAGCTGACATAAATTATTGAGCACTTCCTGTAGAGCTACAATGATTAAATTTGGCATGATTGTAGCTTTCCGGAACTAACCGACAGGAAAATTGCCAAAAGTGAATATTTTTAATTTTTAAAGGTCTAAAGAGGGGACGAAGAATTTCCCCATGTTATTTAAGTGGGCCTTTTTTTTTCTACGTATAAGCTCATGTTTTAGGTACTTAGAATTGGAATAAAAACTTGAAATTCGGTATGCTTTTCTACGTGTTTGTTAGCGTTACCTAAGTTAATCACCAGAAATAAAAATTTCCACTCGTAGAGTAGTTTTAATGGGAACTGAAAAATCTTTCCCATGTTATTTATATGGGACATCTACCCCCCAAAATGTTTAGGCACTTCAGACATTATTAGAATGATGAAATTTGACATGTTTGTAGCCTTCCAGGACTAACCTACAGAAAAATTACCAAAAGTGAATATTTTTAATTTTTTAGGGCTCTAAAGGGGAATGAAGAAATTCCAATGCTATTTAAATGAGCGTTTTCTTGGGATACAAAATCTTATCTTTTGGATTGTTGAAATGGGAAAATAAACGATAGAATTCTGGGTTCAAGAGTTGCGAGTCCGTAGGCTGAGCAAAGACAGCTTGTGGGGACGAAGCCCCCGGATGGGCAGATTCAGGAAATGTGAAGAGCAAGTTGACGAAATTCACTGTTGATGCAAACGGCGATAGATAAGAAATGCGAGGCCGTAGGCCGAGCAAACTCGGGGGCCTGTGGGCAGAGCCCCCAGCTAGCCAAAGGCTACTTATTCTATAATATTGCTCTAATTTGATAATTTGTTATATTTTCTACCCATTGTGAAATTTAATGTTTGCAGATTTTTATATTCCGTCTTTTATCTGAATCAGTAATTTATTATAATTTTTTGTTAATATACAGGGTGTTTCAAAACAACATCGACAACGTTTGGGAGGTGATTCCTGACACCAGGATAAGACAAAAGGTATAGACCAACCTGGGTGCAGAAATCAATCATTTCGGAGTTATAGACTGCCGAAAACATGAAAAAATTAACTTTAAAGGTCCATAGTTCCAATACTATGGCATCTACCGCAGTCGGGTCAGGACTTCACTTAAGAACTAATATATGCCCTATCCAAGTATCTAACTAAGTTTTAGAATCCTGCAACTTCCGCAACAACTTTTATAGAGGGAGTTTGGCTACGGGCATGTAATTTGAAGTACTCAACAACTACCTCTATAAAAATTGTTGCGAAAGTACCGCAGGATTCTGAAACATAGAAATTTGGAAAGGGTACATATTAGTTCCTAAGTGAAGTCTTGACCCAACTACGGCAGGTCCCATAGTATTGGAACTATGGACCTTTAAAGTTATTTTTTTCATGTTTTCTGCAGCCTATAACTCCGAAATGATGGATTTCTGCACCCAGGTTGGTCTATACGTTTTGTCTTATCCTGGTGTCAGCAATCACCTCCCAAATGTTGTCGGTGTTGTTTTGAAACACCCTGTGTAACGAGTCTGATATTGTGATACAGATCTAGTTGTTATTATTATTTCTAAGTTCTTTGTTTATTGTTTGTAATCATAAGGACATGCAAATCTGCAACTGAAGGTTTTAATACCTGCTTGTAATGTTCCAGGTATTTGGCTGGATCCTCATCCTTCTTCTCAGCTATTTTCCCCAACATATAATGATGCAACCAACGTTCGTCCTGGATTCCATGATCTTCACCATATTCATACCACACCTGCCAAACGAATGAACCAATATTTATATAGACAGAGTAACAGCTCAAGTAAAAGTGAATTGGCCTTTTGACGCTGACTTAAGCATAAGAATCAGCTACATTACAACATAAGCCACAGTTTAACGTAGAAATCCGAATCAGCGTAACACATTAAAATTTTTCAAGGATCTCCTATAGGGAATCGAATCCGGAAGCCGGTAACTAGACCAGCGAGGAGGGCAATAAAATAAAGTTATTGTAAGTGTATAGTGCGATTTAAGTCTTTTAATAAATGTTACATATTCCATTACTTATTTACTTCCACAACTCTATGCTTGTAGTTCCTGCAATCAGTTTACTCTTCTCAACTTAGACTGGACTGAAAAAGAACCTTATACACCATGTAATCACCACTGATATTTTTACAAGCAGAAACAATATATACGGGATTTATACGGGAGAGCACTAGGGAAGTTTCTCTGGCGCACGCGCCATGTTAGGACCTTACTCTCTCATGTGCACGCAGTCGCTTCGCGCAACATACGATTTCCTAGCTATGGGACGCGTGGGAAAGGTACTTTCTGGATGTGCCTCGTATTTTTCTCGAACCCAATCTGTGGATTCGAACTAGATATCAACACCATACTGATACTCTATCCTCGGAAATTAAATCCAATGCTTCTTAATTCTACTTATTACTAAACCTGAGATCGAAAACTAAATACTTCACTGCATGTCGCCATTCATATATTGATAGTGTTTATTGTAAATTAAATGCATAAAACTCTACACCTGCTTTCCGGTGAAATTAAACATTGGACAAAGATGTTAAGTTTAAGGATTGCTTTTAATGATTTCTTGAATCCAACATTGATCCAATGTATATGGCTAGTTTCTATGATATGAATCGTGCATCCAACGGACATATTGCTCCTTCACTAACTGCGCTTGTTGTAACCAATGGCTTCTGAATCTGGAAACGGTTCTCCTGCTGATACTTATGAAGTTACATCGACACGAAGTTCACCAGAATCATTACTTTGCAGTTGAACTTAGTTTGAGTAAAAGATTTAGTGTTGGGGTCTCAGCTCTTTATCTGTTAAGGTAAATGTTTTAGTCTGTCACTAGCTACCTGTGCTACTAGACTAATAGACTGAGATTAGAAAATTCTCAATTTACATACTGCTGAAAAGATAGTACTGTAAACACGAAAAAGTACTACAAGATAACCAAAAAAGTTCTTGCGTTTCTGACGTCCCATTAATCACGCGCTCACACAAAGGAAACGAAATACCGCACGTGCCTGCCAAGCGATCGAGAGTTAGTCTTGAGATTAGACCTTCAGTAACACAGGCACGTTGTGTACACACAACAGTCATAACTCGTCCATTGCCCAAGAGAAATGGAGGTATCGAAGCAGCTTGTTCGCGTGTGTTTGTTGTATAACTTTAAAGTAGACCTATCAGCTGTCGTATCAAGTTGCCACATATGCCAGGCATTTGGAGAATGCCGTGAACGAAAACACCGTCAGGCATTAGTTTCAGAAATTCCGTTCGGGAGATGTGTTTTTCGGATGAACCTAGCAGTGGACGACCGCATGTGTTGGATGACGAGGCCTTGCAGCTGCCATCCAGGAGGACAGTGGTCTAACGTGTAATGAACTTGCTGAAAGGTTGCATGTTTTCGCTGTAACAGTCGGATTGCACCTGCATGGGAAAGGGAAGTCATACAAGTTAAGCAAGTGGGTACCCCACACACTGTCGGCAGCCAGTAAGTAATAACGAATAACAGCCTGTTTGTTCTTACTCACTCGGCACCTGCACACTGGTGATGAAAAATGGATCCTCTATGACACTCCCAAGTATACCCAACATTAGTAGTTGCCACGTGACCTTGTTCCTCACATTTGAAGACTACCTCTGCACTCAAGAAAGGTTATGTTCTCAGTATGTTGGAATTGCCGGGAAGTGGTGCTTTATGGGCTCCTTCCACCTGGTCAGAGCATCACTGCTGACCTCTACCCTCAGCAGTTGCAAAGGGAGCATCTGCATTGCGGCAGAAGCCGAAATTGGTGAATCGCAAGGGTGTGCTGTTCCTGCAAGATAATGCCAAGGCATGTGGCAAAAGAAGACCCGAGAGACTCTTCAACAACTCGTCTGAGAGATTGTGCCATACACCATATTCACCAGACCTTGTGCCAACAGATTTCTACCTCTTTCATTTCCTCGTGGCATATCCTTCGCAAATGAGGGAGACATGAGAACGCACTCACGGGACTTCTTTCCATCCACAATCACCGAGTTCTATCACCAGGGTATTGTACAGCTACAGGCACGTTGGTAAAAGGAATTGAATGTTGATGAAGATTACTTCGAAACCTAAAGGCACATTCCACTATATTGCTCTTTATTTATCATTGCTCTAGGACGGCAAGAAAGTTTTCGGTTATCTTGTACTTCCTGTGTTTCAATCTAAAGTGTTCGCTGTTCACAGAAAATTCAGATAGAGAGAAAGAAGTATATCCGTAAGCATTATGTAACAGGAAACAAGGTTAGTTTTTAACAAATTGATGCATATGCAGCTTTACATCACATAAAATATTATACAATTCATATATGCAATATAATTTACATTTGTAGAAGTAACACATGATTCCTGGCCTTGAATGCAGATAGAAAAAAAGCATGACAAAAATAATTAAATGAGAATAAATATAAAATCTTGATTAATTATAATGAAATTATGAATTATTGGTTTCATGTTCGATAATCGAGATGATATTTCTTAAACATTTACGATTACTGATCCATATAATAAACAGTACAGGTAGAAGCAATGGTATTATTATTATTTATATACTTACACGATTAGCAGATGAAAAGCACTTAAATGCTATATCCAACATCTCTTCCTTTTGCTTTTCCAATATTTCAAACATCTCTAAGCTCAAGGTATCTGTCTCCTGCAATACAGAATACAAAAGAGTACAGTTTCAGTCTTCTGCAATATAAAAATAAAGGTGTACAGTTATATCATTCAATTATATTAAATCAAAGGTTTTCAAATCACAGGTGCCCCACAGACTTCTTTGCCGTTGCCCGTACCATTTTGAAAAATTAAAAACATAAAAATACGACTATTTTTTTAAAAAAATAGATGGCAACATCTTCCAGTTCTAAACATTGCAGTAGTCTTAATGTCCCAGCGCCACTGAAATTAGTAAGTGGCCCACACTGTCTGACAGGTTGAAGACCCTGTACTATATGATTAAAGTGATATATAAGATATTACCACCCCACAGGAACAATGGTGCTACAGACATGTGGTCGTTCAAGTACCAGAACGAGAGTACATCTGAATCTTCGCTGATAAAATGACAAATATGGAGAGCGTACAAGCTTGAAAAACGCATTAAAACAAAACAATCGATACGTAGTTTCAGAATACGAAGCAATGGTTACGATCTACAATACCTATATTAGCTGTTACCTTTGTTACCAACAAGCGGCAAGTGGGAAATGAATAAAAATTCCTCTGAAAATTCCCTGAACTGCAATCCTGAAGCCAGTAAGTGCTTCAGAGGAAGATTTGGAAAAGCATGGAGTGCTTAGAAGGGAACTTCCGATGTTAGCAAAAGCATGCCTTGTGTTATAAATTTGCTATTAGGACATCATGTACGTGAAAACATTTAAGTCACGACGAAAAGTGCAGTCCAGAAGCTACGACGATGTACGAAGTGAGGAATTATGAATTGCACTAAACACTTTTCACATTGGATGATAACCTGTATGGATTTGAGATTTGCTGCCAGATCCATCCCGTGACGACGACACAAAAGGGCGAATTCCCTCCAGTTGTATTGTAATGTAGATGAATATCATGTCTAAAAAGCATTGAGTCTTTTGCGCACGAGACGTTAGAATCCCAAATCTCAGGATATATATGAGTCACAGCACGGCACGCCTAACGTCATTCGACAGCTAACAGTTTATTTATTTGCAGCACGGCACGCCTAACGTCATTCGACAGCTAACAGTTTATTTATTTAAGAAAACAACAGGCGAATGCCTAGTTACAGTTTTCCATCATGATAATAGTTTAAAATACACATATGATAATATAATAATACCATAACATAATAATAATAATAATAATAATAATAATAATAATAATAATAATAATAATAATAATACGATAACAAATAATTTAAAATAAATGTAAGATGATATACACCTTATTTCTTCAGAATAAAATTCTGTTTATAACTACAAATGTCTATCTCTAGGTACTCTTGTGACATCTTATTATAAAATAAACACATTTTTTCTGACAGGCGATACATTCAATGCATTAGTCCTTTGCGCTGAGAGATGGAATGTGCTATTACGGGGTCTCGTTGCTCTATGTGGGACATGAAGTTTGATTTCTGATAATAAATATTCTGAATCTACTGTACTATCAATTATTTTATGTAAGAAAGATAAAATGAAGTGAGTCCTCCTGCTTTCAAGTGATTATAATGAATATTTGCTTCGAAGATTTTCATACTTCTCAAATTTTGGATATATCCCTGTTTCTTTATGCGTTAAAAAGAGCACAAATTTATTTTGAATACTTTCGATTTTGTTTATATATTTCTTACTATTAGAACCCCATATTATAGTTGCATATTCCACCTTAGACCTTACATAGGCAATGTATAGTGTTTTGAGGACATTGGTGTTAGAAAAATCACTTCCTAATCTCATCACAAAGCCAAGGTTCCTAAAGGCCTCACCAACTACTCTGTTGACGTGAATATCGAATGACAGGTTTGACTGCAGAGTGACTCCAAGATCAGTAACATAATCCACTCTCTCAGTTGGTGTTTGATTAATAGTATACATATAGCGCACATAGTTCATTTTCCTGGTGTATGATACTACTTTACATTTTTTTAATATTTAACAGCAATCTGTTTGATTCATACAATTGGAAAATTGAATTTATATCACTTTGCAAAGAAATAACGTCTAATTCCGTGGAAATCCTTAGTTAAAATATACAGTTGAAGCTAGTAGATGTACAAAAAGTATTCGAATTCTTATTGTGACGTGAAGATGAGAAATTTGTGCGTTTATAGGAAGATATGCTATCAAAAACTGGTGGGGATACTCGGTCAAAAAGGTTGTTGATTGTTGTTGATTTTGAGTTTAACGTCCCTTTCAGCAGCGAGGCTATATGAGACGGGACCTACTGATTAACGTGGAATCGAGCCCGGGTCTCCCACGCCAAAGGCGAATACGCTAACCGCTTAGCCACGAAGGAACTCCGGTCGAAAAGGTATAACAGCTTTTCAAGCTTGCCATCCTGAGTAAGATTTTTCCTGGGCTTTCCTCATTCATAGCAGGCAAATGTTGGGATGGTATCTAACATAATAGCCGCAGGACGCTTCCCTATTTTTTTTTCTACCTCTCCAATTCCCCGGACAGTGTAATCGCCGAGGGACGTCATCCCTCATATGGGTGATGGACTAACATGGCCATAGATGCCGAAAGCCCAGAAAACTAATTCCTAATCCTAATCCTGTTATCAAAAACGACAACAAAAGACAGTTCAATTGATTTCGTTCTGAAAACTTGGATGTCAAAGATGCTCCTCACAGCGGGGGTTAACCACAGCGAAAGTAGATAATATTCTGCCATGAAAATTTCGATGTCAAAGATGCTCCTCACAGCGGGGATTAACCACAGCGAAAGTAGATAATATTCTGCCATGAAAATTTCGATGTCAAAGATGCTCCTCACAGCGAGGATTAACCACAGCGAAAGTAGATAATATTCTGCCATGAAAATTTCGATGTCAAAGATGCTCCTCACAGCGGGGATTAACCACAGCGAAAGTAGATAATATTCTGCCATGAAAACTTTGATGTCAAAGGTGCTCCTCACAGCGGGGATTAACCACAGCGAAAGTAGATATTCTGCCATGAAAATTTCGATGTCAAAGATGCTCCTCACAGCGGGGATTAACCACAGCGAAAGTAGATAATATTCTGCCATGAAAACTTCGATGTCAAAGATGCTCCTCACAGCGGGGATTAACCACAGCGAAAGTAGATAATATTCTGCCATGAAAATTTCGATGTCAAAGATGCTCCTCACAGCGGGGATTAACCACAGCGAAAGTAGATAATATTCTGCCATGAAAATTTCGATGTCAAAGATGCTCCTCACAGCGAGGATTAACCACAGCGAAAGTAGATAATATTCTGCCATGAAAATTTCGATGTCAAAGATGCTCCTCACAGCGGGGATTAACCACAGCGAAAGTAGATAATATTCTGCCATGAAAACTTTGATGTCAAAGATGCTCCTCACAGCGGGGATTAACCACAGCGAAAGTAGATATTCTGCCATGAAAATTTCGATGTCAAAGATGCTCCTCACAGCGGGGATTAACCACAGCGAAAGTAGATAATATTCTGCCATGAAAATTTCGATGTCAAAGATGCTCCTCACAGCGGGGATTAACCACAGCGAAAGTAGATAATATTCTGCCATGAAAATTTCGATGTCAAAGATGCTCCTCACAGCGGGGATTAACCACAGCGAAAGTAGATAATATTTTGCCATGAAAACTTCGATGTCAAAGATGCTCCTCACAGCGGGGATTAACCACAGCGAAAGTAGATAATATTCTGCCAAAGTCAAACATGGCCGGCATGTAAGCAGCTATAACATCTCCAATGATCTAAAGAAACCCATCACTAAACCATTTGGAGAAAGCTGCCTGAAACAAAACAAGCTCGACGTTTGGGTGCCACAGTACCTGAGTCATAACCTTTACTCGATCGAATTTCTATTTGTGAATCTCTACTGAAACGCAATCGACTCGAGCCATATCACGATCACGAGTGATAAAAACTGGACAAGCTACAACATGAGAAAAAGGTTCAGGTTGAAGCGAGAAGCTGAGTAAAAACCCACACTGATGTCCAGAAGATTATGCTATGTGTTTGGTGGAATACGATGGACATCATACATTATGAACTGCAGTCGCCGGGCAGAATGATAAAACCCGGATTAGCATGAGTGTACAGTCAGCGACAAAAGTTCTTTCCGTTTGATGCAATTTATTTTGGGAATAACGTTGGAACGTACAAAGTTTCACAGAGTTCCAGGGCTGGAACCTTCAGAAAATTATATTGTTTTTAGTTTGCTGAAATCTGTACTCAAATACTTCTTCAATTCTGAAGTTATTTACTAAACTAATTTTATCAAACGGAAAGAAGTTTTGTCGCTGACTGTACCTAGCAATTCAAAAGAAACAGCCAAAACTAGTCAACAGAAAGGGTGTCATATACCACACTGACTTCAGACCGCATACATCTTTAGCGAAACGTTAGGCATTTGGCTGGGAAGTTTTAATGCATCTACTCTATAACACTGAACTGGAACCGCCAGACTCATTTCTTTCGATTTCTCTAGAGCTCTCTGAATGGAGTTAAGTTAGTTTCAAAGGAGGTCAGTCAAAACCACTTATCACAATTTTTGCAATTTTTGTGACCAGATACCACAAAAATTCTACAGCAACGGGATTATAGTGTTGACGGAAAAATAGCAGAAGGTTATCAAACAAAATGATGCATATATATAGTTTCATGATATTACATAATGTTCGTAAATGCCGGTCAAATAATAAATTTATTCTCAATTTTGACCTCCAAAGGCTCAGCACTTTTTTTTCGACAATTTGATGTAAAACTATGCTTTATATCAGGGCCTAAAATTGAGTGGAGTACTCCACACTTTGTGGAACTGTAGGAAAGGAGTGTGGAACTGTAATTCTTAAAGTGTGGAGTGGTATTAATATAAGTACCTTACTTTTCTCGGATTATGCACTTAAACGCGTTTAGTGTGTCAAACTAAGTCGTACTGATTCAATACATTCATTATGCAATGGGTTACTCGAACCTGTACGACACATGTACGGCAGTCGGGAGTATGCGTAGCACTGATATACAACAGTTTAACCTTAACTAGACCGCCATATCAGTCTAAATTTAAAATTATTAGTTATCTTAGTTCAGAATAAAGGTGCGAAGTTTATTCATTTTGCTACATGTGAAGAAGAATATAAAGGTTCATAATAGCAGTCATTCCAGGTCAAAAACTCCTCTGGAAATAAATCCTTTAAATTCTGTTTATTTCACTGAGTTCGTCCCAAAGTAAGAGCGATAATTTTGCGACATTAATACTCGATAAAACTGGGCTACATTCACTTTAAGCAGACGAAAATAACTTTTTATGTAACATATAAACATAAAGTAACTGCTAATAGATAATTTGCAATCGTGAGTATAGTTTCTGTCTGTGTGTGTGTGGAGGTGGGGAGGGAATGTGATTTTGGTGATGATCCGAGACTTCTGGTTACGATTTTTTCTTTTTGCTGCAAGAAAACAGATAAGCAGAATAAAAATACTTTCAGAGATACAAGGATAAATCAAAAAGTAAGGTGAAATTGCCTGTCAAACCCATACTATTGTGTGTAGTTAATTAACTCTTTTCCATGTTACAGGTAATCTGGTAATAGAAGTGTGACAGCTTGTACAACATTCTATGTCCACCCGTCTGGTGCTGAGAGCAACTCAAAGATGGCGCAACGACTGGAACATTACACCAAGGAGGAAGTGCGCGGTGTCATTCGTTTTTTCTGAGCCAAGGGAACAAAACCATGTGATATTCATCGAGAATTGGTGCAGGTCTACGGAGATAGTGTTATGTCGCTGAAACAAGTGTACGTGTGGTGTAACGCATTTGCAAGTGGTAGGAGTACTGTCACAGATGATGGCAGAAGTGGCAGACCATCAACGTCCATCACCGACACGAATGTGGATGTCGTCGATGCCATGATTCGTGAAGACAGAAGAGTGCGGTTGCAGGACATTGCCAATGAATTGAATATCTCTTATGGTAGACCTGCACCAATTCTCGATGAATATCACATGGTTTTGTTCCCTTGGCTCAGAAAAAACGAATGACACCGCGCACTTCCTCCTTGGTGTAATGTTCCAGTCGTTGCGCCATCTTTGAGTTGCTCTCAGCACCAGACGGGTGGACATAGAATGTTGTACAAGCTGTCACACTTCTATTACCAGATTACCTGTAACATGGAAAAGAATTAATTAGCTACACACAATACTACGGGTTTGACAGGCAATTTCACCTTACTTTTTGATTTATCCTTGTACATAACAAATGAAGTTTACTATTAGTTCTCATTGTTAGAATTAAGTAAAATTAAATATGTAATTATTTTTTTTATTTAATTCTAACAATATCAGCCTATATAGTAAAATGGATGTGGTATACAAGGATGAAGATAAGACTTTATTCTGTCCCCCTGTTTCCTTGGAAAAAATTACGTAACTTTGGCAAGAGCCTTGTAACATCACAAAAACACCTTCTTTCGTAAATAATTCATGATTGCATATAATCTGTTAGCAATGACAGAAAAACGCTTATTTTCTTAAAATTGAATGTAAACTCAGTTTCTTCGTTAGCTCCAGCATTATTGAGTATTTATGTCGCAAAATGGCGGCTCTATATTTTTGGCACGACTTTACGCAGTGCAAATCATGATTAGTATTTAGGGTACATTTCTGTTTCTAATTTAGGATACTGGTACTCAAAGGAGTCTTCTGTCCTGGCTCACAAAAGATGACAGACCCAAAGGAGAAAACAGAAGCGCCTCTGTTTCAAATGCCGTTGATGATGTTTTAACTGAACCTGAAGATACTGAACTAGGTCTACCAGCTACTGTTTCTAACCTTTCCGTTGTAGATGATGAAAGAGTGAAAAATGACGGCTTTGTTGCTGCAGCAGCAATCTTTCCATCAGTGCATACTTCCCAGCTACCTAACTCTCAAAAACATAAAGTGAATTCGGTGAAGGAAGAAAGCGAATTATGTGTATAGTTTGTATGGAGCATTTGCATAGTGTCAAGCGATTTAGAACTACCAAACAGATACCACCTATTTGTACAGAAACTGGAGCAGAATGCAGACAGGCAATCATCGACAATCATATGTCGTCTCAGCATCACGAAGAAGCTCTTAAGGCTAAAACATTTTCATAGATGACATTTGAAGAGAAATGTAAAGAATCCCAACTACTAAAGAAGTTTTCAGCTCAAAATGTAGAAAAAGCGAAGATTGGTGCATATATGAGCACAGTGTTTAATGACGCTAAACGTGGAACATTAAGTGCATGGTCATGGCCTTCCAGACAGATGGCTTTCCTGAAAGGTCAGATGTACGCAGATTCATGTAGCAGTGATGTTAGTATACAACACACAAGTCGTCTGAGGACTTGGGTTCAAACACTGTGTCTTAATCCACCATCTCACGCCAAACTGTTAGATTGCATTGTTAAGGCAGATATAGAAAATGTACGAAAAGCACCAAAAAACGCAATAGCTATATCACTGAGAAGCGATGGTAGTGTCGACAGAATGGAGTTGTACAATCATCACGTTATGGCCAATATTGTTGACGAAAAGGGTAAGAACAAATTCTGGGCTTTGAAGAACCAGAAGGAAGAGGCTCCGAAGCGCATGTTACAGCGTTACGAAAATCACTAGAAAGAGTAATACCATGGAAAGAAATATTTCCCAGAGTGACTTCGATAGTTACTGATGGTGAAAACATGAATACAGGAGAGCACAAATGAATGTGGAAATTGTTAACTGATGAAAGAGTTGCTTCAGGTGAAAAGTTGCCTCTGTTGAAAATTTGGTGTGCTGCCCATCGCAATAATTTAGCATGGAAAGATGTCACCAAGAATGTCCAAGAAGTTTTAATCTCTCATATAAGCAGCATCTGGACTGTGCTTTCTATCACTCTTCAGGGCAGAGAGCGAAAGGTTTAAAGATGGTAGCGTCAGAAAATAACTTAAAAGTTTTGCACTACCCAGAATATTTTGACGTCAGGTGGACAGAATTTTCATTCACTACTCTCCTAAAAAATTGGTATCCAAGCTGCCTTTACTTGCAAACGAAAAGCCATGGATGTAATGAAGCCAATGGTCATCTGCGTAAATGGATAGAAGTAGATCGCCTTCATCTTCTGTGTCTTGTGACAGACGATCTATATGTTTTCAAGAACTGCCAGCAGAAGTTTGAGAGTGATGAAATGTTTCTTTTGGACGTAATAAATAAAAATAGAACTGTAGCACAGTTGGAGAGTATGAAAGAGAAATATCGGTTAGGCGGTTGGGAAGAAACGTTTTTAAACGAACGTGTGCAAGAGAACGTCAACGGAAAAATACAGTACTCATTACATGGTATTCAACTTCATCCTAACACACGTCGCAATAAATCCCATAACAAATATGTAGTGAGAAAAGAGATTTTACTGTAGTACGCTACGATTCCATAATTAACTTTGTTAGTCAGCGTTTGCTGTATGAAGACAGTATTCTTGCTTTCGAGCCTTTGCGTGTTTAACAAGAGGATGTAACTGATGATGCCTTAAGAGAATGTCACAAAATTATTTGTCCTGATACAGAGCTTTTGCAGTTCGCAATGCAATATAGAGAGGCATCATCGTGCAGTATGTTGAAATGGCTGGACGCTAAAAGCCTTCTCATGAAAATCTGTGGAAATCAGGCATTCCATGCTCTGTCAACAAGTCTAGTCCGAGTTGTTGCTTCGAAATCATATTCTTCCAATGTTGAAAGACTTATAAGTGAGTACAACATACTGAAAACAGATAACAGACTCTCTTTGGCTCCCACTACTGTGAAAAATTACCTTCATGTTAATATAAATATGGGTCCGTTGGAAGATTTTAGCCCAACCCCTGCTGTTATGAAGTGGCTGGCCAGAAAGGAAAGGCGTTTTGAAGTTGGTAGGAAGTCAAAGGAACAGCCCTGGTATAACGGTGTATTTGCCTCGGCAGAAAACATACAGACAGCGTAATGATCACGGAAAAATGACAGTGAAATTTTTATATAAGGAAAAGTGTTTTTTTTTCTTCCAGTGCGATTATTTTTTCTTACCGGTTTGTTTCCTGTATTTTATGGTTTAATATAATACAATTAAATATGTATCCTAATATGCCTTTAATTTTGTTTGCTGTGGATGCCGAAACTTTCCTACATAGTAATAATAATAATAATAATAATTTTGGTCGCAGGCAAACATGATGTACTGGACAGAACACTGATTATATGTCAAAACAAATGCTGACTAAACTAGTTTTTCTATACTATATAAAAATTTTTACCAGTGTGGAGGAGCTGTGATTTTGTTGAATTTTAGGCCCTGATATATATAGATAGAGCATTAATAAAAAGAGTGTCCGGAATCGATCTCCCACTACCAATTTTATTATAAAATTTATCTATAAAAGTATTTCCACAAAATACTGTACAAATTAATCTCTCTAGTATCAAAGGTTAGTTTGACCGTAAGGTTGCAGACAGGATCTCTGCAGAGCAACGAAGCAGGCTAGGCAGAGTAGTATTAGGTGCCCAAAGCTCCGAAGCAAGCAGTGGGTAGATTAGTTGGCCAACAGAGCCCCGAAGCAAGCAGTGGGTAGGTTAGTTGGCCAACAGAGCACCGAAGCAGGCTAAGCCAGGAGAAAGGATAGGCGTAATCCCGAAGCAGACTAGACGCCCTGGGGTTAGGTTACTCCTAATGTTCTGAAGCAAACAATAGGAGGGACACCAGAAAACTGGTACAGAATTGCCTTTGTCCATCCAATTTATAGGGTTCCTTGGGTGGCTCTGGCGCTGCTGCTCCGATGTTGTCTTCTGCTCCGTGGGAGGGGCTAGAAGCCGTCGTCTGCAAGTGATTGTAGATCCATCTGATGTGAAGTCTCCTTGCCGAACCACGTGGTGGTGTTTGTAACTGACATGTGAAACTGTTTGTTTACACACATCACACGGGATATTACAATATATATATATAATTAGCCCCTCCAAAATTTCTCTACCTATCTGTCCCCCTCCCCCGAAAAAAGTGAAGTTGGCGTGGCTGGATACATTGTGCCTATTGAAGCTTGGAAGTTATTGCATTATGTTATGTCATTGTTTCAGACAGTACAGCTTATAATTATTTGTACTATTAGACAATATCAATCTGGATGTAATAAGAACCATGTCCCTCTTTAACGCTGCGGTATAGCCTTCACTGACTGACTTTTTTTGCAGCACAACAACGATTCCCTATCAATAATGCAAATTATGATTGTACTCGATTCATTACATCGTTGAAATGAAAAATGAAATTTTTCAGTTTTATGTCCCACAGTTATGCCGGCTAGGCTAAAGGAGACGGTGATGATGAGAAATGAATGAAATGGTGGAATGAAAAAAGTGGGAGAAAACGAGAGAACCCCGAGAAAACCCACGCATACGGTGTTTGTCCACCACAAAGTTCACTTGGCTTGAGCGGGATCATTACATCGTTAACACTTCAGTGTGTTCATTTAAGAGTGATGAAGTAAATTCAGAATGAGTAAAATGATAGTTTTGATAATAATTTATTGTACAGAGCAGGAATGTTTTTAAGAAAGCTGACAAGCCTGTCGCTGAAACGCATACGGCGAAGATTAACAACAGGGTGCTTAACTGAGTACAAACATTATTTATATTGTTAATATTTGAATCCTTTTTCAAGAGACAGTGGAATAGCACCCAAAAATCAGATAACTCTCGAATGGAATAGAACGCAAACAGCCCAGGTCTTCTGGCAGAAATTGAGAAGACAGATTCGGTTTATACCAATCCCAGTTTTTAAAACGACGAAACAGGTTACCGTAATCCTGCTAGAATGGGAAGAACATGCCATTTATCGTACTCCAGGCACTTATCAATAACCATAGTTGTAAATAATGTGTGTAAATAGGGAACTTACTATCTACGAAGTAAAGTAACACTCAACGAGAAGTTACAGCACATTAAATTTTCCTTTCAAACATGGTAAATGTACAAGAAATTTTTTCAGATATGGAAATAATAAGTTTAATGCATATTAACAACTGGAAAACCAAATATGTTTAACAGGGTTCATTACTGATCTGGAGAAATCAATTTCTCTGCCTTCTCCCTGACCTTTACCAGAAAATTTCCTGGCTTTCATGACAGGTGTCGGATGACGTTGACATATAAGGAATAAATAACAGTAAATATTTATATATGAGAACATTCATTCTATAGAGACAAACAGTAATCAATTGCTCATACATACACTCCACTTATATTTCATAAAAATTTCAGCAACATCCATTAGCTGAAACTGGTATACAATTAATGTTAGAAAATATATTTCAGGTCCCAACTGATCTGGACAAATCTATTTCCCTGACTTTCATGACAGATGTCCGATGACATTCGCATATAAATAAGCAATAAATAACGGTGAATATTTACATATGAGAATATTTCTTCTATAGAGACAAATAGTAATTAGTTGCTCATACGTTCATTCCATTTACCCCTCATAAAAATTTGAGCAATGTCTCATATTGTAATCATTAAGCTGAAATTGCTGTAGAATCAATGTTAGAAGAAATATATTTTATAAAATTTCCCTGACTTTCCCTGACTTTTAGTCTTTTTCCCTGAGCTTCTCTGACCTGCCCAATTTTCCCTGAGTTTTTCGTGACTTCGCTGACCAGTAGGAACCCTGATTAAGTATTTGTCCATTTAAGTACCCACGTACAGTCTAAAATACTCTATTCATGTGAAAAATAACTTAAAATAAATAAAATGTTACCTGTTTCAGTAATCTCGAACAAAACGAGTGAATAGTATAAACAAAGGATCCATACTCGATCCACATAAGAGAATGAAGGTTATCAATATCTAAAGCTCGCTGGAAGCATCGTCTAGCTGCATCAGCCTTCTTCAGGAAATCACTTTCACTTCTCAACGTTTCACACTAAAAAGGTGAAATCCAAGTATCAGTAACTCTTAATTATTATAGAAAAGCAATCGAAAAATTGACACAGATCGCATAGAACACAATCCCTTTCATATTAGGAAAAAGAAACCGCACCAAAGTTAATGATCAAGATAAAAAATAAAAGAATAGACATGAAATAAAACGAAATCTTTAAGTTTTACGTCCTACGATTATGCCGGTTAGACTAAAGGAGACAGTAATAATGAGAAATGAATGAAATGGTGGAATGAAGAAAGTGGAAGGAAACGGGAGAACCCCGATAAAACCCACGCACACGGTGTTTGTCCACCACAAAGCTAACTTGGCTTCAGCTGGGATCGAACCAAGGACCCCAGGCACCAGAGGTGAACGCTCTATTACTGAACCACCGCGACCCAATAAAAGAATAGAATACTATTTCAAGTCTTTCGAAACATTTAAAAGAAATACAATGCAATGCAATATATTAGTGTCAATAATTTTATTTGGATCCAGAAATGACACAGAAAGACTTTTCTTTTAACTTCTATATTCTTTGAAGACATCAGAAACTTAGAATAAAAATGAAAATGAAATGAAATCTTTAAGTTTTACGTCCCACGGTTATGCCGGTTAGGCTAAAGGAGACGGTGATAATGAGAGATGAGTGAAATGGTGGAATGAAGAAAGTGGGAGGAAACGGGAGAACCCCGAGAAAACCCACGAGCACGGTGTTTGTCCACCACAAAGTCCACACGGCGCGAGCTGGGATCGAAGCAGGGACCCCAAGCACCGGAGGTGAATGCTCTACCACTGAGCCACCGCACCCCCTCCCCGGAAAGTTAGAATAGAATCATCCAGTTGGCCCAAGAACAATAAAAATATCAGGGAGGCCGCAATAGCTCAGAGATAACATGCTCACCTCCAATGCATGAGATTCATAGTTCGATCTCATCTCTCATGCTAAGTGGACTTCGTAGTGACGAAAAGCATGCATGGGTTTTCTTGTGGCTCTCCCACTTCCTCCTACTTTCTGCATTTCATCATTTTGTTCATCATTATCATCACAGTCTCCTTTAGATTCGGAGCATAATCGTAGGATGTTCAACTAGAAGAAAGAAAATAAGTATCATCACGAATTGGCAACCTTTCCTTTCCGAAAAAAAAAAAACAAAAAAAACCCATAACTTAACCCCATCATTTCACAGCGTGTAGCACCGCCACTTAACGAGTGACAAGCACCAATTGACAAGATGCATTTTCGCTGCTCTTCCCTGATGAGTTAGAGCTCCCTCGTGGCTAAGCGGTTAGCGTACGCGCCTTTGGCGTGGGAGACCCGGGTTCGATTCCCGGCGGGAGCTCATGTGGTTCGGATTCCACGTTAATCAGTAGGTCCACGTCTCATATAGCCTCGCTGCTGAACGGGACGCTAAACTAAAATCAACTCAAATCAACAACCCTGATGAGTTAATACCTTTTATTTTCTTGACCTTTTTATTTCTTTTATTCATCTGCTTTGCTATGAAGAAAGCTCCACCTGGAAGCAGAAAGATTGAAAGTGCAAGGATTTTAGTCTACTTTCAGAAATCTCACGAAAACTTTACGTTTACCCGGTGCTATATTATAATCCTTATTACATTATTATTTGTATTACAACTTGTACTGCAATATATTACGATACAGTGGATAGCAGCAGTAGTGGACTAACCCTTAGAAGTTTCTCTCAAGAAGTTCGAAATGAACTGATAAGTTTAAGTATATTTCAGATAATATTCAGAGAATACGCTTAAAAATTGTTCAAATTACTATGGGAGTTTCAAAGTTTCGGCTCTCCCAATAAAGGTAGGGACAAGTGCGTAGATCTGTCGGTGAATGTACAATTATTGAATTTATTTAATAAACATATCATTATCGTTAACTCTTGTTTGTTAACATATCAATGCTAGACCATGTATTTGTTAACACATATTATTGGAGATTATCAATGCGGATTTAGACGAAATCGATCAATTATCGACGAGATATTTCCAATTCCACAATTACTCGAAAAGAAATGGGAATATAATATCCCGGTACACCAACTATTTATTGATTTTAGAAAGGCTTACTACTCGGTTAGGAGGGCAACATTGCACAACGTTCTTACAGGATTAGGAATACCGAAAAAAACTAAATTCCAAAGTAAAGTCCAAGTAGGAAGATACCTGTCCATGAAGTTCTACGTCAAAAATAGCCTGAAACAAGATGCATTGTCGCCATTATTATTTAACTTTGTTCTGGAGTACGCTATAAGAAAAAATCAAGGATAGTAACCAGGGCCTAGAGCTGAATGGTCATCACCACATTATGGCGTATGCTGATTACGTAAATCTGATAGGAGATGGTACGAAAACAATAGAGAGAAATGCACGGATTTTATTAAACGTATGTAGAGACATGGGTTTGGAAGTAAATGCAGAGAAAACTAAATACATGGAAATTCGCCGGGATCGTAATACTACAAATTATGGATGTGTCAAAATATCAAATAACACTTTCGATAAAATGGATACTTTTAAATAACTAAGATCAATATTAACAGACAAAAACCATGTCCAAGAAATTAAATGTCGCATGAAAGCAAGGAATTCGTGTTACTTATTCAGTTCAAAATCTTTTGTCTTCGCGAATTCTGTCGTGGAATTTGTAGTTTACATATATAAAACGATAATCATAATGGCCGAATTGTATGGTTGAGAAGAATGGTCGCATATTCTGAGGGAAGAACGCAGACTGAAAGTATTTTAGAATAAAATCATGAGGCGAGTATTCGGACCCTAGAGGAATGGGAATGGAGAATGGTGGAAACTTCACATTAATAGGAATTGTACATTTTATTTATTTATTTATTTATTTATTGAACAATTTCCCAGATACAGCATAACTTTGCCATTTTACACAGGGACATGCTAACAAAAAAAAAAAAAAAAAAAAACAAGACAACAATAACAACAACATAGAAAAAAAGAGTGTAAAAGTAAAACTATTCCGTCAAAGCTCGTTTAATTGCTCTTTCAAACACTGGGTAGCTCGAAAAAATGTCCACATCAGTTTTATGTAGTTTACCGAACACTGTTAGGGTAATCAAGTCTAGGAGGCTCATATGGGCAGGTCATGTTGCTAGAATGAAAGGAGGGAGACACGCGTTCAAAATTTTACCTGGAAATCTAAGCGGGAAACGACCATTAGGAAGACCTAGACGCAGGTTGGAGGACAATATTAAGATGGATCTCGCAGAAACAGGAGTACAAACTAGAAACTGGATCCAGTTGTCTAAGGACAGAAGTCAATGGCGAGCTTCTGTGAACGCGGTTTTAAACCTTCGGGTTCCATATGCCATAGAGTGAGTGAGTGAATTAAGTATTTCATAAAAAGTAACAAAAAGTACAAATCGTTGAACTACGTATATAATCAATTAAAGCATCACTTACAGAATTTAATTTCGTTTCCAACTGACTTCCACGAGCCAATGCCATTCCAGCCCACGAATCAATTCGTTCTGGATTCACGCACACATCTAGAAGGTAGTTCTTGATTGCTTTCCCCTGGAATAAAACAAAACGAAATCAATTAAAGAAAACACAAGAGTACATGAAACGTGGCTACGTTCATTAATCTTAGTTTCACATAAAATGTTAAACTTCTATACGTAACAATTAAGGACTAATAATATAACAACTATAGATTAATAATCCAGGGTTATCATAAATGATTTATTCGTTTTGAAAAGGCTATATTTTTAAGTATTACAGGTACACACATGAAAGATATATGAAATGAACCACAAACTCACCAAAAAAAAAAAAAAAATCTTTAAAAAATGAAATGAAATCTTTGAGTTTTACGTCCCACGGTTATGCCGGTTAGGCTAAAGGAGACGGTGATGATGAGAGATGAGTGAAATGGTGGAATGAAGAAAGTGGGAGGAAACGGGAGAACCCCGAGAAAACCCACGAGCACGGTGTTTGTCCACCACAAAGTTCACTTGGCAGGGGCGGGGATCGAAACCGGGACCCCAAGCACCAGAGGTGAACGCTCTACCACTGAGCCACCTCGCCCCCACACAAACTCACCAAGTTCGTATTGTGTGTAGTTTGGCTCCCCCTCATTAGCACATCCCAGTTTGTGATTACCTAAACGATGAACTTCCGTATCGCTGGATTGGGCGTATTGATGAGAATTATCTAGCTTTTTTTTCCCTGGCCTTCAAGATTTCCTGATTTAACACCCTGCAACTTCTTCCTGTGGAGGTACGTTAAGAACCTTGTTTATGTACTCCCACTAGCACAATCCTTAGTCGAGCTCAAAGAATGGAACAGTTTTGCAGTGCAAACAATTGACAGGACTATGCTACAAAATGTATGAAATGAGTTCGAGAATATCGTCTGGACGTGTGTCGTGTCACCCAAGGAGCACATATTGAACATTTGTAGAGGGTGTATAAACTTGGTGAGTTTGTGATTCTTTTCATATATGTGTGTATGTGTAATAGCTTTGAAAATATAGCCTTTTCAAAATAAATGAATCATTTATGCTAGCCGGTGTATTATGATTTTTGATATGGCATCTCCACGAGCTATACCTATAACGTGTTACGCTATTGTGTCAACGAGTGAAATGAAGGAAACATTTTTTTTTTTTTTTCACATTTCAATTTTTATTATATGTGAAGTAATACTGGTTTTCGGAGAGAGGAAATAAGCCACTGGAAAGGAAATCGAATCCAAGTCTCAAATTAACCTGTCGGTGCTTTCATGGCTGTGCTACACAGTTGTACCCCAGACCAAGCCATACAATTCTCTCTAGAACAGGGTTTCTCTATTTTTCTACTGGCGTACCACCAAAGCATATTGATTATTAATAACACCATTAAGTTGTACGTATCACCAACAGTGTCTCGCGTACCATAGGTTGAGAAACCATGCTCTAGAACAGGCATGTGCAAGTTGGAACACGGAATGGGCCAACCACAGAGGAGTTACTGGCGTCGAGGGCCGTACGAGACAATGTACAGCTCACAGATGACGAGAAGAACCCTAAAACAGGGGCAGCGGGGAAAGGTCAAGTCCATTTTCGGTTTTTGAGGTGTGGTCTATACTTAGATGTCGTCTGCTACTCCGGATACAGTTATATGTGTGCTATTCCTTGGTGTCATTTGAAACCCCCATGCGAAAAGTGGGCGAGCCCACACCTACGTCACACTACTTCTGCTAGGGTTCTTCTCGTCATGTGTGAGCTGTACAACATTTTTCCCAAGAATTGAATAGCCATAGTCAATTTATAAATTTGTTCGTCGTACACTAATATCATAGGAACATAAAAACTGTTATAACGGTAATCAAAATATTTACTTATTGAAGAAAGCAGAAAAACCTATTTATTTACCATTTTAGTGGAACACTTGACTAGTCTTCCAATGTTTAGTGGTACACTCTACACTGAATGTTCCAACGCGGAGGATATTTTCACGGTGGACATCAGTTATCCCAGAAAAACTTTCAGCTCAGTTTAAGAAATTACGTAAGAAAATAATTTTCCATAACGAGTACGGCGGGATGGATTAAAGGACTCAGTGGCCCGAGGGCCGGCTGTTGCACGTGGCTGCTCTAGAAGCTGATGTTCTATTTCTTAAACCATCTAAAACTAGAAACCTGATTTTGATTCTCAACCCTACCCACATTTTCTCCTTCATAACGTATGGTTGTATGATGGATGGTACTGGAAGGGTAAGAATGTATGGCTGATGAGGGAATGGACTAGGTAGCTTAGTGATCTTCGCCCAGTCCCACTTCTTCACTCTTTCAATTTAATGCACTGTTTGTTTGTTGAAGTTTAGAGTTTTATTTCAGCACCGAGGATATATCAAATGTGAACCTACAGCTTAAGGTGGGATTAGAACCACCATAATGCGTTCAAATTTTATAATGTCTTCCACCGGAAATCGAACCCGGAACAACGTGCACAAAAGACGCACGAACTAGACAGCGGGAAAGGTTTCAATATGATGTAATGTAATCTCACCTACTATTTTATTTCTCAAGTACAGTATGTACAGGGAGGCGTGGAGTCGACTGACATATTTCGAAGTTGAATATTGTGCAGGCGCAATAGTTTGGAGTTGGAGATTGGAAGGGAATACGATACCATTTTATAAGAACACTGCAAGAGTTACAATGGACATCGTTGGAGCGTTAAACAATGTTTTTTTCTGTGTTCGTAATTACGAAACGAAGTCAGTCATTAAAATGCAGCAATTGTTCTGACAGTTCATTGTTACCTGACATTACGCTAAAGGTCCAGTGTAACTCTTGCAGTGTTCTTATAAAATGGCATCTTATCCACTTTCTCTCCTTCAGCCGCAACGCGCCTGTGCAATATTCAACTTTGAAATGTATCAATCGGCTCCGCGCTACCTGTATATTTCAACCGTTGAGGTATTCATTCAAATTGTCAGTGGGTATCTCTACGCACAATAATGTCAGTTGTGATATACCCCATGTTATTTAAGGCGTAGAGCAGCACCCACAAGAGAAGGTTATGTGTAATTGATCAAGAGTAACACACGGTAGTGCAATAGTTATTGCACTGGCATATAAGAGTGTATGAACCTTCCTTACTATCTCCCCCCTCCCCCCGTTCTCTTTAAACATTATTACATTCCAAACATTATTATATTTATATTTATTTCTATTCCAAAACGCTATTAACAAGTACAAAAAATTATTACCAGTAAGAGCTAAGGTTTCGAGATCTAAAACGGCAAATTATGAATGCGTTAGAATATTAAATAATACTTTTGATAAAGTGGATACTTGCAAATATCTAGGAACAATATTAACAAACGAAAACCATATTCATGAAAAAATTAAATGTCGACTAAAAGCAGGGAATTAGTGCTATTATTCGGTTCAAAACCTTTCGTCTCGTGAATTCTGTCGAGGAATTTGAAACTTAGAATATATAAAACGATAATCATGTATATTGTTCTTTATGGTTGCGAAACATGGTCGCTTACTCTGAAGGAAGAATACAAGCTTAAAGTATTTAAGAACAAGATCCTGAGACGAATATTCGGACCCAAGAGGAACGGGAATGGAGAATGGCGGAAACTTTATAACGAGGAACTACATAATTTATACCGTTTACCAAACATTGTTAGAGTTATCAAATCTAGGAGGCTCACGTGAGTAGGTCATATAGCCAGAATAGAAGAAACTAGAAAGGTTTTCGAAGCCTTGATGGAAGGTCAATTGGAAAACGAGCATTAGGAAGACCCAGGTGCAGATGGGAGGACAATATTAATATAGATCTCGCAGAAATAGGAATACAAAGTAGAAACTGGATCCAGTTGGCTACGTACAGACGTCAATGGAGAACTTTTGTGAACGGGGCATTGAATCTCAGGGTTCTATAGAGTTAGTTTTTTAAGAACTCATTCTTGCAATATAGGGAAGAAAACCAATTTAGTTCCTACAAATAATTCAGCGAGCAGGGATGCCTATTCCACGCCCGACATCCTTACTCTTCCCAAGACTTGGGCGCATTCCCCGAAATTTGCCATTTTCTAGTTTTATTGTATCATCTTCAATGAAAATCTGTTTTTAAATAATCTCACCGGCTCAACGCGCGCTCTAAAAGCCACATGTGATCAGCAAGTTTGAAAGATTTTCTAGCTGTAGCACTAAAGAAAACAGACCGAGTTAAAATGTGTGCAATTGAAACCATATGTGACAGCTATGAAAGAAGAAAAACACTTTCGTCGAAAACAGCTTGAAGAAGCAAAATGCGACACTATTTTTCCATTTTAATGAGTAGAAGAGAATTTCACGTTGAATTTTGTTTTAACTTGCAAATAAACAAATATATTATTAAATACGAGAGCAATTCGGAAAAAACCTCCATTTGCGCATGTGCGGTAAATGGCCGGGAAGAGCGACATCAGTTCTGTGGTGCTCTATGCAGTAGTTCAGTAGACAGTGAACAGTGGAAGGAGGAGGTTCTGTTGCAGTTCACTCGCCTGCTATAACAATTCAAATGAACGCTCCAATAGAAAAACTTGACAAATGTAAAGTGCCATCAATTCAGAAGTCTACTGTGAAACGTTACAACTCAGTCGAGCCATCCGGAACAAGCGTAGGCATGCTCACTTCCGATGTTGTGTTGGTTCACGATAATGCTTGCCCGCACATCGCTGGACATACTTAAAAACTTTTGAAGCAGTTCTACTGAGATGTTTTAGATCATTCTCTCTATAGCCCAGATTTGGCGCCGAGCGACTACCACCTTTTCAGGCACATTAAACAGTGGCTTGCGTCGCACAATGACAATGCTCTTCACAATGCTGTTCGCGGGTGTCTTTATTTATATATTTATTTATTAAGGAATTTCAAATCGTGTAAAACGATATGACAAGTGTCTCAATTTGAATGGTGAATATGTTGAAAAGTGAAGTAACATTGTACTTTTCTAACGTGTATAAGAAAACTTCTGTATCTGCGAGTGTATGTCATTGATAACCAAACGGTGATTTTTTTTTTTTTTTCGAATTACTCTCCTAATATAAAATACAAAAAAGAATGAAATCCTGCCAGTGTTCGTAAGTAATGTGGAACTTTCTGACCAAAATATAAATAAAAAATAAAAAAGACAATTGGATCGCTTTCTATATACGCAGTTTAGAATTATATACTATGCACATTGTACCATGAAAGGCAAATATTTTATTCACTGTTTTTGAGTTATGGGCTTTTGTGTTTTGAGCCCCGTTATTCACCACACTATCTCGCCAAAAAAAAGTTAAATTACAGCCCTCATGTTCTTACAACAAGTGTTATATTGTGCATGTTTCTCATTTTGTGTTGGTATTCAGTGATGTATAAAATCTTGATGGTGTGATAGTTTTGCATGGGTAGTATTAACCACACGGAGGTAAGTGGCAAATGTCTCTCTGTTTTCTGTACCAATGTTCCTATGTATGTTCTATGTACAATTCATGTCTTCTGCTTCGAACTGTTTACCTCGTACTAACAATATGAAAATTGATTCTAGTGACTAGATTATTTATACTTTCATCCTTTAAGACTGAACATAATGGATAATAGAGCTTATAAAACAACTACGCCATGCACTTACCCATTCATTATTCTTAAAGTAATAATCTCCCAAGAGGTAAAATATATCAGCTACGTCATCTGGTAAAGGCAAATGTTCTGAATCTATTGTCGGTAGAGTATCTCTCTCGCCTTCTATATATGCTGTCATCTCCTCCACCATGTGAGCTACAATGAAAGAAAACACACAAAGTCATAAAAACTGGAAAGTACTCACTACGTTCTTGGGTTATAACTGTTTTGCAGCATCAAAATTACCCTTTTACTCAAAATGACATGTCATAAGGTACCTTAACAGATTGTTGCTGATGATGGGGGAGAGTGTTGTACCATGAAACACTATTTACATAACTGCTCTTGAATATAACTTATTGGAATTGAAGTAAGTAATAAAAATGTCATTATAACCGCTACCAGGTTATAGAAGGACTTTTTGTGGACACTCTGTATATTTCGTGAAGACAGTGATTGAAATCCGATCACCACCCACCAGCTCGTTTCTTGTCCACTAATCCTTATTCAGAACCTAGAGCTTTATTAGCCCTTGATTTTTTAGGCCCATACCCATCAGGCAAAAATGGTGCGCGCTTCGCACTGGTTACTGTTGATGTGTTTACTCAATATTGTACAGCTTACCCCTTGAAGAACGCCACTGCTACTTCAGTTATCAAGTGTTTATTTGATATATACATGCTACATTTAGGTATCGTTCAGGCAGTGTTGACAGATAACGCTGCAGTGTTTCATAGCAAAAAGTTTCTATCTAAAATGCAAGAGTACAATATTAAAGTCCATCATACAACACCGTATCACCCCATGAGTAACATCACAGAACACTCTAATAAAATTCTTGTATCTACCCTTAGGTTATGTTGTCAGTCACATAATAAATTGGCCGAGAATCTGACGCAAGCAGTTCTGTTACATAACTACTCCATCGTTGAAAGTCTTGGTGTTTCACCAGCAAGTTTGTATCTTAATATTCATTTTTCTCGTCCCATTTTTAAGCATTTTGGTTTACAGGTATCTGAAGATTTTGATAAGGAAGACGGGATTAGTTGGTCTAATAAATTACTTATGGCAGACCACCGACGAAAAGCCATCATTGAAAAAAGGAACGCACGATGGAACGACAGTCAGCAACAGCGACGACGTTTAAAACAAGGAAGTTTGATTTTTCTCAAACAGCGTAACATCAGTAGTCTATTGAAAGGTGAAATATCAAAATTTTTTGATTTGTACCGAGGACCCCTTTTATGTGTTAAGGTCATTAATGACCGTGTTGTTGAACTTGCTGACCCTTCCACAGGTGAATATTTAGGACTTCATTCGATAGACAGGACAAAGTTATGGGAACCTACCCCTGAAACCCGTGAAATTTGGATGGCCTTAGCACGTCGCCAACTACCAGAAGATCTTTTGCATGACCTTAATTTGTCACCTGTTAATGAAACTCAAGAACCAATCTCTTTTTCCCCTAGTGGAGAAGTCAACTTGTCAAAATCCGAAAACGACAAGTCCGATGAGAATAATTCAACTCCTTTACAGGTTAATAACTTATCAACCAGCCGTTTGTTATCTCTTTATTTAGGAGATCCTTGGTTACATTATTACTTCAATTCAACATATTGGGAGCCTACGTGTATTCCATTAATTGCACCTAACCTTACCGGTGGACTACAATTACGTAGAAGTTATACAGAGAGCAGAAATTAAAACAGATGTTAAGTGAGGTTCACTTCATTAAAAAAAAAAAAAAAAAAAAAAAAAAAAAACTTTCCTACACTGATACGAATTTTCTTTCAGAAAAGCAACGCATTTCTTTTAATCTTTCTTTCAACTTTTAAGCGATAGACATTCATTCATTTTTCTTCCTTTTTGCTTTTAGTTTTGATGATGCATGGAAAAAATGAAAAGGAGAACTGCGCATTTCTTTTAAACTCATTTTTGCTTCCAGCTTTTAACTGTTCAGCAAAGAGAAGATAACACGTTTTCTTTCTTTATTTTGATAAGATAGTCGCTGCATTTTCGAACACCTATGTTTATGGTTACGAATAACGGGTGATACACAGCTGATTAATTCTTTTCCTCTTTTTGTCTTTGCTCCGTGTAGCACTTCATACCTCAGTCAGCTGTGCATTTGTGTTGCAAACCTTATCACTGACTTACTATTAGTTTAATGTCATTAATTTTTTCTTGTTTTCATTTTTGATGTTTGAATTTAGACTTTTTAGTAAATAATTACGGTATATACGTAGGGGAACCGTACTTATCTGAAAACGGTTTGAAATCTTGGCGCGATTTCCGTACCCTCAGCTAGTGGGAAGATGTTTTGGCGTTAAAATATGTATTTTTATTGTGTTTTAAATTTTAAAAATTCTTTTAGGATCCCTTCCCACTTTCGAAATTCTTAAATATGTTATTACATGTTATTTACAATTAATGTTTGATTTTCTTTTAGATTTTTTTTTTTTAAAAAGGAATGTATCGAGATGCCCAGGATAAGAAAATGTTTAGTTCTTAATTATATATACGGTACACTTGTATATTTGTCATTGAAATTTAGTAGGTAATCTTATGCGTAGAATATGAAACTTTACACCTATAGTCAATGTTAAATTTCTTTTGTAGTGTTAATCTTAGATTTTCATTTTCATTTTGAAGTATTTACTGTAATTTGATTGAACCTTATTTACGTCATTTACCCGATTTTGACTTTATTTGAATTTCCAGGATGTGACATGATATATTTTGTTCGAAGAGAAAAGTTTAGAACGGAAAGTAGGCTAAGCCTTAAACGAGTGAATCAGGCATTTCCTTGTTGGTAATAGTATGTGCAGGAATGTCATGTGAATAGTATAATTCTCCGAACGAAAGCAGTAATCTTTTTATTTTAGAAGGAACTATATGAACAGATAATGTGATGGTAAACGGTCGTTTTTCTCCCATGTTAATATATGTGCGGAAATATGTTTAACTTCTATATTTTCTTGTAATTTCTAATTAACATTTTTTTTTTTTTTTTTTTTGTCTTCTCTAGACCACTGAACGACCGTAGGGAAACTTCTTCGGGTAGGATATTTTATGGGGATAAATATATTTTTTTTCAGGGAGGCAATATTTCCTGGAATTGCAGATCTCTTGCAAAAATGGATGTGGCTAATCCATTGGATATTCCATAGCTAACTGTATTTTCGCCATCAATCGCAAAATATAGTTTTTCATTTCTCCTCTTCTTTTATAGTAACCCGTAACTAACCATGTGTATTCTTAGGTTAGATTTTTTTTTAGTGTATGTTATTGTCTAGTAACATTTCAGCGAATATTTTAACGTTTATGAATCGTAACTATGTTGTGTACTTGTATGCTAATGAGTTGTAATGTTTATTTTTCACGTTAATTTTGAGAAAAGTATATTTTAGTTCTAGTATGTCCTAGAAACTATTCGAATTCGATATAGATCCCGAATAATAAACTTATTTTCTTTCCAACAGCATGAAGCCATTATGATTTATGGAAATTATTTTCTATCAATTATTTCGTATGCTCGATGACTGAATTTTAATATGTTAATAAGACCATTTTGAATATTTGTAGCGAAGATGCCTAAGGAAGCTTGTTACAGCTGTTTTGTAGGGAATTTTATCTTGATGTTTCAGACCGACCAGAGAGTTGTAATGTCGTTGACTATATTCTTGTTTGTATCTCATGTTTTTCTTTTAATAGGTCTCATGTATTTTGTCTTGTAGAGACATTTTACGGTGCATTTTACGAGAGCATTTGTATCTTGTGTGTTTACACATTTTTTCTAGGTGGAAGACGTATGTTATGTTCCAGGGAACATACGCGTAGTTTTCTGAATATTAATGTTTATATTTCAGTTTTGTGCAGAAACATTTTGTAAGTGCCTATGGTTGCAGGCCTTTTCTCGTTTCTAGTTTTGCCTCGCAGGTGTCGATGGCATATTTCGTGTGTAAGTACGTGTAGTATTACACATTTTTCCCACCTATGGTTTTGGTCAATTCATGGTGTAATGACCATTTATTTTCAGGAATGTTTTGACTAGTGAGTCAACTTCCTTGATTCAGACCTTTGAAAAACTTGGATTAATATTGAATAGTTTTCAACGCTTTATTAATAAATTTTTTGCAGATAGTAGCCACATTTTCTGGTAACCCTACAATATTTACATTTCTGGAAGTGAATAACAACCATTATTCTAGGCCTACGCTAATAATAACTTTGTTTCAGAACGAAACCATTTGTTGTATTGAGCATTATCGAATTAAAGTCTCGATTTTCTCGACGAGCAGATGGCATTTGACCTTATGGCGTGCCAAATTTTCTTCATACATGTCAACGAGATCACGATCTTTTCTATGATATACAGAATCATGCTTGTTTGTTGGAATTACTATGAACGTCATCTTTGACACTTAAGTTTATTTTTTTCATTTTTGAAAAACGATTTTTCGTTCTTTTCTGCCAAACAACACGAGGCACAGTTAAAAAAAAAAGGACATACAGGTGAAAATCTTATTTTGTTTATATATTGTCAGTTTATCATGTGTTTACATTTCCATTCATTTTACCTTTTCAATGATTTTCGTATTTTTTAAACATATTATAGTGATATCAAAACTTTAACAATAATTTTAATATTTCAGTAACTTTAACATATTTGCTATTTGCATATTCATTCGTATTTTGATATTTTAAATACAGATATCAGTATATTTACTAATTTTTATTGAGATATTTGATAATTCTTTAAGTCGATGTTTTCTTGAATAGTTATTGAGTGTGCATATTTACTTCAAATTACACAAAATATAGTGATCGAAACGGAACACTTAAAACATTTTACGAAAAGTATTTACAAGTGTTAAAAAAAAAACAATTAGTTTTTTTTTTTTAAAAAAAAGTAAGAATTTTAATAGCCCTACAAACGCTTTTTGCACTTTTTTTAGTGAAGTTATCATACAGGTGTTGTAATCGTACTTCGTTTCTCACACCAGTGTTAAAAAAAAAAAATCTCCCCTTCTCCCCTCATCAACTCATCGTTGGAGAACCATGGAGGATACTCACACAGGAAGACAGTATGGTTTCAACATGTGAAGAAACGGAAGATAAGGAAACCCAACTGCACCAATTGTTCAAGAGGATCTTATTACTTCATGGAACACTTGGATTGGACATTGCTCATACAGGAACCTCATCATGTTGTAGTGAGTGAACAAGTTCTTTAACTATTTTAAATAGCCCTTTTTCAGGTGAAAAACCATTCATCGTCTATGCACGTAAGTCTCACACCATATGAGTGTTGCCAAATAACTAATTTTAAATTTTTGGTGAAAAACCTAATTTTATTCATACTTCGTCATACGGCCAAGGGTTCTCAACCTGTCTACGTGTGCACTTAACAGGTCGTTCCACTTTCGGACACCATATATAACCGCTACCAGGTTATAGAAGGACTTTTTGTGGACACTCTGTATATTTCGTGAAGACAGTGATTATTATTTTCGATTTATACTTTATTCTGCAACGCACATAAGTTCTTTCTTCGGTGGGAATTGCTTCTTTCCCACACAATTGGACAAAGAAGTCTTTCATCATTTTTCATATATATATTTAAAACATTGATTTTGCTGAGAACATTTCAGTTAGTGACTAACCATTTCAGTGTTTCTCCCTGACTTATTATATGCACAGTATATATTCTATAGTTATTGGGAACTGAAGTAAGTGCTTTCTTTAATCGCTTATGGAAACATTATAATAGATTAGAGAAATACGGGCTGACCAGATGTTCTAGCAACCAAAGTGGCACCAACTGCGTTGTTCTGCAGTCCGTTATCTGTACTTTCTCACGCCAAAGTTATCGCCATGTCTAGTGCATTATAGGCAGTTGACCAAAATTAACATATATTATTTTCCGTATTCTGTTTGTATGTGCATACAGGTGAGTTAACGGAGTGATTTTTGAAATGAACTGCCAACACTTTTCTGTTGACCATTGCAACCCGTAGCTTGAGCTTGGATGCTCAGGGAGTTTGACTCCAGGTCTGGAAGCCGTAACTACGCGCATCGCGTCGAGCTACAGATACGACTTATTGTGAAGGGGCACAAGCTATTTAGCCGGTGAAGGACGATTTCTTACGGCTAGCCCCAACTAGTGAAATCCCAGGTCCGCAGACCTTGTGCGTTTAAAATGTTATATACGCGCCCGCCAACAGCAGTATTCTACTTTGGAGAATTTCCTGTTTAATTTGATGAAGAATCACCTCTACGTTTTAGGACGGTTCAGCGTAACAACTGGATTCATCGTGGGACGATCCAGACAACTTTTCCCCAGTGCTAACCCCCCAAGTGTGTCAATGGTGTGTGAGAAGCATTTGTGGTGATATCTGAATTATAATCATATATATATATATATAGGGCTATATTGCCTGAAAAGGGCAAAGCGTGATTTCAGCGACTAAAATTGTTATGCATCCTCAGTGTTCAGTGTTGTGTCCATTCCTCTTCGTTTTTTTTTTTTTTTTTTTTTGTGTGTGTGTGTGTTCTAATAAATAAGTATAGTGTTATTTAATCCAGTGTGTTTTCGTTGTTTGTATGAGTGATGTTTGTGTGCGTTATGGTCTGGATGACCGTCTGATCGTCCGTGAGGTTTTCGAGACGAGACACCCGAACCTCTCGGCGCCTAATGCTCATCTCATTATTGAGACCGACGAGCTTTTTGGAAACAGTTTGTAACCTTTCTTGGAGAGGTCCTTCATCGTCCTGTCCAGGTAAGTTAAAGTATCAGGAGTATACTTATTGGCAGTACCACGAGCCGCCCGAACAGCGACACGAACTCAGGACGGTTACATCATCACTAAAAAGTGTCATGTTTACCCTAATTAATTTCATAATTATAAGTTGTCCTGTAGAAATAAATGACCAACAGCTACATGGTTATTAATATTCCACGGTATAACATAACCCTTTGTACTTTGGAACACAGCATTTGTGTGGGGGTCTCTATTTGTGCCCTTTTTAACCAACAGAACATAAGTATAAAGTTTAGTAAGTTCATTTCGATTTAATTTCTATTAATAGCTTCAGGGGTACACAATTGGTTGGCAAACTGTGTCTAGGGGTACGCGAGGGAAAAAGGTTGAATAGCACTGATCTAGACAACAATTATGAAAATGAATAAAAGAACACACTACGAAATAATAATTATAGTAAGTTTCTTCAGAAAGGCTTTTCAGATGAACTTAGGTTTACTATAGCCTACAAATAATAATTTTTGCATTAGTGACGCAACTAAGCGAGTTATCGCCCGGGACAAGAACTCGCCTTAGTGTCCCCCCCCCCAAAAAACCTGACCAACCAAACCAAAACGCTCCCCGACTACATCTGATATTGGCATCATACAGTAATTCTTTTATTCCATTTTTTTCTTCAAGTGGTAAAGCTTGATTTCAAAATTGCAGTACATACAGGGTAGGATTCAAAAGTAATGAGCCTTCGTTCAAAAAGACTGAGCCGATCGGTACAACTGACTAATAGTTTTCAAAATAGGCACCTCCTGCATCAATGCACTTCTGTAGGCGGCTTTTCCATGACTCAAAGGCTTCCCCGAAGGCCTGTTCCGGGATGGCTGCAAGAGCTGCCTTGACATTTGCTTTTATGTCCTCGATGGAGTCGAAACGTTTTCCTTTCAGCGCTGATTTTAAGCGCGGAAACAAGAAGTCAGGAGGCGACAAGTCCAGACTGTAGGGAGGCTGAGGTACCACAGGAACGTTGACTCGGACCAGGTAGTCGGTGACGATGAAGGCGGTGTAGCTGGGGGCGTTATCGTGGTGAAGCTTCCAGCTGTCCTTGATGTCTCTGCGCTTGCGCGCGACGCTTCTTTTCAGCCTTTTCAGGACTTCCTGGTAGTAAGCAGCGTACATTGTCTGTCCGGGCGGGACAAACTCGTAGTGGAAGATCCCCGTCACTCCGAAAAAGGCGATGAGCATGGTCTTCGTCTTCGATTTGCTCATCCGCGCTTTCTTGGGAAGGGGTGAGTTTGAGGTGTGCCACTCAGCGCTCTATCGTTTTGTTTCTGCATCGTACTGAAGAGTCGCCGGTTTCACTTTTCCGAGAAAGGCAGGATCGCCTTCGCATAATTGCAGCAGTTTTTCGCATCGCAGCACTCGGTTCCATTTCTGTTCTTCAGTCAAAACTCTCGGCACAAGTTTCGCGCAGACTTTCCGCATGTGCAAGTCCTCGGTAACAATGCGTTGCACCGTTGTCTCCGATAAGTTCAGGGCTTCTGCTACTTGGTAGAGGCTAAAACGCCGATTCGTGTTCAAAAACTCACGCACTCGCTGCACATTCACGTCAGTACGGGCCGACAACAGGCGTCCAGACCGGGGTTCGTCAATCACCTCTTCCCGGCCTTCACGAAGAGCATTGTGCCACTCTTTGACTTGAGAATAGGACAGACACTCAGTCCCAAACGCCTGGTGAAGCATGGCGAACGTTTCGGAAGGAGACCTGCCCAACCGGAAGCAAAATTTGATCGTGCAGCGTTGCTCTAACGAACTTTCCATATCGACGTGTCAGGCACCACCGTATAAGGGCTACTGTTAAGGCCGATGCTACCGCTCCGAAAGCTGGGAACCAACTGACCCGCGTTGCTCTGTGAAGCCAACACCCACCACCATCGTCGCTGTCAAGCGGAGTGCGTTGTAGGGTACGCACGCGTCAGTATAAAGTGAGGCTCATTACTTCTGAATCCTACCCTGTAATTTAATTTTTAGTACAAGATAAAACACCAAACTAATTAGTATTTGATTACCAAATAATCTGAGCGTAGCATGCTTGATTTATCCTAATAGTCTTATCATAATAACTGTAAATCACAATGTTTTAGGAATTATATCGGGATGTGAATGTGGAGAATGAATCAAAAGTCTGTTGCTTTAGAATAGAATATTTAATTATGATAAACGGTCAAGGTGTTGTCGCGAGTATTATACTCGGACATTTTGCAAATTTCTTAAATCGATGTAAATTAAATGAAAACACATAAAGCTGGAACTAAAATTTAACTTTGCAGGCTTTTTTTTTTGGTTACAAAGGATTTAAAGTGTCCTCAAAAAATAACTTTGAAGCTGAGCTAACTTCTGCTATATGGATATCATCCTAAGGTTGGTGAGTCATTGTTGTCCTGTTAAATTTCTGAGGTAATTTTTTTTATGTTTTTTAGTTTACTAAAATTCCTTTCCTTGTCTTATAGCGAAAATAAATACTTGCCCAGTTTTGCGCCCCCCAATCCGGTGCCCGGGGCACAAGCCTCGTTCTCCCCCCCCCTTAATTATTTCACTGTGTAGCATAAAGAAATATTTCAACTTAAGGACTAATAGCTATTCACTTCAGAATCTTCTTTCTTCCGGTCCTTGAATCAGTTTTAAGGATGAGTAAACCTAGAAAAGTCACAGATGTAAGGCTTCCACAGATTTCATTGTTTACTCTAAGCAGACAGTAATTAAATTGCGAAGGTAGCTAATATGTTAATAAAATACTAAAGAAACTAAAAATAATTCTTACTTGGGTCACAGTACGATGGAATCAATGCAGTTATTCTCTTGAGTATATTCTCCACATCACTTGTAATAGAGCCAACGCGATATGAATCAAATTCTGGAAGCTCTTCTGGCCGGAAGTACTCATAGAGTTGCATCGCTCTGTCCCATGTTAAAGCGATTGGAGGAACTCCATGATCTTGCAGGTACTTGGACTAAAAAGAGAATTAAAGTATCTTTTCACATTCAATCACACATTAAAAAATCATTATTTATTAACCACATATAATATCTACTAAAGCTATTTTACATTCAAATCATAAACAACGGAAAACATGGTGGGCAGTGTCTATGAATCTAAAGCTAAAATTCCAATGTTAGTGTATAAGTCTGAGGAGAAAGAACGAATCTCAGTGTGGTAATCAATTCAACTTACCATTTACTTGGTTGCTAGAATTTTCCTATACTGTTTCGGGAGATTCGCTTGCCTTCATCGGTAGGTGGGAATTTTTTTTACCGGAAAATTATTTCACATCACTAAAAGTGATTTTCCAGTAAAGGACTCAAACGTGCCAACGAAGGCAGGCAAATCTGCTTAAACAGTGTAGGAAAATTCTAACAAGATACAGTATGTTTAACTAATTACTAGCAAAACCTGCGCTCTCCACACAGCGCAACATTCACATATGTGCATGAATCTCCTTGTCTTTCCTTACACCATCTGTGTATGTCCCTTTATATACACAAGTTAAAGACGTCTTGATAAAAACCGGCAAAGGGTATCATAAAGGGGAAATTTTTTCGATTATTTTTTCAATATCTCGCACCGTTTGCAAGACTGAGCCTACTTCCAGTTGAAGTTTCTAATTCATGTATGATCAGTGTTTTCTTTCTTCTTGCATGCAGTATGTAATAATCAAATACATTACACACACAATTAATTATAATGTCAGTGATATATGGTGTTCGTTGGGCAAAACACTCCAAACAATAAAGATTCCTGTTAGATTTTAAAAATGGTTAACCTTTATTTTTCATTATAATTTGGTCATGAAACAAACGCCTGAGAGATATACAACCTCTGCATATACTATGTTGTGTTGAATTTATTAATTCATAGGATATGATGCTTTACTTTTTTAAAATTTCAACACTTCCAGTGTACCTCTAAAACATGCAATAAATAAAGAAATAACGGTCACTTTTTTTTTTTTTTTTAAATATTCAATTAGAAGTGGACAATCTAAACAAAATTTGGAATCGATCAGCAAAAACGGCACGTTTCTAGCACTTGTGGTTTTCGAGATCTCACTATCGAAAGGATTGAAGGCAAATATATAAACTTTTCTTTGGAGACAAACCTAGCATTTTAATATACACAGACTGTTAACACTAGTCAATTTCCATTGTTAAACAAGTACTCAGAAGGCTATCGTAGGGCAGGAACCCAAGACCTCCCAATTACCAAGCAATAATATTACAAACACATTTACTAACACTTAGTCTGGCACTATAGAGACTCGAATTACAAAAGGTACTCAGGAATTTAGGATAATATCACGCAGAGATCACTCAACAGATATTCAAATGTCTGGTGTAATAACAGGATGTCTATCGGTCACGAAAGTCACAAAATTAGAAAATAGTCATGAAGGTCAAAGAAAAGTTACGAAATTTAGCTTTTGTGTCACGATTTTTTTTTTTTTTTTTTTTTTTTAATCCGAACAAATCTCAGAGCAGACTGGAAAACTTTATTCTATAAAACGTCAAAATTCACCGCTAAAAATGTTTATGGTTGGCTTTAGACGCTACCAAATCGCAACCAAAGGACGTTTCTATCACATACATGAAAACTCGGCCTAATTTCACCCAAATTTGCCGCTTGAAATAGAGTGAATATACTGAAAGTGATGTCAGAAGACACCAAGGTTTTATCGCTCCAGGGAACAGCCTTTGAAAGAATAGATAATACAAAGATAAGAGCTAAAGAATATATGTATTGTTATTAGTTTTTAAATGTTACGAAATTTTAAGGTTTGGTAAAGAAAAGTTCACAAAAGTCACGAAATTTCATTTTAAAATTTTATCAGACACCCTGAATAACACACCTGAGATCATAGATATCATTTTCATCATTTTATTTTGGTGATCGAAATGTTATCACTGATGACAATTGGCAATCATGGTTCAAATAGAAAATGGAGCGTGCGGAAACAATTAAATTTTGAATGTTGTACCTTTAATTTTATTTATTTATTTAAATGTCAGTGCCTCAGAAAGATTAGCAAAGAAACTACGGATTAGGAAATTTTCACAGCAAGAGAGTCTAAGTGCCAAGAATACCAATTATTATATCCGAGTCTATCCTCCCTTTCAAGCAACTACAGTTTCCCGTTGGAAAGTTGTTTGCAATGGCAATTCACAAGGGCAGACACCAAGAGTTGCCGAAATCAATGTGTTATTATCATATTTCAAAGTTTAAAAGTATACTTTATTATGTCCAGCGAAAGATGAGAACGAGTTCAGCTAGTTTCTCTCATTTCTCAGCATGATCATGTAACACAAGAACATTAAATTACTTTACGATTTTAAGTAAAGTCTGTTTTGCAATGGAAACGAAACAAGGAAACATTGTTTAAGAAACATTTATTTTCTTAATTCACATATAATTCTCCGTCTTATACGTATATTTCTTGCCGGTTTAAACATTTATCATAAGGAACAACGAGTTTCTGGCATCATAGAGCTATGTTTTCTATAATGAAGGCCAGTTATTCACGTTTATTTTCTCCTCTTCATCTGTGTTTGAACGCTTGCCGCCAAGTAAGGTCTTCAAATGGCGGGATCGGGGGTAGTAGCTAAGTGCAAGTTCTAGGCCTATGACAGATGATAGAATTCCTGCCAGTCGCGATTCGTCATGAACATTTCCCCGACCATCCTTGAACAATGTGAACCGTTCTAAAACTTCACTGTCACTCACTGCATTGTTACCATATTTGACATATGTGGCGATGAATATTCTTAGCTGTTGCTTGCTGTTAGGAATCGGACGGCCGTATTTCACAGTCGGCGAATCGCTCGATTTTCTTAAAGATGTTATCTTCACACTACAAAGAGTACAGACTGATGCTGTGTATGCAAATAGAGTTGGGACCCTGTGTGAGCACTTATGCTTAAGACCTCGCGAAATTTTAAACAGTATTTATAATGGACCTTGCTTTAAAGAACTCCTAAAGCATTGCAATTAACTATTTTTCTTAGTTCCTCTCTATATATATCAGGGATACTTTGTTTCTTCTGAGTTGAGGTGTACATTAGTTCACACGGGGACAGCAACATTCATATCCTGTGAAGGAATCATTCCATACATTTTATAGAGGTTCATTTTACTCCCTTTGTGTTTACTAAGGCAACCCTTTAAGTATCGACTAATGGGGGAACTGTGCTGCTGTAGTAAAAGCAATGTTACAATTTCAACTGGTCTGTAATCAGAGACTGACACAACCGGTGGTTTACGATTATCTTTTCTTTAATTTTCTACTCACGTAATCATTGTATTTACAAACGGCAAACGTCTCATTACAATCCCTAATAATAAACTATCACGCTAATAGGTGGCGCTAGCATGCAGGCAGTTCGCATTTAAACAGTTTAACCTTAACTTAAAAACTGTGGTGTTTCAATTTAACTATTTCACAAGACAAGTTGTGTAACCTTATTTAGATTTAAGCATCATCATTTGTATTTTACAAGAATATACAATGATCATTTAGTTCCAACTTAAAACCTGTACTGTTTCACCTCAATTACTTGAAAACGGGTAAATGATGATGCTGAATATGAACATTCTTTGTTATTTATTATTAGCACAAGGGCCGCAACCGCATTTATATATCAGTATTAATATTTGTGTAGCCGCACGTTGTTTTTTTAGGAAAGCTCAAAAGTAAATAAATAAACTTGTTAATGTAATGTAATTACTTTAATTAAACACGATTTTAATCTATGGTGTACAGCGGGCCGAAGGCTCGGATGCAATAAAGTCCGTTTTAGTTATTTTAAACAACATATACATAGGGTGAACCTGAAAGATGTGCACAAACTCCGGGAGGTGATTCGTGACATCAAAAGAAGACAAAGTCCTCTTGCATATTGTCGAATTCCGCGTCGTGTACGAGTGACAGGGTTGCCAACTTGGAATCGATAATCGAATCCTGACAATTGGAACGAAATAGAAAGATGTGCACAGCGTACATGATGCGGAATTCGACAACATGCGTGAGAACTTTTTGCCTTCTTTGCACGAATCACCTTCCGGAGTTTGTGCATATCTTTCAGGTTCGTCCTGTATATACTATTACTATATTTGGTCAATAGTATATGTACATATATCGTACAACATTTGCTCACAAAGATGTTAAAAGTCAGATTCTAATTATTTATCAAATTTTAAAATGTCAAAAAGACTGAAACTACAGTTAACGAAGTTTAATGATTTATTTTTCTTTCAACAATTGAAAATAATTAATAATTAAAAATAATAATTGTTTGATATCTATATCAACAAATGTTCCAGAAATGTTACGTACAGAAGAAAACTGAATGGTAAGCTTGGATTCATAATTAGTTCTCTCAAATTATTTTAGCTGATACAAGTTTTCTTTCCAATCTTCAAATCATATATTAGAACCACTACATGGATTATTAAGAATAAAAATGTGATTTAATTGAAACATCAGGCTGTTCCAAATATATTGACACTAAATCCTAATCAAACTCTATTTTATCTTAGATTTAATAGCAGCACTAAAATTGAACCCAGGACCACATAAAAAGAAATGACGGATGTGAACCGTTTGAGTATGGACTGTGATTCCTGTTGACACCACTTTCAAGACTTAGTTTTCACAAATATCTAAACAAAAACAATCTGCCTTTAAGAAAAGAGAGTCAGTCATTATCTACGTTAATTTTTAGAGTTTAGTTCGTCCAGACTCCTTTACATGTTTACTCTGTCCGTGTCTCTATTCGTCCGGGAGACACACACACAAATAATTATCATCAATTTTGGCCAGAATGGAGAGGGTGGGGTCAGAAGTTAGGAATCAAGGAAGTTCATGCAGGTAACATTGAAACCGAAAGTGATAGAGTTCAACCACTTCCGGTTTAAAAGCTCATCGCTATACACTCAAAAACGGTAACAGACAGCGAGAAGCTGTTTTCTGCAATCAATTAAGTGTAGGAAGGATATATTTCATTTTCACTCTAAGCTCTCTATTAAAACTGGAAGTGGTTATCAATTAAGACACTATAATGCCATGTAAACCAAACTCTTCCACGTGCTGTACACGTGGCACTGCTATTTGTTTATTTATTTATTTCACTGGTAGAGTTAAATGGTTTGTGTTATTATGTTCTATCATAAGTCTGGTTCGTGTACCGTGACTGGTCACCAATTTGAAACAAGTCTTGTTCCAGATAGGTACTACTTCAATGACAGGAAAAGGAAATAGTCACTGGGAGCCAAATCTGGGCTATACGGATGGTTTCACACTTTTGAATTGTTGTAGCAGTGCTTTAATTTGGCGAGCAGCATGGAGCAAAGCATTTTCATGTAGACCTTCTGGACACCTTCACTCAAAATGTCAGGGCGTTTTCGTCGGATAGCTTCATGTTACGTGGTCAATGTTGCACAATAACGATCGGGAGCTACGAAATGGTTATGCTTCAGATACTCGATCAGAATCACACCTGCCAGAGGGTGTAACCTTAACCTTTCCTGATTATAATCTAGCGTGTTTCCACTCCATACTTCCCCTTTTGCTTGTTGGGAAGAAACGATAAAGCCAGGTTTCGTCGTCAGTAACGATGTGATCAAGGAAGTTCTTGCTGTCAGCGTGGTTCCGCTCCAAAAATACGAGACTGCGTGTCATTCGTGTGTCTTTCTGCTACTTGGATAAAGTACGTAGAACCCAGAGGGCGCATATCTTGGAATAACGCAACACATCAGACACGATACGCTGCACGGCACCATATCTCAATTCTAGCTATGATGAAATTAAACAAACAGTTACCCTTCGACCAATCTCAATCATTTCTTTCACTCGTGCTGTGTTGATGTCCATCTTTGCATAGAACTTGGACGACCGTTGACTGTCATTGCTTTTTCACCATATACTTCCACGATCTGACTGAGAATGTCCGATGACAAACATTCTTTGCCCACAAGAAACGAATCACGGCTCGCAACTCCAAGAGATCAGTTTTCTAAATGCCTTGCCATTTCGGTCGCTCTGACGAGTCTGCAAATTCACAATACCTACCACTGACAGACCACTAGCGCCATCTATTTCCACTCTCGGCGCTCCAAGTATTACTGCTTTTTTTTTTTTTTTTTTTTACCCTCTTTTAGTGAACATGAAGTAAAAAGGGAACAAATCATCATTGTTGCAATTTTATTTGCAGACTAGATCTGGCCTGTGGCTGTACCTATGTAGATAATAAGGCTGGATCTATATAGAAAAAAAGACTAAAAGCGAAATATTATTTGATGGAATTGTAAAAGGCAAATGTCATGCTAAAAACACAAAACTTATACGTTTTCTGATACTAGCACGGTCATTGATACTCAAAGCTTAAAAATCCGAGTGTAAAAGAAGACTGGGATCATCTTTGAGTAGAGGTGATGAAGAATGAAATTTAATAAATTGTGAGAGAGGGGAGAAGAGATGTAAAAGGAAGCCTTTCGTTGTGAGTAAAGATCTTCATTTGCTATTGTTTTCTCCAGAAAAGTAACTTCCTGTAGGAGGACGAAAAGCAACTCCCCACTATCGTTAAAAGGCCGAAAAAAAAAAAGCAGGGATCCCATCGATTTGGTTTTAAAAGCCAGGGACATTGAAGATACTTTACAGTTTAAGTAAACACCCATTCTACTTTTTTACAGTTATCATAAATTAAAATATTTCCAAATCTAGGTTTACTATTGCAATTTTACCGCACAGACAAAATACCATGGAATGCATATTATAAGCATGGGTAAAATTGTTTAGTGAAATTACGACACTATTCTTCCATCTTGAAACATCTGCAAAAGATGGGACTGAGAAGTGCTCTTTAACATTTGCATTCGATTCAAGGAGAAAAAGAAAATATTTCCCGAAATAAATCAATAAATTATGTTTGGAGAAAGAGCTGCTAGAAAGCAAACTTCGTGTTTCAGTTTGTTATAAATCTGGAGCTATCTTTTACAACATATTGCTGACTGTTCAATCTTGTACCTTGAAATGCTTTATTTATTATTATGTTTTTACACTTGTTCCTTTTTCCTTCTTTGCAGATTCTCTATCACATGATGCAATCTGTGTAATAAAGAGTAATCTTGTGTTCTGGTTTCTTTTTTGTCTGCTACAACCTCCTTGGGGCCGCTGGGGTCCCGTGCGATATGACGGCAGCACTTTTGGTAAGTTACGCTATTGTCAATTAAAACTATAAAGAAAATGAGAAATTTAAAGGAAAATGCGACACAGCCACCAGAATATATTATCAAATCGCTTGACTCCACCATTCTATGGAGACACGGTGCTCAGTGGTAGAACATTTAGCTACTGTTGGAGGATTCCCTGGATCGATTCCAGGCTGTCTGAGTTTCTGGTGGACAACATCGTGTTTTTATCTCGAAGTTCTTCCGTTTCCTCCCACACTCTTATTCCACCAATTCTTTCATAATCATTCACTTCCATTAATTATCTGTCTGCTTTAGCCTAAAGGACAAAATCATGAGACATTAAACTAAAGGCTGTTTCTTTTCTACTTTCCTACGTTGCCAAGATCTCTCAAGCAGTTGCAACTTAGAAATAAATTAGGCCTAATCATTTCTTATTACACTTATACTCCACGCATTTCAGTCCAATCCTCAAACTCCGTGGTCAACTAGAAGAGATGCTTCCATAACTCTTCTTTTGTCCACCAACATTTAATCGCACTGATTCAAAATGCCTACAACACAAGAAAAACATGGACTAAAAGATTATCCCTTTCAAAATTTGCTACAGTCGGGAATACATACGGCAAACTTGTATAATCCACTGACTGGCTATTCTGTATTTTCCTCTGAATTCTGTCCATTATAGAAAGAATCCGTCCAAGATTGTGCACCCCGTCAAAAGAAAATAGCAATGTTTTATTTTAGGGTTAGCAGAGTATTAAATAAATTCTAGAACAGTTCCTGTGAGTGATCACACTAAAGAAAACAAGTCAGTTCCACTTGTGAAACTACGGTAACTTCCAAACTATGATAATTCAATGCTGAAACAGGAAACAGTATATCTTTAACTTGCGATTGCAATAGAAGGATGAGGTTAGAAATGGAACCTGTTCTTCGGATTTATTACTAGACTCATGTACAGAAGTTAATAATGTGGTTGAAGGATATATTACACGGAGAATCAATCGTATATTGGTAGAAGGTGGAATTCCTAAATAGTAACAAGTGTGAGAAAAGGCATATAATGGACAACAGGAACGAAAATGCAAAAAGGCATTAAAATCAGGAAATATACCCACGTGGTATTAAATGAAAAAAGAAAGACGTACAGGAACATAAATAGTGTTGTGTGATCTTCCCGTACTACAAGACATGCAGCACAACGTGACTTAATGCAGAGGATGGAGTTATCAATATGTGGTTAGGGATGACTTGCCATTCTTGGGTTAGTGACTTCCTGGGCGCGGGAATGGATCTTGGAGAGACGTAAAATTCGCCTACCAAGCGTGTCCCACGCAGTGATTCGGGTTTGGTGATCAACTGCGTAAATCGAATGATTATGAGACTCAAGATACTCAGCCACTATTCCAGCTAGATGGGGACGTATATTATTATCCATTAGAAAGACAGGACCCACTGCATCCCGAAACAGACGACCATACTGATCCAGGGTGTCATTCCAATACTGTGCGCCTGTCATGGTATCACATGGGAAGAAAGTACTGAGGTGTGCGAGACTCTAAGATGATCCCAGCCCACACCATGACTCCTCCACACCTGTAATGACACAGTTCAGGTGGAACGAACGGTGTTCCAGCTTCTCTCCAAACAAATTGACGTCGAGAGTCACTGCTGAGACTAAACCAAGACTCATTTGTGAACAGGACATGACGCCATTATTGCTATAGTGCTGCCAAAATTTCTTGGACCGTGGCAAAAATGCGAACTAAAGCTCACACCCTTAACACACCCACGCGTTGAACCAATAAGGGTTCAACTGGTGCTAAGCGCGAGAGCCTTAGCGAAAAGGAGTGGATTCCTCCAGCCGATAGCAGCGCTTGTAACGGAAGACTAGGTGTCAAGTCAATGTGGTGTATCTTTAGATTCATACATGATGTTCTCTGCATCAATTTTAACAGGCTCTTCTTTGTAGTAGGGCCAATGAAACACACCCTGCTGGTCGTGTGATATATAAGTCAACCTCAGCTACCAGTCTATACACTGTAAACCTTGAAACGGTAATAACTGTAGCAGTTGTGAGATCTGAGGCGGTGATATTTCTATTTCGTCTGTCTGTTAAACATAATAAATGCTTCTCTTGAGTAGTGGTATTCCTTGGATAGCCACAAGAAGTTTTCAATCTGTTGAAATCGTCCCTAGACCCTTGAGATGACATTCAGTGGGACACCGAGTTCACGCAACACTTAAAACTCGGTCTGATCATTTTCAGTCGTGCCACGATTCTTAAACTTATGATATTATCAATATGGTTTCTTCGCGCCATTTTACTACATTAGCATTAGCAATAAGATCAACAATATGACTGTGAGTGACTTCTCGAACACAACAACACTCACCGCATTCTCGACATCAATGGATTTATTCAGCGCCTTCAAGTGATAATATTGAGAATCATTTGTGGTAACCGGTCAATAATTTTCACATAATTTAAGTTGTGTACATAGGAACCAATATTAAACCTGTAAGTTCTACTAAAGTTTACTACTTACGGATTCAGTAGAAAATTAAGAACTGACATTAAGCTTATTTTTGGGATGCCGAATCCATATTAAAAAGCATATTTCGGTCTATGGTGATCAATATTAAAATCGGAAATTGTCAATTTCTACGACTTCCGGTTTCAATGGAGCAAGTTTTCTCGACCTGTTTCATATCATGACCCTCGTCCCCCGTCCCCTTGTTTTACCACATCTCCTTGCTAGCGACTCCCGTAAATACAAGGTAACCGAAAAAAATCTTGTCGTTTCTGACATCCAATTTGATAAATCACTTACAGAGAGGAAACGAAGTTACATACAAGCCGAAAAAGCGATGGAAATTTAGTGTGATTATTGACTTGGCTCAACTATTGGACAGTTGCACACACACAGCAATTACATCTCGTCCAGTATCAAAGAAAAGTAAAACTACCGAAGCAGTTCTTTCGGTTGTTTGCTGTATGATTTTAGGATGGTCTTGCCAGAAGCCGCATCGAGTGGTCGAACACATCAGATATTTGAGAAGGATGCCGGAAAAAAATGCATCACAGGGTCGGGAGATCTGATCCTTTATGATGAACTCGCGGTGAACAAGTGTTGGAAGACAAGATTCGGAATGCAGCCATAGACAGAGAAATCAATTAAGCATGTGGTGAATTTGTCGACCGATTCCAGGTTTCCAATAAAAAAGTCATACTTTATCTATGCCGCATAGGAAAGCACACAGTTTGAGCAAGCTGGTGCTTCACACACTGTCAGCAGCCACCAACGAGTAACAGCCTCTTTGTCGTTGCTCTCTCGCACCGCGAAACACCCATATTTGGTCGAGTGCTCACGACTGACGAAAAGTGGGTTCAGTATAACGAAAAGTAGGTCCATTATTATATTCCTTACCGTACCAGACATTGGTTGTAACCTCACCTCACGACCACCTCTGCACCCACGTAAGATCATGCTCTGTGTCTAATGGGACTAGTGCGTTACGAGCTCCTACCACCAGGCCAAATCATCACCACGGACTATACTCGCATGCATGGTAGCTAGGGGGGGCCATGTATTGCAGCAGGAGCCAGCGTCAATTAATTGCAGAGGTGTGCTGTAATAATAAAAAAAAACGTGGCAAGGGTGCCCAGGGATACCATTCAGTGACTCGGCTGGAAGACTGCCATCCACCATACTCATTGGATCTAGCACCATCCGATTATCACATGTTTTATTTCCTTGACAACTACTCTGTGGGAGATCATTTGATAATGATGCAGACCTGGAGCACACACTCATGGACTTACATATTATATGGAGCCGGCTTTAATGCGAGGCTGAGGAATTCAGAGTTGATTGACAGGTGCGCCACCCCGTCACCAAGAAACGGTCACTCGACGGTCCTAGGCAGGGTTGCCAGTGCGTTGTCAAAAAAATCACCTAATATTCACTTAATTGAAAGAGTTTATGCAAATTATGCAATCCCTATCGAAAGTTTTTTTTTAACTCGTCATTTACAAATTTGCATAAGCAGTTACCGTATTTGGGTACATTTTGCATATTAATCACTTTCTATATTTTATAACCACCCGCGTGGCGGAGCGGTCTAGCAGTTTAGTCTTCCATTGCAAGATAAAGGGGTCAATTTCGCTGGGGACTGCTGAATGGAATGGTTCAAATCCCACCTTATGCATGAGAAATATTTTTTTTGTTTGATGACTGACAATTTTGATGCGCTTGGAACAGTTTTCTTCTGTAAATAGAAGTCTTGTATATCACCTATAACGCACCTGTCAAATTCATCACAATGAAACCTATACTGTTCCGCTTGAGGTCGTTTTTTACCTGGGGTGGTGAGGATGATTCACCACCGTCCAGTCCCTCTTTCCGTATGTTTGTCATATTTCACACAGAGATCTCTGTATACGTGGACATACGCAAATCAGGCTGTGATAACAAATGCTTTAGTTTTTTCTCCCTCGCTTCTTCGTCGCACTGCACTATTACCTTCCTTATTACTTCTCTAGCTTTGCTGTGTATAGTTTGACCTCTCTTACGCTATGAAGCCATTGTTAAATGAATAATAAGCAACAAAACCGTAACCACAACAGTACACAAGAAATAACCAACTCACACTAACTCTTCAGAATGACATTCATGTGACAGTTTTCTACCCTTGGCAACACTGACATATAGAAGGACGGAAAGGGAGTGTCGCAAGAGCCAGGCAGAAAAATGTTGAAATATTTCCCCCTCTACCTCAGCCCCCGCTGGCAAACAAGCTAGCTCCCTATAATACGTTCAGTACTCCCGAGTTTTATCAGCAGGGCATTACGCAGCTGTAGTAATGTTGGCAAAGGGTGCTGCATAGATATGGAGATTACTTGGAGAACTAATGCTGAATATCATGCGCTGTATATCTGTTTCTGGCGATTACGAAAGGCAAGAAACTTTTTTGTTTACCTTGTAATTTCAGGTTTGTAATGAGGTTTTTGATTACTGATATATGAAAGCGTTAAACATAATACCAATCTGCTAAAAATAAGAAAGAATCCCAAACGAAATTAATGTCTGTTCCATTGTCAGCAGCATCATTTCTCCAATGTTGATTTATAAACAAACGCAGCACAACTACTGCTAACTGGCGCTTAACCTTTGGAATTCCTTCGGAAGTAACTAAAAAATAATCAATTATTTTACTTATCACAGCTGCTGCAACTGGACATTGCCAAACTAGTGACATCAAGTTAAGTTGAGCTTTAAGATTGCATTGTATTTCAATCAGTAGTTTCTCGCCAGTTTCATTCCTCTTTTATTCCAACTCTTTTTAAAACGATCCTTTATTTGCTGCATTTGACAATTAGTAAAGAAATAAACACATGTCAATTAAAATAAGAAATTTAAAATAATCTAAAAATACAATTTTCAGCTACTACATCCTAATTACATTTATATTTTTCAACTCCCTTCGTGATCACATGTATCACTGTCACGACACCTTTAGGGGTTCTGATCCAAGGTTGAGAAACCCTGCATTGCAGCAATAAAATCTGAGATGGAACCTTCCATGTATAAAGATAACCAAAAAAAGTTTTGTCGCTTTTTCATCCACTACATTCGAACATCGATATGTTACCTAAGACGTACCTGAAGATCAAAAATAGTCCCCACCAACATCGACGACCTTCTGCCAACGTTCTGGAACAACATGGTTGATGGAGGTGCTGCCGAATGGTTTCTTCACTCACACTGAATTGCCGTTCCAGTTCCTCACATGTCTGGCCACAGTTCGCCTCAATTGCTGCCTGAAGATCTTCATTTTGTACACGTGTTGGTCTTCCAGCACGTGGTGCATCTTCGAGTGTTTCGTCACCGTCCTTAAACTTGTTAAACCCATTGCTGCACTGTCCGCGTAGTTACGACACCCTCACCAAAGGCCTGACATATCTTCCGCCCCGCTGCAGCGTCGTTTGACCCCAGTTTGAACTCGTACAGCATACATGGCCAGATGATACTCTGTGGAGGTCCCACGTTCACTCTGTCCTTACGGAAGTTCACGGTGTAACTGAATTGCCACAACCAGGTAGTATGTTTGATATACCCACACAACAACTGACCTTCGCCTTATCTTCATTCGCATTCAACCCATGGTGTGAGGGTCAATTGAACACAGACCTTCACAAAAAGCGACAGAACTTTCTGGGTTACCTTTATAGTATGAATCCATGTAAAAAATATCTCCCTATTACCGTTTTTGATCTATGATAATCAATGTTAAAACCTGAAATGGTCTGTATATACCACTTTCGGTTTGAATAGAGGAATAAGTATAATCGTTTTCTGGGTACAACCTAAAATCTGTCTCCTGCTTAAACTCAATTTTGACATCTCTCGTGGTGGAACATGCGGCTTGACAGCGTTCCCACTTATTTGGCGAGCACGAGTTCCCTCACTTTTCTCGGTTTGTAAAACTAACTAATTTATTATATATATATATATATATAAAACCCACCAAACAGCCAGGTAAGCAGCAAAGAAAAATGGATTCTGATAAGTAGAAACCCGTACATTAAATTCCCTGACTTTTTTCAGATTTCATCAGCTTTCCGTCAAATTCCCTAACTTTTCCAAGTTATCAAGGTTGATAGAAACCCTGAAGTAACTGATGGAACTATCTGGATTTCAGAACTATCCTATGCCATATTGTACAGCTATTAATGAAATATTAACTTCCGAAATCTTACCAAAAGTGCCTTGGTACATTTTAAGGAAATTGTGTCTTTAGTTTTGCTTTACATTGGGAATTAATGCAAACTTTTCTTCCGGGAGTAGTAGGCCTAATAAATATTTTAACAGAGGTTCGAATCTGACAGCGTCTATACCATAAAAGAAAGAACTGACGATCCATACTCCTCGAAAAAGTAGAACTTTGATATGTACACACAAGTCTATAGGCTACTCGAATACCTGGAAAACTCAATGCCGTAAATTTTCAAAACCAATTAAAACGTTTCAAGTTTGTAATTTTGATGCTGAATAAGTTTAATGATGCAAATAGAAAAATACGCGATTTGCAATATAGCAAACACATGTCTAGAAAGCCAAAACTGTTGATGTTAGGAATCGATGTGCTGAGTTCACATTATGCAATTGAATGTACGAGACGCCATCTGACCAAAAACTCTTCATAACCTGTAGCGCCAGAGATTGTTTTAATTTGTAACCCAAAATTATTCCTCTTTCATTTAATTTCATTGCGTAGTATTTGTAAAAGACCTTTGAAAAATATTGGAATGATGTTCCGCTTAATGACCCAATTATCTTCCTTCATTCGCATCACTGATAGAAATCATTGTTTTACTTCCGAAAAAGTTTACACAACAGAATCTCGTACTATTTATTGAATATTTTGAAAAATAATGTTCTCTCTGCAGTGTCTTTTTTCTTTATTATTATTTTAAAAATCCTTTTTTTTTTTCTTTCTGAACAGAAAACCAGATGCATCACTTATTGGACAATGGAGTTTTTTCGAGATAAGTGTTTCAGCTTAACTGAAGACCAGCTTCTACTACCAGCTAATACTTCCACTGAACTAGTTCTTAATTTTCACTGAAGAAGCTTTCTTCCGTAGAGACTGAAATGTAAGATCCTGTGAATTGTATCAGAAGTACATGTTTAAATCAGAATGCACTAACCGTACCATTTGTTCAATCAAGTTAACCAAGTGTTAATTCAATCAGTTTTGGATTATAACAACTGAACTAGTCGCACATGATAGTGTCACATGTGAATATCATATGGACAAAAGTGTTCACGAATGTGATATTCAACAAAGGCACTTAAGTGTATTTTTCAGAAATATTTCTATTCACACTTACATTTTGTAAGTAATTCTGTGCTGTCATGCACACTGAAACTTAAGGAGCAAGATTTCTGATTTTATGAACTTTGGAAGTTAAAACTACATGTCTGTAAAATGTAATTCTCAATTGGAAAGCAACAAATCGCACTTGGTAACTCTATAATGACTGAATCACATAACGAAACACAAACCTATTATTTGTTTAGCTGTTATAATCAACTCATTTCATTTCTTGTCTTTGGTATAACAAAGCACCAAAATTCAATGAAGTGTTTTGTCTTTGAACAGTAAATATGTGAAATCATAACGACCGTATGTGATACTAAACATCAACAATTGGACTATGGATCTCCACAGTACGAGTAGCTGCAGTTTGGATTGTTGATAAACGAAGACTGTTTGTATATATTCCTCATTAACACTTTATGGATTTGCATTTTCAGTGATTTTATATTGTCATCCTGATGAAGGGCCCTCAAAATAAGACAACTCTTGAAACTTCGCAGGGAAAACGTGCAAGCGAGTACACAACCAAATATGAAGGACGTTTCAAAATGGGCCTTCCTTGTAATAAGGATCAAATCACTTCTGATAGTTGAGATACTGCCACAGATACTGCGTACAATGGTATTGCTTTTCATCGAATCAACAGAAATCCAAAGCAGTTTTCACCTCTGGACTAGGATAGATAAAATTGTGTTCTCACGTACTCTAGCAATGTATATTTGTTTGAAAAAAAAAAAAAAAAAAGTCAAATTAATAAAAACAAATGGGGGAGCTTTGATTAAGTGGGGTGGCTGGATCAATAGATGGATGGGGTATGTCTACCACCAATCTTCCTAAAATCCTAGGAAGATCGGTGGTGACTGGATGGGCAGGCAGGGGAGTAGACTGGCGGACAGGACGGGTGTTTGGGCCGCTGGGCAGACGGTCCGGTAAGGGGGAGACGGGCTGACGGATGGGTTGAGGGGGCCTTGGAAGAAGGGAGGGTGGGGGTGTGGGTGCTTGGCTGGGCGGGTGGATATACACAACATATACACGTACACACATCCAAACGCTTACATTCCTCATCACCACAGACACAGATGCAGCGAGGGACCACGCGCTGCGATCCAGATGGGTAAGTATAGTAGCATTTACAGACTTCTACACAAATGACTGATGTTCTTCGAAAAATTCTTTTGCTTTCAGGATTGTTCTTCAAATAATTCTTCTGCTTTCTTCGATATGTGTTGATATGTCTTCGTTCTCCTTTTCTGTATCCAACAGTTTCTACTTCATAATCTCTCTCTCTCTCTCTCTCTCTCTCTCTCTCTCTTTCTCTTTCTCTCTCTCTCTCTATGATAACAATCATTGGTTCTTCAATCTACATTTGTTCCAATACTATTTCTTTTACTCGCTTTTCAATTCACACTTGTTCGATATTATTTCTTTCCTTTTCTGCAGCTTCAATCAGGACGTCTCTGCATCAGAATATAAAAAAGAGTGAAGAAATCAAGAAAAAAGTGTCACTGTTGATCATAATGAATATTCTGCAACAATGTTATGATGGAAAAACGTGTTATCAGGTCTAAGTATGAGTAATATCGAGGATGAGAAAAATTTGAACAGAGGGCACATCGCATATACAAAACCAGTAGAAAGAAGCTAATAGTTTCAACAGTTTCAATCTAAAATAGAGACAACGAGGAAGAAAACTGAGATGAAAGGGTGATAATGGAGTGGAGACAGTGTGGTCAACAGAACTAAAAAATAAATAAATAAATAAATAAATAAATTAATTAATTAAATTACTTAAATAGATAGTTATTGTAGGTAAAAAAAAGAAATATAAATAAAAAGTTAAATAAATTAATTAATTAATAACTTCCACCATCATCATCATCATTATCATTATCCTCAGAACCCTAATCACCGACCACATTGTTTCCAGTTTCCTTCCACCCGAATCTTTTCTCTTTCTCTTAATATCTACTCAAGGCTTTGACCTCGCCACACGTCCTTCCACATTAACTTCCTAGCACAGGATTCAATATGGTGATAATAACACTTTTGTCTAGTATCTTCCTTTTCTTCGGTCTTGAGTACATCCTGATGACGAGACCTTGAATCTTGAAAGCTAAATCCTTTATTCTTTCAGTGTGCTTTCGTTAACTTTTATGTCTACAGATCGCACACAAACATTATTTATACACAGACGTGGCTCGTGAGGGAAGTCACACTGCTAAAAATTAAAGTTTCGCTTGAAACTAAAAGAATAAAACTTATCTAATATATTAATTGTTGTATACAACAATTAATACATTAAGAAAGTTATCTTCTTTTACTTTCAAGTGAAAGAACTTAACTTTTACTGGTGTGACTTCTCCCACGAAGCATCCACAAACAGTTAGTATTTCTTTTTCAGTTCTTTCGACGAAGAAGAAAGAAGAAGAAGCCTTACCACGACATATTATCTGTCTGTCTGGTTGGGTGTCTGTGCTTCTGTCTGACCTGACGCTGGGGTTCTTGATATCTGTCCTGACGCCTGAATCCTAAATGTTGATCCCGACCTGATGCCCTCTGTGCCCTTATACCCGCCCCGAAGCCAGCCTTCTCCTCTGCCTGCTTTCCCCCTATCTATCTATTCTTTCAGCCACCCCACAAAGCTGGGAAATAAAAAAAAAAAAAGAAGCTGTTTGTTTTTATTTCTTGATGTTCTGTCACAAACAAATTTGATATCGATAAGAACTAAAGAAAGTGCTCTTTACATGTAACAGGAGCCAATGGTAATTTTCAGCTTCTGTAGTGATTAGTACCATTCAACCAACACCTCTTCTGTTTCATTTCTGAACTTCTGCAGTTTTTCCCTCAGTTTATGTTCACGAGGTGAAATCTTTAGTTAAATATCCCACGTTTATACTTTTTCTGCTAATGGAAATAGATGAAGAATTAGAGCGAATGGTTATGTATTCACATTTAAATTTTGATAACGATTTATCTGAGTCCATGACTGAAGTACATTTTCCGTGACTCGCGTTAATTTGTCAAAAAGTTCGAATCATCCAACGCTCTTCTTTCAGTTTTTAAATACAACATAAGCTTTCTTTCTAAATCTTTATCATAAATGAAACTGCCTGTATTTGGAGTACAATAAATCAGCAGTAGTAACCATTAATTATACACAAACCATGTCTTGAATACCTTGATGTTCTGACTATATTCATAAGTATAAATGAGGAAATATATACATCATAATTTGGTCTCTCTCTTTCATTACCGGGGGGCACGGTGGCTCAGTGGTAGAGCTCTTACCTCTGGTGCGTGGGGTTGTTGGTTCGATCCCCAGCTAATTAAGTTTGTGGTGGACAACATTGTGCCCATGGGTTTCCCCGAAGTATTCACGTTTCTTCCCATTTTTTCACTCCACCAATTCTTCCATTATCATTCATTTGCCTTAATCATCGTCTCCCTTAGCCTAAAGGGCAAAAACATAGGATGTTAAACTTTTAAACTGAAAGGTTTCATTTATTTTTTTTATTTATTTATTTATTTATTTTTTACATACAGTGGAGTGTTGTACTGTATGGGGCGGAAACGTGGACATTACGTAAAGGTGACGAAAATCGACTGGAAGCCTTCGAAATGTGGGTGTGGAGAAGAATGAAAAGAATTAGTTGGGTCGAGCGGAAAACGAATGAGAAAGTGTTAGAAATGGTGGGTGAGAAAAGAACACTTTTAGATATTATTAGGAAGAGGAAGAGAAACTGGTTGGGACATTGCCTAAGAAGAGATTGTATCATGAGGGACGTCCTAGAAGGTATGGTGGCGGGAAAGAGGGAGGGGGCGAAGTAGACTACAATTAATGGATGATATTAAAACAGAAAAATCATACGTGAAGACGAAAAGGTTAGCGGAGGACCGTGGAGCATGGAAGCTTCTCAGCTGCGGCAAGTGACCTCCCAATAAAGGCAGAATACCTATGATGATGATGATGATTTATTTTTTTGATTATCTATAATCAATAACTTATTTTCTTCTTCTATGGCATCTGATTTTTAAATTAAGTTATTGTTGCACTTCCAAAGCTTGGGAGTTTTAACACCTTTAGACGTTCCTCAAGCTACTAAACACAATATCTAAAGATATTTCTTTTCACCCTTTTTCGTATTTTCATTTTGAATTCTCCTTGATTCTCTCAAGTGTTCTTCAGTATCTTTTATGCGCATCTCTAATTATTGTGAATAATAGTGTTTTCGAATACTCTCGTGAAATGTGATTAAATTTTCCAATGTCCTCTGAGTAATCAGACAATATTCATGTAAATTTTCTACAAGTACATTTTATAAAAACCACTATCGAAGATCTATAGAAGACGTAAGTTATGTCTAATTAAAACTGGTGGAAATAATGAGCTAGTTTTGAATCACTCATTGGTACTAAAAGTGTGAACATGACATGAAATTACAATTACACAATATAATAGTAGTAATATTAAATGTACAAGCCATTTTACGTTGCATATTCTATTTTCATTACACATCCTGATTGTTTCTTGCATAAATATATATATATATATATATATATATATATATATATATATATATATATATATATATATATATATATATATATATATATAATCTCGCATTCTCTTGTGAAATATAACAATTTCTCTGATTCTCAGTATATTTTAAAGCATTTCCCGAACTTTCAAGGTCAGTTTGAACCTGTTGTAAGTGAATTAATGGAATGAGAATGTGTAAGGAAATGAGAGAAGTTAAAGAATATTCACGAAATGATGGTGTGCACCGCAAACTTACTGGGCTGGTAAAGAACCAGGTCCCAAGCGCTACCTGCGTTAAGTACCCTACTACTGAGCCAGCTTGTTCCCTCTACGACAAGGAGGTAGTTTACACTAGAACACACGTCATATCATCTCTGTTCCTTACACAGGATGAATATTAGTTGGCATATGTAACTGAATATCTCTGTAACTAAGTCACAATTACATACGTCATTTTTTGTAGGGGAAGGTGTTGTACCTTTGAAACAATGTACCTTTGAACACCTGTGCTTTTCTCGAATTCAGAGCTATCTAGGTGCAGTGATTAAAATTCGTTTGCAAGAGTAAATGAAAAAAAGCACTACAAATGCGTTTGGCTGTTGTTTACTGAGTGTTGTGCCGAGTAATGTTTCTTTTAATTTTTTCACCCCCAAAACGAAGATTTTTTTGTAGGTACCTTTTAAATTTTGTGCTCTTCGGTTTTCGCAACTTGTGAAAATTATTTGTCCAAACTTGGGGTAGAATCATTGGTGAATACAGTAATATTTTTAGTTTTAACTGCTGTTCAATATTTAAGGTAGTGAAGAACTTTTTTCGTAATGTACCTATGAACATTAATGCATCGTGTACCTTCGAACGACAAATAATACTGTTTAGAGCTACACAATGTAAGTAGTTAAAACAATTGATATATTTTATATAGGTTAGGTTAGGATATAAAGTTATTAATTATGATTTTGTAGTTTCTAAATATTCGCTTATTGTATAACATATAAGGTTATGTTAAAAGAGCTGTATATGCTCAACTTTATTGTTCACAAGTTTTTGTTATAAATTCTCCTCAATTTTTAATTTAATTAATAAAATTTCAATTCTGGGGAACTGTTTATAGCTAAACCTTTTATTACAATTTATAACTATTAATATTTGTGGCTTCTTTTTATATTATTGCCTCAGAAACATAGTAATTATCAATTTGTTCAAAGGTACAAGAGGGTCTGTTCAATGGTACATGACCATACTGTACCTGTGAACAAAACGGATGTTTTCTTATTATATCCTATAAAAGCTACTGTAATTATGTAACACGTTTAAAAATCATCCTATCTGATAGCAAAGAAATGGGACTTCAAATATACGACAAAAATTGGGGGGAAAAGTGCTGAATATTAGCACCAAAATTTCGAAGACTCTACAAGTGTTCACAGGTACAACGCCTTCCCCTATACTAGTATTTCTCAGGAAGAGATGTTCTGCTCACAATCCGGCTCCAAGTCTTCATGCTCAATAAGTGGGCAGGACGACAAGAAATAGACAGCGAGTCCGAACGTGGCTAGTGATCGCAAGCGAGAACCCAGTGAGGTTAAAAAAACGCGAGATAAGAGTTAGTGTAGTTTTACTGAGAGTAGTAAGCGCGATCCCTATTGTGTACAGTGAGACCGGACGCAAATGACTATCCAGGAATCCTTTCTACTTCTACGTTAAAATGTCCATATTGCTTTTCTCATGTACCTTGCGTAAAGATTTTCTCATGTACCTTGCGTATTTTCTCCTTTCCGTATGTTTCACTTGCTTTAGGTGCTGGAAGCTTTACCAGGGGGTCTTGTCTTATCAAGATGGAATTGATTCGACGTATGAATCCTCACTTTATTAGAATGATTAAGACTGTATTAAATCTAGACAAGGCTGGAATTATGTCATTAACTAGGAAATAAACATATATTTTGTTTTATAATAGTAAATTTTAAAAGCATAACAAAAATTTTTTATACCAAAAGTTTAAAAAATCAGCAATTTTTCATAAATATAATAAACCATAGAGAAAGATATTATGAATCAAATATAAATATGGAATTGGTTGTTATTCTTAGTAAGACTGCAAATGTGCATCTTTTTAATGGATTAACTAGGAAAGTAGGAATTTTGCAGTGTAATTATGGTGAGAAAAAGAAAAAATACGCAGTACGTGATTAGCTTGTTGTCTTCATAAGGCGAGATCCCCGATGAAGCTTGCAGCACCTAAAGCAACTGAAATATAGGGAAAGAACAAAATCAAACGTCGTTTGCGCAAGGTATGTGGGAAATGTTCTTTCTTATTACTAGCCCAAATAATTTCTATTCTCCATGTAAGCAGTGAGCGAGAAAAGAAACAAACTGATCGTCTCCTGTTTAACTAAGTTAGGTATATTAGCCCCGTTAAAGTTTCCATTCTTTCCAGGTGTAATGTTTCTTCTAGCCAGTACATTTGGTCAACTTCTTATTGTCATAACCGATCTACGGTTACATGATTTTTACTGAAGTGTACAGCGCATTTTTAAAAGCGATCAACAGTTAAATAATTTTTATCCGAGTGTACAATGCATTTTTAAACATCATTTATCTGTTCGTAACATTTCTCATTTTGTGTGAGAAACGCAGAAGGTAAAACCTTCTGAAATCATTCATTTTCTTTTCTCCACAAACAATGGACCGTTTATTCAACAGACCAGCCAAGTGCATCTCCAGACGTTTGTCGCCAACAAACTGTTGACAAAAACACTAAAAGTGTATGGAAACATTAACATTTTATGAATCCCAAAGCGTAACTGGGCAGAAAACCAAATGAACGATGCCACATTCTGAATTGCCAATTTATTATTATATTTCGAAGTGCTTTTTGTGCATCGTTAACGTAAAACATTTATCAATTTCTTACATCTTCCATCGAAGTTAGTTGGAAATATTTATGGAAGACTATGGACTAAGTTTCTTCAGGACGTAAAGCGCGTAGTAGCTTTCAATGTTACTCGACCTAATCATATCTGCCTAAAAGCGCTTGCCACAAATTCATACATGGATTTTATACGTCAAATACAGTGAAACCTGTCTATGTTGGCCACCATCGGTTCCATCGAAAAGTGGTCAACTTACAGAAAATAAGTATGATTTGAAGTATAGTAACTGTGAGTATTTTTAGAGTAGAATTTCTGGTATTACTTGATTGTAAAATTTAATAAGCAATGGCACGACAGTTACTTCTAAACAATGTATAGAGGGTAATCATAAACATATACAGTACTAGAAAATATTACTATAGTACCGTATGTTTAATATATGTGCATACCTTTCCCTTCCTGGAGAAAGGTATGCACATTGGTACATTGGATTATTCGGATTGAAAACACAATAACACAAACAACCATGAAATAGAAGCGTATTGAAATTAGTTATAGAAATTGATATTGTAACACACTGAGTTATTCAGATTGAAAACAAGAAAAGCTAAGTTGTAAATTGGGAAATTCATATGCAATTTATATGACTTCTTTTCAGTTGTTACTGAATGGTGGTTCATTCTAGACGTATTTGTTTTATTATTTTTGGCAGATTGTAGTTAACTACCTCTTGTTAATGAGCTAGAAATGTTTTGCTCGGAGCAAAAGATGTTTTGAGAAAATCTTGAGGGAATTCATATCTCAAAAACTCCGCTATCTTTTGGCAAGCCGAGAGGTGCCAGTAGTTGACAACTGAAATGGTTAGTTTTAACCTTGAGAATTACTAAAGCTCCCCACTCATGAGAGGAGCTGATATAGCTAATGGTTTTACCAAAACAGACAGGGTAAACAAATACCTACAACCATTTCCTGAATTTCTGTACGTGCTTTTTGTTATTCACATCTTCCTTCATTACCCCTTTATGAGGACCTCCAAGAACAAATCGTGCGAATTTATGCTTCTTTGTGTCCAGTCACAAATACCGAACATCTGCCTCTCATATGGGAATACGAAAGAGTTAAGAAAAATGTCAAAACGGTATTTTGCGTGGCCAAGATATGCAGGTAAATTTATCATTATCATCATAGGATAAACATTGCTTCAGTGTGGCAGACTTCCAAGATAGACAGGTGGCCAACTTATAGAGTAGTAAGTAACGAATGTCTTATGGGAAAATGCAGGTTCAAGACGAACTAGGCCAAGATAAGCAGGTGGCCAACTTAGAGAGGTGGCCAAGTTGACAGGTTTCACTGTAGTTTTATCTTAAAAACACCAGGATTTTCCAGTTCACCAACACCCACATCCATCGCGAGAAACTTCGAATTTCTCAGGGACAGTGTGTCCACATATTTCGTCGATACAGTAACCTCGTTAGGTTGTTCTCGCTAATTTGAATATAATGCAATAATGTTCAACGTTTATATTTTGTAAGAGAATAAGTTCTGAAAAGTCTTGAAGGGCTTCCGCATATATACGGGAAAAATTTCTTCATATGAATAAATCCAGGCACTAAAGAAGTCTTCATAGTAATTGCTGTATTAGATGCATACTTTGTGCACACTCTGTACCTTAAGAATGTGATGTGATTCGCCAATTTTGATGCTTTTTCTGAATTCAGTGCCATCGAATTAGTATACTGTTTCAGTGTTCGCTGACACCTTCCTCAGCGATCGGGAATTTCAAACAAGAGGAATTCCTGAGAAGTGAGGAAGATTGTAGTGAATTTCCCAAAACACTGAGGAAGGTGATACAAACAGTGAAACAGTACGGTTAATGGTATGTTACATATTAGATGTACATATTATTACATATGGTTGCGAAACATGGTCGCTTTCAAGAATGTAGACAACGTATTTGAGATAAGATCCTAAGACGAATATTTGGACCCAAAAGGAACGGGAATGTTGAATGGCGAGGCACAAAGTTCGCCTTCAAAACACTACAAAGAAGACCACGTGCTTATGCTCTCCCCGCCCAGACCCGCTTGTGCCCCCAGAAAAAAATTCGGTCCACCAGTGGGTGTTAAGTCAAACGAGTTTGCTTATTTAGCCAATGAGTTTGGCAGTTACCCAGTTTGTTTAGCCAAATGATACAAGCGGCCTCCGCCTGGGCATCTGCCTGTCGTTTCCACCATTTCATCTAGCACACTGTTCACAGCCTGCCAGCAGCTCGGGTTTAGCGTAGGGATGGCCACAAAGTTCCGGTTCTGGCGAAACCGGTTCCAAATCTGGATCCGAAAAAACTTCCATACCTGGGTCCGAAAAACCTGTTTGGGACTCGGATCTTGGGAACCGGTTCCAGATCTATATCCGAAGAAGCGGATCCGTTCAGAGCCAAAAATCGGTTCCACAGGGAATCGGTTCTAATCATCCCTAGTAAAAATTAACTTTTTCCGATATTCAAGTTCCGATATTCCGATATTCAAGCATAAACGATAACATATATATAGCGAGAACTGATTTCCTGCAATTGATTAGGCATCTAAAGAATACATCTTCCCTATTAACTTTTTATTCAAACCGGAAGTGTCAGGAATCAACCACTTCCGGTTTTAACATTGATCTCTATAGAGAAAAACGGTAATAGATAGTGAGAAATGATTTTCCGTAATCAATTAAGCGCCCCTACTATATAGAGCAAAAACAATAAAGGAAGGCAAAAGGTTTATTATTATTATTATTATACCAATTTAGTGTTCTAAGAATTGGTTCCATACTCTCCCTTAACCTTCCATTCACACCGGAAGAAGCAAAAATCAGTTCAGTTTTAACGTTGATCGCTATAAAGTAAAAACAGTAATAGATAGCGAGAACCGGTTTCCTGTAATCAATTAAACGTCCCAAGAATATATTCCAGCTCCACCTCTAATCTCCCTACTAAAATCGGAAGTGGCAGAATACTATTTTCATTTTCAATACTAACAGAGAAAATATTACGTTATACAGACCAAACTCCTTCACGTGGTGTGGCGTACACTTGACACTGCTACTTATTTTATTATTATTATTTTTTTAATTTTCTATGCAATGAATAATTATTTAACAGAAGAAATATCGTACGTCTACTCACGGAGGCCCAAAAATATTTAATCACTGTTTAAATTTCAAAAACCGAAAAAAAAAATAATAAAGACGCTATATTTAGTGAGATTTGGTTATTTAATCTAATCTCAACAATTGCAAGCACACAAGAAACGACTACTGCTTTGGTTTTTTAAAATTTTAATTTCCAAATCAACGGCAATTGTTACAGAAAATTCACTATATGAAGCTGCATGGTAAGGTTATGCTCATATTTATTTCTTATAAAGTATTTTAGTTTCTACCATTTTTCTTTTTAAAGATGTAATTGTATATTAGAATCATTAAATGGATAATTAGGAACAAGAACAACATTTTATTCCAGGTTGTTCCAAATATCCTGATACTGCTTATTGACTGATTAGGAGCGGATTTATTGCTTTTAAACTTCTATCCGAACCATTACTCAGTTTCCATCCGAAGTTTAGAAACACCAAAGCAAACAAACACAGGAATACGGGCGATAAACATTTGAACAACGATTATGATTAGTCGACTCCACTTTCCAGAAAAGGATTTCACAGGTTATCAAATCCTGTCGTACTAAAAGTTAGGTAAACATAAACAATTTAGTAAGAACAATACAATTAGCAATACAAGTTAAGTAAAAACAGAGCGATCCCGGGTTCGATTCACGGTGGGCATACTCGGTCGTAAACGTGTAGCAGCTTTTTCAGGCCAGCCATCTTGAGTGAGCTTTTTCCTGGGTTTTCCTCATTCATACCAGGCAAATGCCGGGATGGTACCTAACATAATTGTCCCAGACCGCTTCCTTCCTTCCCTTTCCCCGGATAGTGTGTTCGCAATGTGAAGGACGCATCACAAGCGATAACAAGGAGTACTACCAAGAGAACCTTTGTTTCTGCACTGCTACGACAGGCCCGGTTCATGAAAATTCTACCATACAATACGCACGCTCTGCCTTCGTGGTCGCCATTTGCACTATTATCTGTTTACACCACTTCCAACTACAAAACAAATCCACTTTAGTTTCCCACTATTCCTTTTGAATAACTCTGTATAACGCATGGTAAGCTTATCTTATATATCAAGCTGCTGGCTGTTTATTTGTCCCGCAAACAAATGTACATAGCTGGCTCGTATTCTTCTAGGTAACTGCACGGAACAGGGCGTAGGCTATTTCGAATTTTTTTTAATACGTATCCTAAGGGAGAACGAAGGGGAGTTCAAAATTTATGCCTGCCTGTAATGTACTATGTAGACAACCCAAATAAACCTTGTTTCTATAATTATACTCTTATTTTCTATAAATCTTATTCTTCCGCTAGTCATTTATAGAACAACTAATATTTCCGGGTGATGTTCATTTCAAACTTAAGCTATTCGTGCTCCAAAAAGTACAGATAATATCTAGCACAATTATATTAATTCACTGAGGAACCCCAAACGAAACATAACACTGTACGTTTACTTCCCAAAATTATCATATTTTCTACTAGCCACACCAGAAAACAAAGGCACATGTTCCATAATGTCATTCCTTAAAATGGAGAAATTTCACGAAGTCTAGCATAAAATGAAACGAAATCTATGAATTTTACGTCCCACGATAATGCCGGCTAGGCTAAAGGGGACGGTAAAGATAAGAAATGAATGAAATGGTGGAATAAAGTGGGAGAAAACGGGAGAATCCCGAGGAAACCCACGCACACGGTGTTTGTAAATTACAAAGTTCAGTTGGCGGGAGTCAAGATTCGAACCCGGGACCCCATGCACCAGAGAAGTCTAGAATAATCAGGGTTCCCACTTAAGTGGCAAGCACGAATTGCCTGAATTTTACAGTTTTCCAAGTCATGATTTACAAATTTCCAGGTCTAATATAAGGTAAAAAGCAACTATATTTTTCCCGACCAGGAGTTCCTCATCTAGTATGCATGTACATTCATGTCCAAAATTATTGTCGCAAGTCTATAAATATGTTGTTGTAGGAATATAATTTGATAACGAATTCTCCCGGTATTTCTTACAATGTTCGCGTGCTGACTGGAAACGGGTAAATGATTGTGCTAATGTTGATCTAGCGGTAGAAGAGTTCTATAACATTTTATACTCAATCTTTGACAAATGTGTTCCATCAAAAAGATATTCTCGTAACTATCCCATATGGTTCACTAGAAATATAATTAAACTTGTGAAAAGTAAGAAATACCACCATAAAAAATGGAAACGTGGAGGAGTTTTTTCAGAATATCATCACGAAAAATTTTGTAGTATTAGAGCTTGCCTTAATAGAGAAATCAACGAAGCTTATAAAAACTATGTACACGACTGTGAACAAAATATACTAGAAAATCCAAAAGCTTTCTGGTCGTATGTAAAAAACAAAACTAGAAAATCAGATCATAATACTCTTCGATTTGAAAACAACATTTTAAAAGATAACCTAGAAATTGCAAATGCTTTTAAACAGCACTTTCAAAAAATCGTCAGCAACTCATCACCTACCTATGACATACAAAACACTTCAAATCTTGAAACTTCTGAAATAATTGACAACCTAAATTTTCACCCCATACATCTGACCGAAGTAGAAAATGCAAATAAAAATCTCAAGCCTAGAAGCTCCCCTGGCCCGGACGATGTACCTCCATATGTAATAAAAGGATGCGCTGAAATCCTAAAATATCCACTACTAGCTATATTTAATAAATCGCTATCGTCATCCCTGTTCCCATCTAAGTGGAAAATTTCGAATATTTTACCAATACCAAAAAGCAACTGCAACAACCATGACGTTTAAAATTATCGGCCCATTGCCTTAATATCTGCCCCAGCTAAGATATTTGAATCTATCGTTTATCACAGAATTTTTAACCATATTCGTCCTTTAATATCCTCATATCAGCATGGTTTTCTGCCGAAGAGATCTACAACAACTAATCTCGTTGAATTCATACACTTCATTGCGGAGCAAATTGACAATAGAAATCAAGTTGATGCAATATATACGGATTTCAGTAAAGCTTTTGATACACTGGATCATGATATTTTATTGAACAAGCTTATTTCATTCAACTTCACTCTCGAAGCTAGACAATTCCTAATGTCATACCTCTTTCATCGCAGACAACATATAATTTATAAAAATATAACAACTCCAGGTTTCATTGTAACGTCAGGGGTCCCTCAGGGCTCAAACCTTGGTCCATTATTATTCTTAATCTTTATAAATGATCTCCCAAATGTGCTACCAAATTGTACTAAATTATTATTTGCTGATGATGTAAAACTCTATCGAAGAATTTCCCAGCCCTCCGATGCTCTCGCACTACAAGAAGATCTAAGCGCACTACACACTTGGTGTATATCGAACAAACTTAATCTTAACATTAAAAAATGTAACGTTATTACATTCTCTAAGAAAACTAAAAATCTCAAATTTAATTACAGTATAAACAACACTCCTGTACAAAGAGTGGACACTGTAACTGATTTAGGGGTCACTATTAGCTCCAACTTTTCCTTCAACAAGCATATCAATCGCATTGTTAGTGAAGCCTACAGAAACCTCGGCTTCGTAATCAGACTTGGCTTTGACTTTTCAAATACTAATGTTCTTAAAACCCTGTTCAATAGTTACGTTAGATCCAAACTTGAGTACTCTTCAATCATATGGCATCCCAAAAGTCAGAAAAACAAAACACGTCTTGAAGCGATTCAATCTCGTTTTGTGAGGTACTTAATTTATAAGGAAACGGGACTATATCCAAAATTCGAAAAATATACCGACCTCCTTCGTAAGCACGATATCTCATCTCTCGAAGATAGACGTACCACTCAACTTTTGATTTTCTTAATGAAATTATTGCAAAATAATATAGACTCTGAGTATTTACTATCCCAGTTAGAATTACATGTTCCATGTAAACGCACGCGTCCTAGAAATATTACTTTTCATTTACCTACAGCTAGAACAAATACGCTATACATGTCACCTATTAGGAGAATGTGTTATATTTTTAACTCCTATGCTGAAAGTAATCCTGAACTTGACATATTAAGTATAAATGACCGTTCTTTAAGAACTATTGTGAAATCCTATTGAAGATTCATTAATTAAAATGGCCATATCTATAAATGTGTATTTGCAATTATATAAGTGAATTCTTGCATGCTCTAACTATAGACTATACAAACCGACTTGGTCACTATCATTAGGTAATATACCTGTTGTGATTTATATGTAACCATAAATAAATAAATAAATAAATAAATGTTCGGCAAAGACGTGTATGTGGCCAATTTCACGTCAAAAGAGCAGTAAATAAGAACAATAAAACGAAAATAAACTTTCTTGTCCATTTAGCAACATTTTGTTTTATTCACTTTAATTTTCGTATTTATAATTCTCTTCCTATGAAATTTACCTGAAATATACATTTCCCGATTATACACATAGTATCAGTATTAGAAGTACCCTGCAAAATCAGTATCAAATTATATTCTTACAAGAAGACAGTTATAGATATGCGAAAATCATTTTTGGACATGAGTGTACATGTTGGTAGTTGCGTGTAGGTACAGAAGTTTTGGAAAACAAACTAATTTATTTTATACAATACCTACTACCAAATATCTGGTAAGGTAAAAAGAGAAACAGGTTTTGAGAAGTAAAAATCAAACTTAAAAAGTTCTGACTTTACCAGGTTTTTTCACCTAAAACCTTGACGTATGATAATGAGACATTTTTGGGACAAATGGACGTAGTTTAATAGTTTATATAATAGGCTTATAATCTGGCTTATAATATAAGTAGTAGACTTATTAATCTGTTCGGTTCAATTAAGAATTTCCTGATAAACGTACGAAGTTCTCATAGACATTTATATCTGCTCATTACAAGTTGAAAGGAATAGCTTTTATGTATAATTTCAATACATCATAACGTTCATTAGTTCACTTATTCATACATTATATATCATACTACCCTATTTGGCTTCAAGTTCTCATTTTGTAAGGATATGCGTATAAGGTTCCATCACTGCTGATACACTTCCTTTTTTTTTTTTTTTTTAATTTTCTTTTCGGTTCATTATTTTGAAGGCAAATAGCGGAATTATATTTTTAATTTCTTTATCCTAAATTATGGTTTAACTCATACTATACTTATGAAAGAAGGAAACAACCGATTTTTTTACACGCCAGATTCTCTATAGGTGCGTATTCTGTAACACACACAGAGTGAAAAAGTGACTAACTGGACTGGGATTCGAACCCGGGAACCCCGGCTACGCCACCCAGTCTGCTTCTCACTCTCGAGGTCGGTGCTCTCATTTCGGTCGATGCTCTTTCGTTCCTATAGAGGTGCACCGACGTGGTTCGAGATGAGAGCACCGACCTCGAAAGTGAGAGAGTCTGATAAGCAGACTGGGTGGCGTAGCTGGAGTTCCCGGGTTCGAATCCCAATCCAGTTAGTCACTTTTTCACTTCTTGTTTGTTATACTAATTAAAAACAAAAAAAGAACAATTAAATTACTCTCATAGAACGCTTTTGGTAAACAGGCAAGAAACAGAATCATCCTACCCGCTGGTCTGGTTGCTAGCAAATTCGCCTCTAGTGCAAGCAGTGTCGAGTTCGATTCCCGGTGGGAAAACTTTGAAATTTGAATGCACTATGGTGATTCGGATTTTACTTTAAACTGTAGTTCCATGTCTCATACAGCTTCGGTGCTCAAAAGGAACGCGCTACACTCCAACCAACAAATGAAGAATTAATCTGCCTGACAGAATTCTAAAATGCTATTTAAAAAAAAAAAAAAAACTACTTATTTGTGTCTAGACGTGCTACTAAAGATTTTAAAGATTCAGTTTATTTCTTGTTTATAAAATGTGTACCCTAAATGTTTCACCATTCAATGCCTAGAAACAAGTTTCCTTTCCTTTCGACCTCTTAAGAGGTAATTTATTGAGGTTCGAATCATACTCCTTGTCATCTGTCACCTTTATATTTTATGGATTTAAGTCTTCTTGCATTTTTCTTTAACCAATTGGAAATGTTTCAGGGTGTCTATCGGTCACGAAAGTCACAAATGTCACGAAAAAGTCACGAAATCAGGAAACGGTCATGAAAATCAATAAAAAGTCACGGAATTTAGCTTTCGGGTCACGTTTTTTTTTTTTTTTTTTTTTTTTTTTTTTTTTTTTTTTTTTTTTTTTTTTTTAAACTGCACAGATGTAAGTACAGATTGAAAAATTTTGTTCTATAAAACATCAAAGTTCACTACCAAAAATGTCGATCGTCGGCTCTAGACGTTACCAAATAGCAAGCAAAGTACGTTTCTATCCCATGCAGGAAAATTCGGCCTAATTTTCGCACTCAAATTCGCTCTTGAAAATATTAGGAAATTTTATGATTTGGTAAAGAGAAGGTCACGAAAAAGCCACGAAATTTCATTTTGGAATTTTAGTAGACACCGTGTGTTTAAAAAAAAATCCAGTTTGATGACAAGTAAATATTTTCTAGGTTGATTTTTCTTTTTCCCTCCTCCATTGGTATAATGGCTAAAGCGTGTATCTTTGGTGTACGTGATACGGGGTTCGATTCTCGATAAGAGTGCAAAAATTTCACAATCATTCGCCTTTATTAATTATCCGTCTCCTTCAGCCGAAAGGTGATAATCGTGGGACGTTAAACTTTAAAAAAAATCACTTCACTTTCATTTTTCTTCGATATTTTAACGTAGCAATGTCTTCATTTTTTCCATTTAGCACAGTTTTCTAGGTTAATTCTTTTTAAAAATCAACAATTAAAAATCAAACAGAAATTGATGTAACAATTGTTTTTTTATTCTTCATTTCTATATCAACTATAATTGCTCGAAATATTCAGAGCAGAAGACGACTAATGGTGAGTTTTACATTCACTATTTAAGTTTACATATCTTCTACATGATTATAGATGCAAATTTCAAGAATAATATATTCTGTTTTATACAGAGTAAAGCATATTTCGGCAGTGTAGTATTTACTTTTGTCTCGAGTTGACCCATGTCCCAAATTTTAAGGAAATTTTCATGAGCCGAATTACGCTGAAAATGGACACATTACATGACATGACGCATTACAAAATACGACGCGACATAAATTCTTAGAAACATTTGTAAATGCCGACCCACGATATATATATGTACCCAGGGGCGGATCCAGGATATGATCAAGGGAAGGGCTAAACCATATTTTGCCGTTTTATCCGGTGTAAAGCAGGATTGAAGCCCATTTTATCCAGTGTATATCTGAGCTTCAAGGGGGGGGGGGGCTATAGCCCCTATAGCCCTCCCCTTGGATCCGCCACTGTATGTACCTATGACTATTGAGATATTGATACTATTCTATCGCTTAAAGTTTCTGTGATTTGATTTTGAGTTTAGCGTCCCGTTCAGCAGCAAGGCTATATGAGACGTGGACCTACCAACTAATGTGGAATCCGAACCACATGAGCTCCCACCGGGAATCGAACCCGAGTCTCCCATGCGAAAGGCGTGTTAAGCTAACCGCTTACCCACGCACGCACATGGTGTTTGTCAACCACAGTCCACCTGGTGAGCTGGGATCCTACACATGAGAAGTGAACGCTCTACGTCTGAGCTACCGCGGACCCTTTTTGTTTTAAGGCGGCACTATATATATACATATTTCGCCACAGTGAAAGCAACGTTGTCCATTGTTCCTCTTCGGATCACGGGAAAACAGCTGAACAGTTTGAAGTACTTCTAGAACTTTGGAACATGTCATTTCAGTAGACGGGGTATCTTACGGAGTAAGAGTTCAAACTTTATGCCAAAAATAGAATCACTGAAATTCGAGTACTACTGGTTGATTGAGGTTTAATGGGGACATCAGCAGCGTGGCTATTTGTCGCCGTCACGATTAACAGCACTACTCGAACACGGACTGCCGTAAATAAAAGTTACAAACGAACAAGAAAAATCTATGAGATAAAGTACTATACTATACTGGGGAAGGCGGGTCAAATATTTCCATAAACCATGTGTGGATAAGGACATTTCATCTAGTGTTCAATAAGTGTGGTATTCCGCTGTGGCCTACAAGAAAGTGACAACCCTACCCATCATGAGGTTACTTGAGAAAATGGAAGGAGTAGGAAATCCGTTCAATAAAACAGTAACAACGGCGAAGGGGCTGTGGATATATACTATCTGGCTATTCGTCACCAGACACCCCTCCAAAAGTGCTTGGGATCTTCTGTGCACGTGATACTAGCTATAAAAGGTGTTGCCGCTGGAGAATATACTCACATTAGCTACAGCAGTCAATATGGACAGACGACGCGAACTTGGAGAAGCGGAAAGTGGGATGATCATTGGAGCCCACAGGTTTGGGCATTCGATCCGTGAGATTTCCAACAAATTTCAGATACCCCGATCGACAGTGAGCGATGTTATCGTGAAGTGGAAGCGGGAGGGGGTCATGACATGCCTACCCAGACCAACTAAACCGACAATATTAACATATCGTAACCGTCGAAGCTTGAAACGTGTAATGAAGTCAAATCGGAAGGCGTCACTACAGATGGTGGCACAGGAGTTTCGATCGGCTTCCGGTAGTGTTGCAAATGATCGTACTGTCCGCCGGGAGATCATTGCACTTGGTTTCCATGGTCGTGTTGTAGTTCAGAAGCCGCTTATCACAGCCCGCAATGCGACCCGTCGTTTATAGTGGTGCAAGGAACGCCGCCATTGGACTCTTGAGCAATGGAAATCCGTTCTATGGACTGATGAATCGCGCTACCAGATGTGGTGGTCCGATGGACGTGGGTGGGTGTGACATATGCCCAGAAAAAAATGTTTACAAGAGTGTATCGTACCCACAGTGAAATTCGGCGGAGGTGGCATCATGGTGTGGTCGTGTTTCTCGTGGTATGGTCTTGGTCCTCTTGTTTTAGTGCCGAAAACATGATTGCCAATGCATACCAAACGGTCCTGGACAATTATGCGCTACCGACACTGTAGGCACAATTCGGTATAGGTCCATATCTGTTTCAGCAAGACAATGCTCCATGTCATGCTGCAGGTGTTATAAACACGTGGTTCGAGGACATGGGTGTGCAAAAACTTGATTGGCCCGTCCAAAGTCCTGATATCAACCCTATTGTGCATCTGTGGAACGAGTTGGAGCGCCGCTTGAGAACCAGGCCATGCCGCCCAAAAAACACAGAGAGTTGTTCGTCGCTTTGCAAGAGGAATGGAGCAAGATTTGCGTCGAAACCTATCGCAAGTTGGTGGAAAGTCTTCCTCAAAGGGTTGCAGACGTAACTGCGGCGAAAGGTGGTCCCACACGATACTGATGGACTGCTGAAACCGGATTAACGTACTAGTAAGGGGTGTCCGCTGACGAATGGTCAAACAATGTATTCCTGACTTGACAAAAAAAAAAATCCAGAGTTGTCTTATTAGGCTAGTCTTAATTCCATTAATTGTAGGTACACACGTACTGGAATTTATATAGTGTTAAGAATTCCATTTTCATTAACAGTACTGCATTAGAACGTCTGCAGACAAAACACGTAACCCTTTTATTGTCGATCATCATTGAAGTCTTTGCTTTACCCTGACCGGACGAAGAATACGCGTATATTCATTAGTATTAGGCAGTCATTTCGTAATCGGTACATTCTAAACTCAAATCTGCATGCGTCCAATTATGTCCAGTATACTTTTTGATTCTCATTAAACGAATGATGAGGTAGTACATTTAAAAATTATACTCTGGTGACTTCTTTTAAAAATAAAATCATTTATACTTTCTACTTGTCAACATTGAAACTATTAGGAGATGAGATCAACTTTTTATAATAAGAGTTCGAACCACACTATTCGGGTCTGTTATTTGCCTGTGGAACATCAGCTCATATAAAACGCGGGAGCTCAGTGGCTGAGAGCTTACCTCTGTTGTGAAGGATCCTTGGCTCGAAGTGGGCTTTGTAGCGAACGAACATTATACGCGTCCAATTTAATATCATCACTACAGTCAGTGTGTTAAAACAAATGACATATGAAAAGCAAATGAAACGGGAACTCCAGCAGTGAAAAGTTCGTTAACAATCTTAGCAGTTCCTTACGCAAAGTCTGATGATAGTTTCCTCGGACTCCTTGAAAACACGGATATTGATTCAAATTGAGACACGATTTTCCAGCAATTTCAGGACAAGCAAAGACCATGTCAAATTTGTGCCAGTTCACGCTCGTAAATTATAAATATGAGCTGTATCCAGAACGATTTACCCAAGACTATGAATGCTTTTTTTTATTCAGCATCATGCAAAAATATGATAATTATTGGAAATATTCGGATAATGAAGACGTCTTAACTACGTTTCTTTCAGCAGCGAGGCTGTATGAAACGGAATTAACGTGGAATCCGAACCACATGAGCTCCCTTCGGGAATCAAACCCAGGTCTTCCATGCCAAAGGCGCGTAGGCTAACCGCTTAGCCATGAAGGAGTTCTGCAAGTTACATAAGATCTTCCCCTTACAAAAACAGGTTGTCGAAGAATCTACAGTGTGAACAAGCTGGCTTTATGTGACGAAATTCACCTGCTTAATCTTCTTTATGTGCACTTTGAACACTTTTCTCTTCGTTTTAATTGCTGTATTTGTACACCACGAGTTGTTCGTTTATTTTTACTTCATTGTACTTTCTTAGTTTCAATTATTGTTAATTTGTTCAATGAGAGTAAATTTATTTTCTTGTGCATTTATTTTTCAAACAAATACGCTCAAACTTTTTAAAAATAACTTCTTTATAAACAAATATGCTGAACAGGATTATTGAAAATACAATTAATAATATATATGCCCTTTAGAAGGCTAACATTGATACATATCAAATGCTTAATGCGTACTTCCTTGAAAACATGACTTTTTCTAAAGTTATCCCAATTGATAGGGTAATATTAGGATAGAAATGAGGCGGAGTATCTCAGTAGATAGAGCTCGAATAGTAAAATTACGCTTATAATTATGAAGCGAAAGCTTGGTCCTATTATGCTCAGACAGTCTCGGCTAAACTTTACTTACTTTTTTTTTCTTTCGTAGTTTTCTAATTGTACTAAAAATTATACCAAAGTAACCCCACTTTACGGTATTACTAACAGTTTAATATTGTAACTTTAAATGTATTATTATTATTATTATTATTATTATTATTATTATTATTATATTTTACACTTGTTCCTTTCTCCTTTCTTTGCAGATCCTCTGATGCATGATGTAATCTGTGATTAGTACATCTTATTGGTTCATCTTTTGTCTGCCAAAACCTGATTGGGACCACTGGGGATCCCGTGCGATGTCACGGCAGCATTTTTGGTGAGATATTTCTTCTTAATTAATATAACTGATTTCTACTTATCATTGTATACATATTTAAAGCAGATATGAAATTTAAGGGAAAATGCAGAATAATAACCAGAATCCACTAATAAATCCTTGTTGAAAGTCAAAACTCTACAGTGGCTTACGTAGTCGCTAACACTCTCGCCCTTGGTGCGAGGTTCGATTCCTGGTAGAGACACTTGATAGAAAAAGTGTAAAAAAGCTTTTTCAGGCCAGCCATCCTGAATGGGGTTTTTCCTGAGTTTTCCTCGTTCACACTAGGCAAATGCCTGGGTGGTACCTAACATATAGCTCCCAGGCCGCTTCCTTCCCTCCCTTTACCCGAATAGTGTGCTTGCCGAGGGAAGTCATCCCTCATAAGTGACGGGCTAACATGGCCATAGATGCCCTAAGTCCAGAAATCTAAATTCTAAATCTACAGTGGCTTAATGGTAGAGTTTACCTCTGGTGCAAGGAGTCCCTGGTTCAATCCCAAACGACGTTTATAGTGAACAACATCGTGTTTTTGAATTTCTCCAGTTTCCTCTCTCACATTCATTCCACCAATTCTTTCATAATCATTCACCTCCACGGTCTTTTCTAGCCTAAACAGCAAATGCGCGAGATGCTGAACTAAAGATTTCATTTCTTTTCTTTCCACTGTCCTACCTTGGCAGGTTTACTACAGCAGCTGGCACTGAGAACTGAACAAATCATTTGTTTCTTCATTTCGTCCATACCTAATGCATTTCAGCTCATCCCTTAGTCTTCTTAGTCAGCAAAGACTGAAAAGGGCGCGCGCTTAATTTTTCCCTTGTTCACCAACTTTTCATCACACCCAATCCAAAATGTTTGCAACACAAGAAATTATAGGCTAAAAGATTTGTTCCTTTCAAAATTTGCTGCAATTTAGAGTACAAGTGGCAAGCTTGCGTAGTCCAGTAATTAATTAGTTGTTATGCATTTTCCTTTAAACTCGTCCGTTATTAGAAGCAATCAATCGCATGCCCCCTCAAAAGAAAATCAAACTTAAAAAAAATATATATATATATATATATATATATATATATTTAAAGGTTAGCAGATTCTTTCTTTCACAAAATCTAGGAACATTTCCAGTGTATGATCACATTAAAGAAAACTGTAATTAGATTAATTAGATTTTCCCACACATTCGCTTTCCATTATGTATTGGAATACGTTATGTATTTCCTATCGCTACTGAAACTGGATGAAGCTTTTCTTCATAGAAATATTTTCAACTGCATTTGTAGAGAAAATATGCAAACAGCATATAGAAACTAAAATTAGAGAAATCTAAAGAATGGAACTTAACAGAAAGAAATTGGGGGAATTACGACGACATGGTAGAAAAGTCGGGAGCATCGAGCGGACAGAATTTCCTTGTTGATGGAATAAGAATACGGTATTGTCGACGTCTGTTAACTTCGGTTACTAACTTAAGAAAAAAAAAAAAAAAAAAAAATCATTCAGCACTCAAAATCCCCAATATCCACCTGTGTGTACGGCCGTATATCTGTCCCTTGCTTCAACTTAATCTTTGTCTCGAGGTGGTACTTATGACACAGTGCAAAGCTATTGAGATATTTATTTATGAAACATACAACAATCGTCTGAGTATTTTTGAGCAAAGAGATGTCCTGCTTAATAGCCCGATATACACTCATGAGGACTAACTTAATAATAATGTGAAATAGCATATAAACTGTTGTTGAAAACAGGTGTAAATGCATTGAGTTTATCCCAGACGAGTCCTTGAGTATTTGTCACATGTGATTCCCTGTTACCGGTTGGCTGACTCAATACACCCACTGACGTCCGTCGGGTATCTGACTTGACAATTACTGTTTCAACACGCCAGTAGTTGTGTTGAGACGTCACAGCGTACACATAGGCATATTGTTGACCTTACTGCCCGTATGCGTTTAGCAGAATGGCATAAGGAAATCATAGTAATTGTCATGCGTGGAGAATCATTGAACGAGGAGAGGAGTCAGACCCACTTCGAAGTATAGCATCAACTCGGTCTCTCATACAGTATCGTCATAAAGATCTGGTAAAGATTCTAACAGAGTAAAAACATTTCTCGAAAGTTTGGCGGAAGCCATTCAAGAAGTACACAACAACAAGAGACACAATGCAGCCTAAGATCTCGGTAGGGACCTTCCAGCTGCTACAAGAACCACCGTTTCAAGGTTTACAGTGACAGAAGGCTACATGAGGGACACCTGTATATCAGATGATCAGAAGGAAGAGAAAGGCCCCCTTGAATTAGCGAAGGACATCACGCATGGAATCAGGAGTGATGCACACATATCTTGATCATAGGTGAATCTCAGTTTACTCTCACTACTGATTCTCGAGTATATTCATCTGCAGAGACCCTGGAGTTCTACTGAATTGGATCACTACAGAAGTAGAGGAATCATGGTGGGGTCGGATTACCCTAGAGTCTCTTTCGAACCTGCATGTCTTTTTATGGAATGTTATTACAGGTGTACGGTATCAATGAGCTGCCATAGTGGATGAGTATCTTGGAACTCAGGGCATTAGACGGTTCGACTGACTAAGTCGATCACCAGACCTGAACACATTAATACCTGCCTGGGACATACTTGGTAGGCGAATTGCTCGCCATCACATGACTCAAAGATCCATTTCTGCCCTGAGGAAGGAACTGGCCCAAGGATGTCAAGTCACTCCCATCCATATATGGATAACATAATCACGTTGTACTCCAAGTTTTAAGATCACACACACACTAATGTCATAGTACATATAACCCTTTTTTCGTGTAATTCCACATAGGTACATTTCCGGATTTTCAACCTGTGCATTTTTCCCCTGTTGCCTATTATGTGCCTTTTCTCACACTATTTTCAGTCTGTTACCATAGGAATTCCGCCTCCCACCAATATATTGGGTGTTCAGAGCACAAGGGAATCAAGGAATAATTAATAAAGTTGCGAGAAAAATAGACGAAGTTTGTAATGAACAGTTTATTACACGGGCAAGTTTATGCTGATATTTACCTTATAACAGTTATTTACAATATCTGGACATGGATCTTTTAAGCTTTGAAAGGAGCTCCAAAAAGAGATCTTAACGATGAAACATGTCCAAAATGACCAAAACTGGATTTCATTCCCTTATGCACTAAACGACTATATGGCTAGTTCTCCGTGTGACCCCGCTGAGAAAAATCATTTTTCTTTTGTAGAATGTTTAAAAACAACATGATTTCGTAATAATGTTCTTTCTTCATTTTCTTTATTATTATTATTATTATTATTATTATTTTAAATATATTTAGAAGTCTTTCTTTCTCAACAGGTACTGGAGACAAAAGTATTTCTTCAGTGTACTTCTATCTAATCCATCACCACCATCTGTTGCTCAGACAACACTTCCATTATACAGTTCTTAAGATTAACTGAAGATGATTTCTTCTGCAAGAACTGAAATGTTAAACAGAATGGCCTTGTTCTGATCTTACTAAATACGTGTTAGACGTAGACAACTTCAACACAGAAGAGAGTGTTAATATCTGAATACAAAATGGAGTAAACCAAGTGTTTGTGAATGATTTTTGTACGACAAAGAATGTTAAATGTTTTCAGAAGCAATTTTAGTCACGTTTACATTTTGAGAGACTGGTTGTGTATTGCCGCCCAGAGTGAAAGTTATGGACCAACAATCGTCTTTTTGAGAAATTTTTCAGTTGAGATTACAAGCTGAAAATTGCAATTCCCTATTGAAAAGAAGAAAACTGTTTTGGTAATTTTCTAGTAAGTCTTGAATCACATTACGAGACCCAAACCTATTAGTTGTTTAAGAGATTACAGTCAACTTATTTGTACATAATGTGGCTGGTCCTTAGCAAATAATAATGTGTCAAATCAGAGCAAACAGTTCACGGCATGATTGTGAATCTCCAGGGACCGAGTGGCTCAAAGTTGAATTCTTGTAAACAAAGACTGTTTTGTGTGTTCCTCAGAAGTATTTTTATGGATTTGCATTTTGTGAATGCTTTATTGCCATCCGGATGCAAACTGGTACCGAATAATGTGATAGGAAGATTTCATGTATCGATTTTGTTTTGTGTTAAGCACCAAAGTGTACCTGACAGTTGAGATGAAGCCACACATATTGAGTACAACGTATCTGCTTTGCATCGAATCATCAGAAACTGAATGGTTGTCTTCACCTCTGGACTACGAAAGGAAACATGGTGTCATAACGTACTCTAACAATGTATGTCTGTTTGAAAAAAAAGAAAAAAAATTAAATGAATAAAAACAATGGGGGAAGCTTTGATTAAGTGGGGTGGCTGGATCAATAGATGGATGGGGTATGTTTACCACCAATCTTCCTAAAATCCTAGGAAGATCGGTGGTGACTGGATGGGCAGGCAGGGGAGTAGACTGGCGGACAGGACAGGTGTTTGGGCCGCTGGGCAGACGGTCCGGTAAGGGGGAGACGGGCTGACGGATGGGTTGAGGGGGCCTTGGAAGAAGGGAGGGTGCGGGGTGTGGGTGCTTGGCCGGGCGGGTGGATATACACAACATATACACGTACACACATCCAAACGCCTACATTCCTCATCACCACAAACACAGATGCAGCGAGGGACCACGCGCTTCGATCCAGATGGGTAAGTATAGTAGCATTTACAGACTTCTACACAAATGACTGATCTTCGGAAAATTCTTTTGCTTTGAGATTCTTCTTCAAATAATTCTTCTGCTTTCTTCAATATGTGTTGAATATATCTTCGTTGTCCTTTCTCTGTATCAAACGTTTTTTTACTTCTTCATATCTTTCTCTATTGTAAGAATCATTGGTTCGTCAATCTACATTTGTTCCAATAGTATTTATTTTGCTCGTTTCTCAATTCACACTTGTTCGATATCATTCCTTTCCTTTTCTACAGCTTCAATCAGGACGTCACTCCATCAGAATATAGAAAAGAGTGAAGAAATGAAGAAAAAAGTGTCACTGTTGGCCATAATGAATATTACGTTAGTGTGTTATGATGGAAGAATATGTTATCAGGTCAAAGTCTGACTAGTATCGAGATATGAGAAAAAGTTGAATAGTGGACACGTCTCACACAAAATCACTAGAAAGAACCAAATGGATACCACATCTGTAATGTAAAATATTAGAGAAAGAGGAAGATCATTAGGATGAATGGGTGGTGAAAGGGTAGAGACAGTGTGGTGAACCAAATTAACAAATAAAATAAAAATAAATAAATAAATAACTTAAATAGATAAGTTATCGTAGGTAAGAAATATAAATAAAAAAGTTAAATAAATAAATTAATTAACAAATTATATAATTAATCATAACTCCCTCAACCATCATCATCATCATCATCATCATGATTATCATTATAATCCTTATCACCGACCACACTGTCTCCAGTTTCCTTCCATCCGAATCTTTTCTCTTTCTGCAGTATTTTATATTACAGTCGTTGTATCTACCTGCGTCTCTAGTGATTTTCTCGATGCCGTGCCTTCAGCTTTAATGTTTTCTCATCTCTTAATATCTACTCAAGACTTTGACCCTGCCACACGTCCTTCCATACTAACCTTCTAGCGTACGATTCAATAAGGCGAAAGTGACATTTGACTAGTATTCTCCCTTTTCTTCTGTCTTGGATACATTCTGATAACGAGAGACTGAATCTTGAAAGCTAAATCCTTTATTCTTACAGTGTGCTTTTCTCCATAAGCACCAAGGACCTTTTATGTCTATAGATCGCGCACAAATATTGTTTATACACAGAGGTGGCTCGTGAGGGAAGTCACATTGGTAAAAGTTAAAGTTTTATCGCTTGAAACTGAAGGAATAAATATTCTTTTATTTTCAAGTGAAAAACTTAACTTTTACCGGTGTGACTTCTCTCATGAACACATCCACAAACAGTTAGTATTTCTTTTTCAGTTCTTTCGACGAAGAAGAAAGAAGAAGAAGCCTTACCACGACATATTATCTGTCTGTCTGGTTGGGTGTCTGTGCTTCTGTCTGACCTGACGCTGGGATTCCTGATATCTGTCCTGACGCCTGAATCCTAAATGTTGATCCCGACCTGATGCCCTCTGTGCCCTTATACCCGCCCCGAAGCCAGCCTTCTCCTCTGCCTGCTTTCCCCCTATCTATCTACTCTTTCAGCCACCCCACAAAGCTGGGAAATAAAAAAAAAGATTGTTTGTTTTTATTTCTTGATATTTCTTGCAATCAAATTTGAAACTGATAAAAATGCTGAATGGAATGCATTTGGTATGGAATAGAAGCTAATAATGATAATCTCTATCTTCTGCAATGATTACTTCTATTTAACCAATTCTCATATATTTTAATTGTGAGTGTATTAATAGTTTTTCTTTCAGTCCATGTTTCCAAGGTGGTACTTCATTAAGTTTCGTCAAGAATCTGAATGAAAAAAAAAATGAAATGAGTTGATTTTGAGTTTAACGTCCCTTTGAGCAGCGCTATATAAAATGAATTGTTAACCATCCCACAATTAGACTAAACGAGACGGGATGATTATTGAAAGTGTATGGTTATCGCCAGAGAGAGAGGTTTAGTCGTCTAATGACTTCCTTTACTTATACAAGGCACTAACTTTTAAATGTACCCTATGAATTCTAATCGAATAGTTATTAAAATGTGCCAGATTTTATTTTTGTTAAACTACCTAGGTATAACGTAACTTCTTTTCAAATAATACCTTAACCAGCTTTTTTTTAATTGTCCCTTTTTCCTGACTTTCTGGAAGTCTTTGTAACTTTTTTTTTTTATTACGCTTGATTTTTCATATTCGTATTTGAATTTCTCGTATCTCACTGCTCTTTAGCAATGCTCACATTTCTCCCCATGAAGTATAGTATAACACAGGAGAGGTGTATTCTGCAAGTAAGTTTTGGAAGGATGAAATACCATCATTAATAAAAGATGGTGTGGATTATTGTTTGTGGTTCTCTTCCATTCCACCACACCTCTCAAGGTACAATTAGTCAAGCTAACTAACTAACTAACTAACTCTATGGCCTATGGAACCCGGAGGTTCAGTGCCGCGTTCACAAAAGCTCTCCACTGACTTCTATCCTTAGCTAATTGCATCCAGTTTCTACTTTGTATTCCTATCTCTGCGAGATCCATCTTAATATTGTCCTCCCATCTGCGCCTAGGTCTTCCTAATGGTCGTTTTCCTATGGGTCTACCAGTCAAAACTTTGAAAGCGTTTCTACTTTCTTCCATTCTAGCTACATGACCTGCCCACCTAAGCCTCCTAGACTTGACGACCCTAACAATGTTGGGTAAACCGTATAAACTATGTAGTTCCTCGTTATGAAGTTTCCGCCATTCCCCATTCTCGTTCCTCTTGGGTCCGAATATTCTTCTCAGGATCCTGTTCTCAAATACTTTCAGTCTATGTTCTTCCCTCAGAGTAAGCGACCATGTTTCACAACCATACAGAACAACAGGCATGATTATCGTTTTATATATTTTAAGCTTCAAATTCCTCGACAGAATTCGCGACGACAAGAGATTTTGAACCGAATAGTAACACGAATTCCCTGCTTTTAGTCGACATTTAATTTCTTCGTGAATATGATTTTCGTCTGTTAATATTGATCCTAAATATTTGAAAGTATTCACTTTATCAAAAGCATTATTTAATATTTTAACGCCTCCACAATTTGCCGTATTACGGTCCCGACGCACTTCCAAGTATTTAGTTTTCTCTGCATTTACTTCTAAACCCATGTCCCTGCAAGCGTTTAATAAGATCTCTGCATTTATTTCTACTGTTCTCCTATCATCCCCTATTAAATTTACATCATCAGCATATGCCATAACCTGGTGAATGCCATTCAACTCTAGGCCCTGGTTGCTATCTTTGATTTTCCTTATACAATTTTAAAATTGTTCTCCTCTCCCCCCTAAAAAAAAAAAAAAAAAAAAAAAAAAAAAACTACTACTTTTCAACATTCGATCTCATGCCTTAAGGTTTTGTATGCCTCTGAGGACACAATCAAATCCTTCCCTGGATGATTCTTTCCCTCTATATAAGGACGGTTCGTCTCACTGCCAAAGGTCATGTTGCACATGGTACTGGTGTAATAGTTCAATCTGAGGTAGACAGGAAGCAACTCGAACCCCTTTCTTAGTCTCCCGGGAACTCCCAGATTGGGTTTAGAAAGAGTGGGATCATATATCAGAGGTGTTGGTGCGCCTTGTGACGTCATTAGAGGAAGCGATATTGCCTTAACGCTCCGGTATCGACACTGGATACGTTATTAAACTTCTATTCACACCACCACTAAATATATCCAGGAAATAGGCTTTGGTTTATTGCGCAATCATTCTATCCCGTTACTCTTCTTCGGAAATGGCGGAAGATTTCTTTGAGTAAAAGTAGAAAGCTGACTGATAAACTGGTAGTTTTTCTTTTCACGAGATTCTTTTTGTTTACATCCTTATACAACAACGAGGTGATGAAGGACAAGATTTACTATTAACGCTAGGCTCCGAACAACGACTGGGGACTGAATCCGGTTCGGTTAGTGGATACGCCAACCATCATGTATGATCAATATAGGTCGTTCCGGTAGTAGGACATCAATATCTGTACATACCTAGCGGTGGGGTCCCTCGGATTAACAAACAGGAGATGCCTTACTTTATAACCGTCACCAAGTTATAGAAATAATTTTTGTGGACGCTCTGTATATCTCGTAAAGACAGCAATTATTCTTCGATTTATATTTTATTGCTTCTTTCCCACGCAACAGAAAGGAGTCTTTCATCGTTCACTTATATATATATATATATATATATATATATATATTTGAAACGTTGTTTTGTGGTGAGAATATTTTAGTGAGCGACAAAGAACTTATTGATTTTTGATCTAAATATGTGATCGTCGTATATTTCGTACTTGGATTCTCAGTGTTTCTTCTTACTTATTAATATGCAAAGACCACATTCTAGTTATTTGGAACCAAATTAAAAGCATTCTTCAATCACTTATGGAAATATTGCAGAGCAGGTGTCCGAATGTCAAATCGTCGCCAACCATGTCGCTCTGCCAGTTCGTTATCTGAACGTTTCTACAACCAAGTTATCGCAATGTCTTGTGCATCGTGGAGAGTGAATTGTAAATTAACGCCAATTCTTTTAACATTCAATTTGCATGTACATACAGGTGATTTAACCTGATCACATTTTAAAATAAATTGTCAACATTGACCAGTCGGTCAATGCAGCTCGTACCTCGAACCTCTAAAGTTTTACTCCGTATCTCCAAGCAACCACCACGTTCATTGGATTGAGCATAACATTATGTTAAGGGGTGTACGTTATTAGCCGGTGAAGGACTTACGTTACGGCTAGCCCCATTTATTGAAGTCCGGGTTCGTAAACCCAGTGAGTATCAGTTGTAAACGGGCCCTCCAATATTCGAATCTTATCTAGTGCTTGTCTGCATTCATTTACTGGAAACCAGAGTCAACTTCTGTGAATTTGTGCAGCAGCTACAAGACTACTTCGTGGGATTACTCCAGTCTTACGCCCACAGTGCTAATCCCCTGTGTGCATGAATGGTGTCAGTAAAGTGTCTAATATATATATATATATATATATATATATATATATATATATATATATATAAATAATTTTATTTAAGGTGTTTTTGTTACATGTATGAGTGATATTTGTGTGCGCCGTGGTCTGAGTGACAATCTGATCGTCCGTGAGGATTTCGAGACGAGACATCCAAACCTCTCGATGCTTAATGCTCATCTTATTCTTGAGACCGGAGGGCGATCCGGGAAAAGTTCTCTAATCCCTTTTTGGAACTGTTCTTTGATGTCTTAACCAAGTAAGTTCAGGTCTCCTGAAAATACTCGTTGGTGGGACAGCACGGGGGCAGATCCGGAAAGCGGTTACAACTTCGCACATGCATCTTACTCTCCAGATATGTATCCCCACTAATTACATTTCTTCTGAAGCGTAAAGAAAGACCTTCATAGAAAACATCTGCCAATAATTCGGAAGTAATTGACGTTGTGAGTGTTTCGTTTGAGAAATAAGAAACATACTGCATGAAATACATGTGACGAGTACACTGTAGGTGGTGTTTATATTGGTACTCCTAATTGTGAGTTTCCGTGTGTGAAGTGATCACTAAAAATTTTAATAACTGATTTTAGTGATGTGTGTGAAAAAAGAGCTATGTTGAATAAAATGTAAAAATGTCTGTAAAGCCTGGAAGCCTCTTCGTTAAGTCTGGTTCCTGAAGGCTACAGACTGGTTACCGGAATCATACTAGGAATATAGCAATTCATTTAGAATTTCCAGAGCAGAGAATATTACAGGTGAGTGAACTTTCTCAATCCTTATTAATATACAAAAGAATGTGTGTCTATCATCAGATGTAGAAAAAGTCGACTAAAACCACCAAGCTTTGTACACAGAGAGATCAACAGATCTAAACCCGTACGAAGCCTTCTTTTCATTTTAGACTAAAGAGGGGAGTACTGGGGGGAAGTAACACGGTACAGAGGTTCAAAAAGAATAGAGTATCTCAAAAACCCTGAAGGTTAGACAATTCAAACTACTCTTCTATGTTCCAGGTTGCATACTATTTTGTCCATGCGAAAAATGGGCAAGTCTGTTAGTGTTTACTATTTGTTGAAAGTACAAATATCAACAAGCGTATAATATTTGAAGATGAAATAGCATTTGTGATTAACAAATACTTACACGCACATATATTGGCACTTCAAATCTGCGTACAGCTAATATAAAATGTTACTAATATGATAATGATAACAAAAACAGTATTCACAAAGAATGCAAATAGCAATACGAACACAAACGTTTCAGTGACATTGTGGTAGTCCCCTCCCACAGAACCATGCAGGTAACGTCACCCAAAGGGTTAGCAACACTGCTGTCCAGTCGGCGAGCCTACGAAGCGGATATACACGAAAAGCAGCAAGAGAGGCTCGACCACTTCGAACTCGACGGTTGCTGAAGCAGGTAGGAGCAAGTAGTGAGCTCCTAATCAAAAAGGAAGAACAGGACGTGCTACATGGCAGAATAAACTTCATAAATATCTTAGTATATCTAAACAGTGAACAAATATTTAGTTAAATACTTCAAAATATAAAATATTTTAAATTGTATATTTAAATATTGAGGCCCTCAGCCTAATAAAAAATGTTGTTTATATTCAATTGTTTTCGTTCATCCACCTGCTTAAATCGCATGCCTTTAGCTGTAGCTTTTCTTACATGTGTTTTACCTGCGTTTTAAGTAAGTAATTAGGAAGCGTATTCCTGCTGTTAGCTGCCTTGGCCGACAACGGTGAAATTTTCACTTGTTGTGAGGGTTTGTGGGTCCCCGGATCATTTAATTTGAATATCTCTTCAAAATTCTTTTAATTAAATGAGCCGGCGTCCACAACATGTTCTCTCCAACTTCAATGCTAATCTCTTTAAAAATTAACGTGGTTAAAGAACTACACTTGTTGATCAACATTCTTCACTGTAGATGTTGATCAGAAACTGAAAGATATCGACAAACAAATGCAGTTCCTCAAACTTCGTAAATTTCTCAAGGGATACAGACTGAAGATAAAAAGTGCTTGTTGCTGAAACATTCGCGTTCAGATTGTTATTTGCATGCTCAGCAGGGTACTCACTTATTATATTAATAGTAACAAGCAGTAGTGTCAAGTGTAGACCACGACAAGTACTTTGGTTTGTATGGAGTGATGTTTTTTCATTTAATATTTAAACCCGAACTGGTAGTAGATTTGTACCATTTCCGGTTTTAGTAGAGAGATTAGAGTGGAGATGAAATATATTATTGGAACGCTCAATTCGTTGCACGAAACCGCTTCTCGCTATCTATTACCGTTTTCACTCCATAGTGATCAACGTTCAAACCGGAAGCGGCTGATTTGTGTCACTTCCGGTTTGAATAAGGAGTTTAGAAAGATGGTACCTATTCCTATTTCTTATCGTTTTGGCTCAATATAGATCTGGAGGCGCGGTAACTCAGTGATAGAGCGTTCATCTCCGGTGCTTGGGGTCACTGGTTCGATCCCAGCTCACGCCGTGTGGACTTTGTGGTGGACAGAGACCGTGCTCGTGAGTTTTCTCGGGGTTCTCCCGTTTCATTCCACATTTCTCATCATCACAGTCTCCTTTAGCCTAACCGGCATAACCGTGAGACGTAAAACTGAAAGATTTCATTTCATTTTGGCCTTCTATCACTTCCGGTTTGAGTACAAAATCAAATATAATGAGCTCAAATCCCTCGGCGCTTAATTCATTGCAGGAAACCGCTTCTCGCTATCTAGTATCGTTTCTGCTCTACCTAGATCAATATTGAAACCGGAAGTTGTAGTGGATTTCTATCATTTCCGGTTTTAGTAGAGAGTTAAGGACGGAGATGAATTGTATTGTTGGTACGCTTAATCGATTGCAAGAAACTCGTTCTCGTTGTCTATTACCGTTTTTTGCTCTATAGTGATCAACGTTAACACCGGAAATGGTGGATGTATATCATTCAAAAACCGGAAATGATTTATTTTTATTAGTTCCGGTTTTAATATCACTTCTACCAACGAACGATATACCAAACTTTTGACCCTCCTCACCGTGGCCACAATTGATGGTAATTCTTGAGATTTTTTGGGTCCCGGACGGGACGGATACACGGACAGAGGGGGTAAATATAAAAAGGAGTTCTGGTTGGTAATTCAAACTACTTAAAAAGTGAAAGATGTGATTTCAATGTTGCAACATCGTTTTAGTGATATTTATTTCATTGAATATGAGGAAACGCATCTTGGCTCATCATAAGATTTTCATAGTAAATGCTGAGTTGATTTTGAGTTTAACGTCCCTTTCAGCAGCAAGGCTATATGAGACGTGGAATCCGAACCATATAAGCTCCCGCCGGAAATCGAACCCGGGTCTTCCACGCCAAAGGCGCGTACGCTAACCGCTTAGCCACGGAGGAGATCTTCATAGTAAATGCAAAGCATGCTTCAGTGTAAAGTAATTGTCGTTATGTGCATCTTCTAGTAAGTTCATTTGTTTATGCTATCTTAATTGAATTCAACATAACGGACTTACCCAAACGTGCGTAGATTCACTATAATTTTTCGAATACTTTCACATTTTCTCCTTTGGTAAGAACTAAAACCAAAACGTGTCGTGATTTATTAGATTCAATATAATTTTAGTGAATACTTTCACCTTCTTCCTTTGGTAAAAATTGGTAGACGAAAATATTAACTGAAACTGTATTGCAGGATGAATTTTTGGGCAAATCCGTTCATCTTAATTCAATATCATGTGTAGTAACATACTTTAGTGCCTTCGTTGGTTCCTCTTCAGTAATTTATCGACTGGTATAATAAGAGTAAAATATGTGATGGGTGTGCCAACGGTCTGTTTGCACCCTTACAAAGATATGACTTAAACAGGAAAACAAATCGAAGACAAAAGCAACAATAATAAAAACAAGTAATACGTTAATTAAAGCACAAGATACAAAACCTGAAGCTCTTGCAAAAATAGCAGCTGTCCGTGGAGAAAACGTGTCGTCACCAAGCAGCAAGTGTAGCTCTTCCCGGAAGCTTGTAACGTCGTCGAGGCTGAGCCAGAGCGGGGCAAGCGACAAGAACATATGACGAATAGATAAAAGGTCTCCACAACAACAACAACAACAAACAAACAAAAAAAAAAAAAAATCTGGAACTGCATCTCCATGTAAAAATATGCATGCGTTATATGATTGTGTCCAATACGCAGTCAAGTTAAAACTATTTCTTCTCGACGAGACTGTCGGAAACTAGAGGTCCAGACTCCGAGGCGTGGTTTAATGGCACGCAATTTGTTGTCATGTGCGAGATCCCATTCCGACTGCCATTGGTGTAAAAGACGAGATATGAACACCGGGTAAAGATCAGTGCAAGGGAGGGACGTCACTAGTGCAAAACCATGAAGAGCTGTATCTTTTGCCACAGAATCCGCCTGCTCATTACCAGGAATGCCAACATATATCACATGCGAGCAGTTTATCTTCCGTTAAACGTTAATAATACTGCATAACTATTTAGTAACTTTAAACTTTTACAAGTATGTGAAGAAAATTAATAATTTCGTTCTTCCTCTGAACTAACGTTTTATTTTCTTCCAAAATCTGACGTTTTCTTACATTCTTATCCATATTTTCTCGTGTTTATTTCTTCTCATTTTCCACTTCCAGAAATAGATTTAGTAGTGTCTCGACTTTGGGGAAATATTTTACGGCGGTAGGGAAACCTCCACCTATGTATTAGTGAAACAAAGCAACTTACCTTTGTTTTCTTACTGGGATGTGCATAAAGGCAGTAAAACACCTGTTCCAGACCCGGGTACAATTTAGTTCTAAAGCGTGAAAATTCTTCAGATCTGATTCTGGGAATAAGGAAGTCTAAAGTATATATCAGCAACGCACCATCATTGGTACAGCACCACGAACGTCTGCAAGTAAAATAAATACATAAATCAATAAATAAATAAATAAATAAATAAACTTAAACGATAATTATCTAATTGAAATCTCCAATAAGGAGTTGGCGAGAAAAAACTAGAGAGAACAAAATCACAATTACATAAACTAGACTCGAAAATTAACGATTAAATATGACAATTAGCATTTCAATACTTTTTATTCGGTAACACTTGATTCCTAATCGTTACAATTCCTTATTATGAAACACAAACAGGTCAGTGCGTCACAGTAATTCCCAATAGTTAACACTCACGCTAACAGTTGTCGCTAGTGTGCAGGTAATAGGAAGACAGTTCAGGTTATGAAGCAAGGAAACCTCAGCAAAAAAATTCATTATCATGGGAAACGACCTGTCAAAAAATTAGTTTTTCGAGATGAGCTGAGTTGAATTTAAGTTTAACGTCCCTTTCAGCAGCGAGGTTATATGAGACGGAACCTACTGATTAACCTGGAATCCGAACTACATGGGCTCTCTCCGGGAATCGAACCCAGGTCTCCCACGCCAAAGGCGCGTACGCTAACCGCTTAGAGTTAGTTCTTCGAACAAAGTAGTTTTTTTAAGTGCTGCCAATGATAAGAATTTATAGCTGAAATTGTTTCCGATGAATTAAAAAATGCAATGTGTTAAGTATCTATTACAGCAGATAAGTCAGTTTAAGACTGATCAGTATGATGGGTTGTCGAACCTACTGGGCGTTTGCACAGGAGGAAAGAATAATCGCCAATTGCACTTTCTGCACACAGAACTAAATGCTGCATTCTGATTAGTTGCTCACGACTTCTGTGGAAGTGGAATATGCTCAAATCGTGTGCAGAGAACATAGTATTTAGTAAGGTTCAAGTGCATAAGGGAAGAACAATTTTAATAAAAAGAAAAAAGACATAAGGGAAATAACACAAACATACTGTCAATAAATGAGAAGAAACACGAACGAGTTACATTTAAAAAAAAAAAAAAAAAACAGGTACAAAGAGGAAAATATTCATAAAAACAAAGAAAAATACGAAGTAAAAAAATGATAAAATCATATGTTAATAGCTCATAAAATATATTAACTCAAAAAAAAAAAAAAGTAAGAAACAAGCAATCTAATCATATATAGGGAATCGTTTAATACTATCATCACTAAGAGTGATTTTCTGAATCCATAAACCCTTCAATGAGACAGATTGTGCCTCAGGATGGGCTTTTTCCTAATCTCACTTACCTTCAAATCAACTGTTCTCCCTTCCCTTAATTGCCCTCACATCCTAACTCTCATCCTCAAATTACAATGATACCCTCATTCTCACCCACCCTCACATACTGAAATAAGGGTGAAGGCTGCCCTCGAATAACTAAAATGAGTCATGAGTAAAGGTACACATCTTTCCTCCGTGATGAGAAATGTGTTTATTATGAAACAGTTGTAAACTAACAAATTAGGATTAAATACTGTTTCTGTCAGATTTCTTTTCTCTTCTCGAGTACATTTCATTAATCTCATTGTGTTGAAGTTTAGCATACCTTTCAGCACCGAGGCTATATGAGGCATGGACCTACAATTGAAGGTGGAATAAAAACCATCTTAATGTGTTTAAACGGCAATTGAGCCCAGGACCCCGTGCATCAAAGGCATACGCGCTAACCAACAGACCTGCGAAAAGGACTAATCTCTCTCTGTGTATTCACGGATCAGACTGGGACGATCGATGTCTAATGGTACTGCATCATCTTTTGTTTTACATGAATTTTTATATGGACATATATGGACTGATGGCAATCCTCATGGTAGAACTGCACTCTTCAAACTCTTATACAGTGCATTAGGCAAGCCACTTCACTGACCAAACTTAAACACACACAATTTATTTGCACGTTGTACGAACAGAGAGAGAGAGAGAGAAAAGTGTCATTTTTGAAGTAACAAAGACTGGAACTTCGGCTACTCTATGACCTAATCTCCCAGCAACACGACCAGCTTCCTGTGTACTTGACTCTTTATTCCTCAAATTCCGACCAATAGCACAACCCAGGATCGATGAAGTTTTAAAACCTTGCTAATCCATTAATCAGATTTTCTTATTGCTATTCTAACATTGTTCAATACTTACTGATATACAGAGTACATGTACAGTTAAAATATTTATGTATAGACTGCATATTAAAGCAACTCTCAATCAAAATATCTGCAACTAATTGCTAAAAGATGGTTGGCAGAAATTTGAGATATAAAGTAATGGGAACACAAGAAACTGGTCATTTCACTGGTAGTGAAATTGACAGGAAATTCACTGGCAAGGAGGAAGTCGAGGGTTTAAGTCATGCCCGGATTAACGGCTAGATTGAGTAGGCTGGAGCCTGGGGCGACACATCTGGCTCCCCCTCCTTATATATTAAAGAATATATTAATTTACTGCACTGGAAATAATCCATGGGTGTTTCTGCATTAAGATTACCATACGCTTTTCCCTATTAGAGTGATCCCACCGTATAAACGTGTACTGAACAATGAGACTTTGTGTAGCCGATACTTACAATAAGGTCTAGAAGTCTCATGAAAATATTAAATTTTCTTTACGTATTACAACAGAGTAGCCAACTGCAACAACTTTCAAATTAATTAAATAGAAATACATTTGAACTTCATTATTGAGAAGGGAACGGTTGCAGAAGTATAGTCTAGGGCGCGAGTGTGTGTCAACCGAGCTCTGACTTGTCTTTGCCACTCCAGTGAACACACATAAGATTTTTCGTTATTTCAATAAGTTATACGAATTACCTTCCCAAATAATCGTGCGCTGTGAATAGAATCATAATGGAAGCAGGAATTTCTGCAGTTGTAACATCGCCAACTCTCCCCTCTGGATTCGGATTCGGGAACATCTGGAACTCTTCTCTCTCTTCCAAACTGAAATAAACGACAAAAAACATTAAAGTATCAGGTAACTTATACTATTCTTTTGTTTCGAAAACAGCGAATTTTCGACAATGTACACTACCGCTCAAAAGTTTTCGAACACCTTGGATTGTTGTAAGCATCTACTGCGATCATATTAATTTGACAAGAGAACTTTACCACCCTGCGTCAAAGGTACTCCTGCCTAAAGCATAGAATTTGACAACAGTTGAATCGAGGTCTGTGAGGCACTGCAGATGATATGTGAAATTATAATCCTTAAAACCGAAACCAAAAAAGGACTTTTATATAGACATTACATAGAATAAACAAAACTGTGGAACGTGAGGCAACAGGTTAGTTTTGTTTAGAAAGTGTACACATAGAGGATGAATGCAGTTACAGAAATTTTAAAGAAAAAGTAGTTTTTCAAATTTTGCAGTTTTTTATAGCTTGTTCATATGCTAATGTTAAAATAAAAGATTTGAGAAGTGTTACGACCGTCAATATACATCTTTTTCTGGTCAACTGTTCCTCAGTTGAAGCGTATATGTAATAGTCGTTGTTACTATTACAACGAGCAACAACGAAGCATACGAAACCATCGTAAACACTTTTCCAAAGCATGGTATTTTGGGCGCTTTAAACTTTACCATATCAACAAGCTATAAAGAACTGCAAAATTTCGAAAATTACTTTTTCTTTAAAAGGACGAGGGTCCATAAGGGGGGTATTTGGCTCTAAGGAGTTAAATATTATGAGTTGTGTATTTATAAAGTAGAATCGTTAGTATAAAAAATATACACAAATTAAAGCTAAAAGTTTATAATAACCTAGCTGAATACACCAACACTTTTTTTGTGCAACAAATCACAAACACGTAAAACATTGCTGTGGTTTGTACAATAACCAAATAAACTATGGAAACCTACGCAGTAATTAGTCCGAACCGTCGTCACAGCTTTCTGTACTTTCGGAACAATGAGAAACGTCAGCATTCATGATACAGTAGGCGCGTGGAAATAAAGAAGGACCAGATGCTTGTAAATATCTTTGATAATCCAAATACCACAATACAACGGCTATATGTGAACAACACCCAACAACCCGTGCACCAACCTTGCATTCGCAATACCAGCCACGAATTAGCGGTGAAACACCATTGTGGTATTGAACCCATGTATTGTATATTTTGGAAGACGTGTAACGTGATTGTAGTTGAACACGAACAATATCATCCCGCTCTTTGTGAACAATAGTTCATAAAACCTAATTCACTTAAATGCTTCTCTGTATACGACTTGGCTTGCTTAATTTGATACAATCCATATCGCGCAGCTCCTGAATTGTCAATCTTGGAAAGTCCATTCAAGTGTCAGCGGACATCTTGTGCCAAGTACTTTGTGCGTTTTTTACAGTTTTCGGATTCTACTAGTATTTGTAAATGATTAGATTAGTTCACCAATGTTAGCATATGTTCGGCGATGATCTCGTTTTCCGTGTCACTTGAGATACAAGGAGGTCGAAAAGTATTGCACATTTCACAAATAATTCGAACAAACTTGCCAATCATGGGTATCTGTGTGTTCGGCATTACCTGTCCTAAACCTTTCCATCGTTTGGTTAAACCGTTGATAGCTTCGACCATCCACCTAATACATGCAACTAGTCGTGACTCATTCGATTCATTTGCGATATACTGTTTCTTGCTTTGTAAGAAACGTGACGTTCTTGGAATAAGTCTCCCCTGACTCCTCAATATTCTGCACCACAGACACATCTCTACAACTTCGCACAACGTTACTACAGTGCACTCTGTTCTCCTATAATCACTGCATGGAACTTCTTTCCCTCACAAATACACACTTCGTGCGATCAAATGCGCTTTCGTTTGGTCTTCACTTTCTGCTACATGACGTCAGTGCAGCAACTACCTACTGATACGCTTTTTCTATGAGCGCAATCGTGATACACTTTATTACTTTTATATTTTATATGTTGTCACATGCTTAGTATAGTATATAAGTAAGAAAGTGTATCAACGTTGCGCTCGTGTTTAACAAGCACGAGACTAACGAAAAATCGGCGATTTTTCGCAAAAATCCTCTAACTACTTACGTTTGGAACTCTAAAATAAACGTAAACATGGATAGCGTGAAACAAATATTTATTGCGTTGTTACGTAGGTATATTCTATATTTAACACGGGTAGTTAGAATTGTTGTAGTACTCATTTCATTTTCTAGAGATTTTCGAATCCAAAAAAAAAAAAAACCCTTATGGACCCTCATCCTTTCTGTCACTGCATTCACCTCTGTGACTACACTTTTGAAACAGAACTAATATGTTGCCTCACCTTCCACAGTTTTGTTTATTCTATGTAATATCTAAATAAAATGTCCTTTTTTCGGTTTCAATTTTAAGAATTATAATTTCACATATCATCTGCAGTGCCTCTCAGACCTTGATTTAATTGTTTGCTATAGGCAGGAGTACCTCTGATACACAGCAGCAATGTTCTCGTGCCATAATAATATGATCACAGTAGATGCTTACAAAAATGCAGAATGTTCGGAAACTTTCCAGCGATAGTGTAAGTGCTCTGTTTTACAAGTTGTTTCAGGAAATAGGATTGGTACATTTTAAGGTATAGAAAACTGAAGAAAATGAAGCAGTTTCTAAGCTTTCGAAACACACACAAAAAAATCCGAACATACTATTCAAGATATTAATGTTTTGTATGCTTTCTATAACTAGTAGAGAAGTATACATGAACCATTTTATGTAGAGAATAAAAGAAAAAAGATTCAACACATACAAAGAAAACTAGGCATGGAATGGGATCCTATGGTCACTAATTAAATTAATAAAAAAACATTGTAATATATATATACCAGTTATTATTAACTAAAATACATATAATTTATTACAAGAAAAAAATCGTTAATGCACTACACACAAAAATCACTGACGACGAAAACATTCCCAATTATGAACTGGCAACTAAGATGTGCTCCGAAATATCCAGCAAATAATATAGCGGAGGTAAGTAATGACCTCGTTCTTAATAAAATAAAATAAAATAACAAAAAAGACAATGGATAACGATACTACAAAATGATTTAATCAAAGAATTTTGGAAATAAGGGCATATTTTAGAATTCTAAAAAAGCAGTGAGTTATTTACATGCAATAAAGAGTGGAAAAAGTATTTTTTTAAATGTAAGTAAGTCAAGATTATTGAAAACTTTAAGTATATATTACAGGTTCAATTACGTCAATAATATCTTAAGTTATATTTTTTTGTGTACGTCTGATCGAAGATACACATACAAAAAAAAATCTCAATAATCAAACATGTACAAAATTAAAACATGTGAAAAAAATCGCATTTTTTATTACCTGCAGAAGAAAAACGAAGTAGTTTTTAAATATTGTAAATGCTTATGCACTGTGTCTTCAGAATCATGAGGGTACACGTCTATATATTATTTCATACAACCAATACAGTCAATAGATAATACATACATTAGGTTATTTTTCGACATAGTCTCTATTTTTCGGTTGAGGCACTTGTCGCACCGTGGAATGAGTTTTAAGATTCCCTCCTGGTAAAAATCCTGTCGTTGGGGGTTCAGCCACCTTATCACCACAACAAATTTTCCAGTACTGCAGACTATCGTACACAATGTGATGAAGGCTTCCGAACGACATTCCTAATTCTGCTGTTAGATATCGTAACGTGATCTTCCTGCTCTCTTGAATCAACTCCTCTATGCGAGCTGTGTTTAAATGGGCTGATGCCACTGGGTCGGCCACTGCGCTCCTCGTCTTTGACGTTTTATTTACCAGCCGCAAACTTTCGACACTATTCTGCGACATGTTGACGGGACGCCGTAAACCTGTACCAGCTACCGGGTGAATCTCAGTCGCGGTTACATATTTTGCCCACAGAAATCGGATAACTAAGTGGACTTCTTCGCGAGACAAGTTTTCCAAATAAGTCGCCATTTGTGTTTACATACAACTGACGCCGTAGATGTCGGGTGGCTGAAACTGCAGAATTACGAACTCCATATTTTAAAATTACTGCATACTCCTCATTCCTCTATAACAGACGAAACTCCAGAAATATCAGCCTTGTAATCTTAGTTTCTGATCCTTCCTCGTATAATGTGAAATATTAACTTTATGAGCTTCCCAAAGCTTCAGACCTATTTTATGCCTACAGCAACATCAGAATCCCTTGTAGAATATAGCATGAAGAACGCAGCAGCAAGACTGCCAAAAATCAAAGTTGAAACGGTAAACTAGAAGTATCAAATGGATTGGGTAACAAAATAAGAGATAGTAAACAACATGCGTATCTTAAAATTTCAGTATTAAAATATTCTCCCTTACATAGGCTGCATGTAAAATCTGGATTTATACATGTGTTTTTCTTTGCCATTTCAGCTGCCATGGAGGTGGTGCCGATGGAACGACACATCCTTTATCCAATACGACCATTTTAGAATATATTTCCTTCGTTCAAATAAAGATTCATCAGCTTGCACTTGACACTTTTTTTATTTATTTATTTATTTATTCATTTATTTAACATTCTGATAGAAATACTGTCTTTTGTTATGTCAATTAACTTTAAACAGCAAGAATAAGGTGTCATCAAGTCCAGGCAAACCTACGGTATTAGAAATTTTAATACTGAAGTTTTACAGTTTGTGTGTTTTTGATAATCTCTTATTCCATGTACCCAATCCTTTCAGAACTTTTTTATTTAATCTTTACGGCCACTTCACAGTGAAAATTTGGAACTTCGATGTCGAACATGCTATTATAAATTATTTATGTCTACTCAGCTCTGTAATTCTTTTCAAGTCGTCAAAGCTTTCAAAACGCTCTGGTATTTCCTTCAGTCGAGTGTATAGCTCCATATCTATTTATCTATCTATCTATCTATCTATCTATCTATCTATCTATCTATATATATATATATATATATATATATATATATATATATATATATATATATATATATATATATATATATATATATATATATATACAGTGAAACCTCTACTAACGGACACCTCTATAAAGCGGACACCTCCCGTAACGGACATATTTTGTAATCCCCAAACACTGTAATAGGATAAAACATATTGGCAAACCTCTCTAAAGCGGACACTCTCTAGTACGGACACGGACAGTCTTTTCTGTCCTTTATAGGTATTACTTACCTCCGTATTACGGACACTTTCTCTATAAATAAGTTGAAAAGTATTGTAAAAATACATTTTTAGTAATTCATACATGTGTCAACAAGAAAGCATTGTGACATTTTTTTTTCTCAACTGTCTACTCAGCAATCCAGACGAAGAGTCTCTGTTTAACAACACTCTCATGTCCTTTGCTTGCATCCACTCCCACTCAAGCTGTTTTAGACACAAAAGTGATTGACAGTTGCCCGCCGTTTGGAATAACACGTTATTCTACTTTCCTGCTGGATTCTCTAACCAAGCAGAAGACAAGTTCGGTAGTTTTTGCCCGCGGGTACGCATATTGTCACAAAAAGACACTACTGGACTGCAATTAATCCACAAATTAAAGCGACATACTGAAAGCCTAGATGTAAAGTGCACAGAACTATAACATCTTATTTCCATCTTGTGCCTCGAACATAGAGTATTGGACAGCAGAGGACAACACAGTACAGTAAAATTTTGGTAATATTCGTGAATACATGATTCATCCAAAAAATATTGTTACTAATTGCATATTACCTTCTTTACTAATTTACGTAAGAAAATATCAAAACCTCTCTAAGGCGGACACCTCTCTATAGCGGACAATTATTGATTCCCCACGGCTGTCCGCTTTAGAGAGGTTTCACTGTGTATATATATATATATATATATATATATATATATATATATATATATATATATATATATATATACAGAGGCTGGATAAAAAATCTAAAAACACTTCATACAGGACACGTAAGTTTGGTCCTCCACTGTACAACACGTATTGCGGCTGTCGATCGGTTTTTGTTTTCAATGTGTCATGGGGACCTTCCTCTTCCGTCAGCAGTAACCAGTTGACCTGTGAGTGTCGTGGTGTGAAAGTGGTGCGATAAAATGGGCGATCTGACAGACTTCCAAAGAGGCATGATCGTTTGTGCCCGTCTGGTTGGAGCTTCAGTGGCAACAATGGCGAACATTGTGGGGGTATCGAAAGGCATTGTATCCAATGTCACGAGGGCATACATAATTCATTGGCAAATGACGTCTGCAAAGCACAACAATGGTCGAAAGATAATCCTGTCAGATAGGGACCGGAGAGCATTAAAACTTATTGTAGCAGCTAAAAAGAACCACTGCACTGAAAATTATGTCTGAATTCAATTCCGGCCTACAGAACCCGGTTTCATCGAAAACAGTGCGGCGGAAACTTCATAAAATGAAAATTCATGGCAGGACCGCTGTCGCCAAACCCCTGGTCACAGCAATAAATGGGAAGACGCGTATCCAGTGGTGCAAGGACCACAAGGCGTGGACTCATGAGCAGTGGAAGCACGTAATGTCGTCCGATGAATCGACCTTCACCTTGTTTCAAACAACCGGTCGTGTTTACGTATGGAGAACACCGTAGCAGGCTTATGATACAGACTGTCTGCTCCCAACTGTAAAGCATGGGCAGTGATATCGTGGTTTTCTGCAGGTCCCATCATAGCCCTGCATGGAATGATGAATGCTAAAGCGTATGAGGCCATTTTGGGGGACCAGGTTCTACCCATGACCCAAATATTGTTCCCTGATGGTGATGGCATCTACCAAGATGATTTGGCACCCTGTCACGCTGCAAAAACGGTGAAATCATGGTTTGAGGAGCATGACCAGGAGCTATCACACCTCCCCTGGGTGGTCTGAGTTAGAAAGGCGTGTTCGGTCTTATTATCCTCCACCAGCATCCCTTAAGGAACTGGAGCATGTTTTGGAGGAACAAAGGTACAAAATTCCACACACCACGATTCAGGAGCTGTATACGTCCATTCCACGTCGAATCCAAGCTATTTTGGACGCAAAAAGAGGCTCCACACCATACTAGGTATGGTTTTCACACTTTTGCAAACGTTTTAGATTTTTTTGTCCAGCCCCTGTATATATCTGGTGTTTCAAAACCACATCGACAACGTTTAGGTGATTCCTAACACCAAGATAAGACAAAAAGTATAGACCAACCTGGGTGCACAAATGCTTCCTTTCGGAGTTTCTAGGCTGCTGCCGGAAACATGAAAAAATGAACTTTAAAGGTCCATAGCTCCAATACTATGGGACCTACCGTAGTCGGGTAGAGACTTCACTTAAGAACTACTATGTGCGCTATCCAAAAATACATGTTTCATAATCCTAAGATACTCACGCAACAATTTTTATTGAGGAAGTTTGGCTAAGGGCATATAAATTTGAAGGACTCACCAACTATCTATATAAAAGTTGTTGCAGAAGTACAGCAGAATTCTGAAACTTGGATATTTGGATAGCACACATATTACTTCCTGAGTCTTGACCCGACTACGGTAGGTCCCATAATATTGGAGCTACGGACCTTTAAAGTTCATTTTTTCATGTTTTCGGCAGCCTATAACTCCGAAAGGAAGCATTTATGCACCCAAGTTAGTCTATACTTTTTGTCTTATCTTGGTGACAGGAAACATCTCCAATATATATAAACATACCTAAAAGAAGAATACGCGGAAATTAACAATCTGTATGGGCACTTACTTTCCTAAGATCTGGTGCAAAAGAATCCATGGTGTGACTGATTCAATTGGCATTTCCATCATATGATCTGGAGCATCAAGCTGCTGGCTTACAATGTGGATTAGATTTTGAATTAAGCGCGTCAATTTATTGTTGGCAAGACTCTCCACTGTAAAGAATAAAAATTAGAAACTTTTATAAGATAAACTGAAACGGAATTTCATTTACATGATAAACTAAAACGGAAGAAAAACTATGGACACAAAAGTAATATTTATGGCGAGAACTCTATATGTATGTAAAATAAATGTATAAATGATTGACGGCTATCTCCTCCTACAATGCTAGACCAATTTTGGTGATTTCTGAAGGAGCTCCTTTGTGGCTAAGCGATTTGTGGCTGGAGCGCCTTTGGCGTGGGAGACTTGGATTCGATTCTCAGCAGAAGCTCATATGGTTCGGATCCCACGTTAAGCTGTAGGTCCACATCTCACATAGCCTCGCTGCTGAATAGGACGCTAACTCAAAACCAATCGAATCAAATGATTTTTGGCACACGAATGGTCTGATGTCTACTAACTTAGGTTTTAATAACGTTAGTTTTTCGGTAGGACCTATCTAGATTCAAAAATTTACACCAAACATACAATATTTCAGGAGCTCATCAAGTTAGAAAGTCGGAAGTCAGCATATAAAGTATTCATTAAAAGTAAATGTCTCAGCGTTTATGAAAATTTCGTTCAAGACGAGCCAGGAGAAAATAAATAAACAAATAAAAATAATTGAAGCATGTTCACTGAACACTTACCAACAGCAACACCACCCTTCTGAATGCACGAATCCAGACCAGAAAGTAGTTTTTCCAAAGTTGCTGCCCACTTCTGTTGTTCCTTGCATTCTGTTGATCCCAAGTATTTGTGCATAGCCTCATTAAGACAAGCTTCACCCCATTCAAAGCAATCCTGGAAGTAAACGATTACAGTTATTACAGGTGCTTAACAGGTATACCATCCGATCTTAATAAAATGGAACAATCATCTGATTGCTGAACGCTTCTCTGGTTGGTTGATTGGTTGTAACGTCATTTTGCAGCAAGACGGACTATATGATACGGGAATGTAGCTTCCCTGGTGAAAAAGAAGATCAGATTTTAATCAACCAAAACAACAGAATTTCGCTGAGAAGCGTCTAGCATTAATACGAACTAAACTGTTGATTAAGTTTGAATAGACGGGGTAATGGAATCGTTCTAACATATAATATAAACAGTTAAAAATTCATCTTTCCAAGTTCTCAACTATGTAGATCAGTGGCAGATTAATTGTGTGTAATGTAACTGGTGAACATAAAATACTTTTTATTTTCCTGACGATTTTTGCTTATTCTTTTGCTTCTGTTTTAATGTGTTGAGAGCTTTCAACATTTATTATAGCTTATTTTTGTCAAAATATAAAACACAATTAAATCTTTCAGTTTAACGGCCCATGACTATGCCCTTTAGGCTAAGGGGGACGGATAATTAAGGCAAGTAAATGATGATGGAAGAATTGGTGGAATGAGAATGTGGAAGGAAATGGGAGAACCCCGAGAAAACCCACGTACACGACATTATCCACCACCAACTTACTTTGGTCGGGGATCGAATCAGGGACCCCATGCACCAGAAGCAAGCGCTCTACCACTGAGTCTCCGTGTCCCCGCCCCCCTTTCCATTAGGATTTAAAGATAGGGACAATGGATAAAAATGAAATGAAATCTTTGAGTTTTACGTCCCACGGTTATGCCGGTTAGGCTAAAGGAGACGGTGATAATGAGAGATGAGTGAAATGGTGGAATGAAGAAAGTGGGAGGAAACGGGAGAACCCCGAGAAAATCCACGAGCACGGTGTTTGTCCACCACAAAGTCCACACGGCGTGAGCTGGGATCGAACCAGGGATCCCAAGCACCGGAGGTGAACGCTCTACCACTGAGCCACCGCGCCCCCCGATAGGGACAATGGATTTTCAACTTAGAAATGCTTCTCTTGTAAAAAGTATTCATAGAGATAATTAGGCGTACTGAATTGTCTATCCCAAAAAAAGCCTCATAAATGTTAGTTTCCGTTAACAAATTAATTGTAAGTAGTTTTCTTATTCTTGTCATTTACGGTACAAATATTCCCTTCAGTCAAATATTCAGTTATGTTAAAGTCCTGGCATGAATATGTTTGAATAACAGTTTTCTTGTGGCTATATAGATAAGGGAGACCAGGTTCATAAGGACGTTAATTACGAAAAGAACTAACGTAACTTTTTTTATGCAGTACAATATTACGAAAGGTAAGAACACTTTGTAAAGGAACGTAGGCGAAAATATTTCGTATCTTAAGCAACTGAACAACGAGTAAATATAAATGTGGCTTAAAATTCTTTCAGTTGAAAATTGCATTCAACACTGCATGCCCGTTTTAAAGAAAAGATTGTTCTTCAAAGAAAAATTAAACAAAGGTGTCCAAGAAGACTCCTAAGTTTGAGTATCACAGAGAACAATGTCAGTGGAATTTTAGTTCTGGCATTGGCAACACTGCTTCCATGATCAGAGACAGCGATATCTAGTATCCCTTCCGTTCACGGATGCCTGACCATTTTACTTGTGATGCCATGGCTGATGTGAGTTGTTATAATACATAGCTGAGGGACGATTAGTGCGTAAGTTATGTGTAAGTGCATGAACGACCAAACAGGGCAAACTGACATTGGTAATGACTGCAATTAAAGATCGCTTTGGGAAGGACCTATCTCGGAAAGCAAGTCTGTTTGATCAGGAGAAATATGCATTTGCTCCAGGATGTGTCAAAGACATGTCGCGTAGCAGACGTAAGAAGACGCGTAAGGAAACGTACTGCCGCTGCTCAGTCAATTGCGATGTCCTTAACTAAATCGCTTCCTAGTAGAAACCTGCACGGGCTGGGCTCGGCCCGCGAGCCGGGCTTGGGCGGGCCAACCCTTATTTCTTCGGGCCGAGCCGGGCTTGGGCGGGCCGCCATTGATTTCTCTTCAGATCGGGCCGGGCTTGGTCCGATTAATTGCAATTCTTCAATAATTATTGACTTTCGTTAAACGATAATTAGAATAATGGCAAACGTTGAAGAAGTGTGCCCGTGAAAAATGTTACAAAATGAAACTTAAAATTTATCGGGCCCGGCCCGGGCTCGGGCCGAAAATCTCCAAAACTTTCCCGGCCCGGGCTGGGCCGGGCCTAGGTACATTCGGGCAGGATTGGGCTCGGGCCGAAAAATTTGGCCCTTGCAGGTCTCTACTTCCTAGTACTCAACTGGTAAAGTGATAACCATCCGGCAAACGAAAGACAGAAGTTGAAGAAATAAAGCCTTTAAAAGAGAGATGAGTGGCTAACTTTCGTTAAACAAGACTGTACAAAAAAAAAAAAAAAAAAAAAAAAAAATCAAAATTGCTGACTTTCCTCTTAGGAAACTATTGTATCATGTTATGCTTAAATTATTCTGGACATACTGAGAACCAAAACGATCACTTTCAGCTTTGAATTAACAGCCAATTGTGGTTATGTTGAACTGTTTATAAACTGGACATTTCCCTTATGATTTCAAACCCACGAAACACCTTATACTGAAATTTGGGTTCGAGTTACTTTTTTACTTCATTCTAGAAACAAATTCTCGCTTCATAAAAGTAACTGTTTACCTCGTATTCTTTGAGATGCCATAAAGCTTCCAGAAGTAACGCTAACTGTGCTGGTCGATCTGGGATTACTGTTCCCGGAGAATGCTGGGATTGGGACTGAGAATACTGGAACGTTGCTTTCAAGATTTCAGAAAGCTCCTGGTACGACTGCTGTTCATATAACTTCTGCACCTTCTCCAACTTCTGATTTCTGAAACAAAAGTAGAAATTTAATACTTATGAAAAGTAATATTTAATACTTATGAAAAGTTTACGATAAGCAATGTTTAATACGTAAAAGTTCACTAAATGTACACAAAAGTAAAGTTTTCAAGTGTTACAGGATGCGAATTCAGAACCAGCAACTTCATTTACATCAAAATCCAGTCAGCCATCCATTGATAGCCTAACAGGCTTTGTTGTTGGAGTTCATCGCCTTTAGATGTTAATTTATACCGACCATCGACATCGCCAGCTGACTTGGTATTTTACAATAAGGATATAACTAATTACTTACAGTTTGCATTACTACAAGGAAGTCCTTGCATTTGTAAATGATTTGTAATATATATTGGTAGCACTTCTAATGCACTAAGAATGCAGTATTTGTAGACTGCAATACTAAAGTCTCATACGCGTTAGCTGAAATTCAATTTTGTTTAGATCAGATGCTTTCTCAATAAGTTTGTTTTTACTGAACCCTCATTGTCATGCACCGACATCGAATCAACGCTCGCTCTGATCATCTACCTGTTAGACACTGACACAATAAGGAAGTATTGTTGTTGTGTAGTAAGTACTTTGACTCTCGGAAGTCGCTTTTTTCCTGCTTTTTGGTCTATGTCATCCTGACTACGTTAGCAGCCAAGTAGGAAGTATAGCTGCTTTATGCTGTATCATCGACATGAGGACATATGTATTTTGGCTGCGTCAATTTAGTAATTAACCATCTGCATGCCATCTTGTGAGTGTCACCGCCTTCGTTTCCTTCATGACGTCAGAGGGACCAGTCGAAACAAAAACATTTGAGAAAACTTGATCGCGATCTTTGCATCTCAACCACGACGGGGGACACATCGATGTTACCCTGCCTTCGGCCTGACATTCGATGCTATGATCGATTGTCGGACAAGTCTTCATCAAGATGTCTCGACCTACAAGTCTTTGGACAGCGCCTGTCATCACCTACGAGTAAGAGGGAGAAGATTGGAACTACTTCAAATTAGGGTGAGACTATTCTAAATTAGTTGCTATTCCTTGCTCTACCATCTAAGTCCTTACGCCCTTATAGCTGCCATTTAATATCATCAGAATAATGTGTTTCATTTCAATCAAATCTCTCAAAGTTATCAAGCACCTCGTGGGTGCCTCTCATAACGATCCCGACAGACAAATTGTTACATGGTGGTTGGCGCATCGGGTTTCAGGGCGCATATTCCACCCTTTCGTATCGGTTCATATTGAATTGCGTCTTGGGCTTTGCGGTACTCTCGCTGCATCCATTTTTTTCCTTCGCCTTTATAAGTAGTAGAAATATTTCCCCCGCCCACCAACCCTTTTGGAAGTAACTTTGATTTTTTCTTGGCATTTTGTTTGCTGTAGTACTTTTTATCTAAGTTGGTTTAAAATTTTACCTCCTACATAGAAAAGTTTGTTAATTTTACTTTAGTAAAAATTATTTCTAATAAATATGTGTTCAGAACATACTTCTTTGAGGAAACAGTAACACGATCTACATCCCTTTAACTTTAGACAAACCCACCTACCGACGCTAGTGTTTCCGATAAGATCTCTTCATGTGGTTCGGATCCCACGTTAAACCGTACATGTGTCTTATATAGCATCGCTACTGAAAGATATTAAAAATTATAAACAAGGTCTTCCACAACAATAGCCCAAGAATAAAGGCTCTCAAATGGAATATGGAATGGAATGACCAAAAATTCATCACACAAGTGGTGAGCGCCTCCACTAAGCCACTATCACAAAGAGAAAAGAAAAAAACTCTACGATCGATGGAACCTGGAGGTTCAATGCCGCGTTCACAAAAGCTCTCCACTGACTTATACCCTTACCCAAGTGGATCCAGTTCCTATTTCTTCGAGATTCATCTTAATATTGTCCTCCCATCTGCGCCTAGGCCTTCCTAATGGTCGTCTTCCGATTGATCTTCCAGTTAAAACTTTGTAAGCGTTTCTACTTTCTTCCATCCTGGCTACATTACCTGCCCACTGGAGACACCTAGATTTGATGACCCTAACAATATTAGGTAAACCGTATAAATGATGTAGTTCCTCATTGTAAGGTTTCCGCCATTCCCCATTCTCGTTCCTCTTGGGTCCGAATATTCGTATCAGGATTTTATTCTCAAATACTTTCAGTCTGTGTTCTTCCCTCAGAGTAAGCCACCATGTTTCACAACCATACAGAACAACAAGCATGATTATCGTTTTCTATATTTTAAGCTTCAAATTTCTTGACAGAATTCGCGACGACAAAAGATTTCGAACTGAATAGTAATACGAATTCCTTGCTTTCAGCCGACATTTAATTTCTTCCTGAACATGAGTTTGATCTGTTAACATTGATCCTAGATATCTGAAAATGCCCACTTTGTCGAAAGTATTGTTTGATATTTTGATCCATCCATATGTCGAAAGTATTATTTGATATTTTGATCCATCCATATGTCGAAAGTATTATTTGATATTTTGATGTATCCATATGTCGAAAGTATTATTTGATATTTTGAACTGGCAACACAGCCTTTTCATTTACCATAGGGCGCCATACCAGTGTGCAGTTGATGCAATTGGAAGAATGCCACCGTTTGAAATTGAAAAACACCTATTTCAGCAAATTTTATCTTGTCTTATTATATTTTTTCGAATCTTTAAACATAACGGAGTTGGCCCATGAGTCCAGATTTTTTATACATCCTGTATATCCCATGAGAAGTTTTTGATTTCACAAAAATAGGTCCACGTTAGATAAATAGGCAATAATGTACGGTATTACAATAATTTATCGACAATTTTCGAAAACGAAATGAAATGAAATCTTTAAGTTTTACGTCCCACGTTTATACTGGCTAGACTAAAGGAGACTGATGATGAGAAATGAATGAAATGGTGGAATGAAGAGTGGGAGGAAACAGGAGAACTCCGAGAAAATCTACGAACACGGTGTTTATCCACCAAAAAGCTCACTTGGTGCGAGCTGGGATTCAACGCGGGACCCCATGCACCAGAGGTGAATGCTCTACCACTGAGTCACCGCGGTCCCTCGACAATTTTCGAATAAAATTTACAAAATAGTATTGTACTCCTACTGAGATACTTTTTTTAATAAACAAATTCACAATATTTAAATAATATTGAAATTATACTATTGTACCGAAAGTTTAACTAAAACAAATGCCAAAAAATAAATAAATAAATAAATAAATAAAAAATACCTTTCGAGGTTGACCAACATTTTCTCAGTTGTCTCTTTGTTAATAGAGGTATTATGCTTACAGTTCCATAATGTCACAACTGCTACTTGGTCCTCGGGTTTGATTTCTAGGTAATACAATATCTGGAAAAGAAAACGGAAACGGTTATCATCATGTTAGTCCTAAAGAGTTGATACTATGTATGTATGTATGTATGGGTCAAAAGAAATTGTATAAAGATTTACTGAAACTGAAACATTGTAGATATTTGTTATTTTGTAATTCCCACAACGTGTTCGTCGGCGTAATATTTCGTGATGTGTTTGCCAGCGTCTTGGCGAGTAAATAGAAATCACACCTAAATTATATATTATTCAAGTTTAATTGTTAGTTCTAATATAGGACACATAGACAATAAGTATTGATCAGTACAGTTTACAAACATTAAACCCAGGAAAGCACTTCCTTCTATGAGAAATGAAATGAAATCTTTCAGTTTAAGGTCCCACAATTATGCCCTTTAGGCTAAGGGAGAAGGGTGATTAAGGCAAGTTAATAATAATAGAATTGGTGGAATGAGAATGTGTGAGGAAACGGAGGTACCCCGAGTAAACCCAAGTACATGATGCTGTTCACGACATACATGGCCGGAGATCGAACAAGAGACCCCAAACACACTAGAGGTAAGCGCTCTATCACTCAGGTTCAATTCGCGGTCCGGTCGTGAATTTTATCGCTTTTTATCGAATCTTCATTAAGGGGGCAGACTATTAAAAATGATACAAAAGCTAACTTTTTTTTTTCCCGTTTGCCGTAAGTGAAAGAGATAATGAAATGTAGTTTACCACAATCATAGATAATAATATTCTACACCCGAAAATAAAAATCGGAAGAATTTTCAGTGTTGTTATCCATAGAAATTACAGTGTGGCCAGAATATGAATTACCCAAAAATCTAGGTTAAGACAGCGACTAGAAAAATGAATTCAACGGTAATTGATGACTTATCATGTTGTCTTGGTTCCTTGTTAACTACTTTTTAAATAATATTTCTATTTATTTTGTAATAAACACTATAAAATAAATAATTTTTTGATAAGCAGTACAAAATAAATACAATTATTATTTAAAAAGTAGTTAACAAAGAACCAAGACAACATGATAAGTCATCAATTACCGTTGAGTTCATTTTTCTAGTCGTTGTCTTAACCTAGATTTTTGGGTAATTCAAATTCTGGTCACACTGTAATTTCTATGGATGGCAACACTGAAAGTTCTTGCGATTCGTATTTTCGGGTGTAGAATAACATTATCTCTGGTTGTGGTAAGCTACATTTCATTATCTCTCTTCACTTACAGAAAACAGGCAAAAGAAAAATGGTTAGCTTTTGTATCATTTTTAGTAGTCTGCCCCTTTAAATTAAACTGAATTCTTTATCAGAACTATAACGTACAGTTTTGTTCCAAAAATATTGGCCGCTTTCGTTTATCCCTACTTTGCTTTACACGGCCATACTCTGGCAATCATACGTAGGAAATTCTAATACTTTGGCTCTTTATAAAGAGCTCGATTCGCTAAAGAAAATCTACACCTATTTGATTTAATTTTCCATGTATACGAACGACTACAAAGCTTTTCAAAGAGAGTGGTTGGCGAGCTCCTTCGTGGCTAAGCGGTTAGCGTACGCGCCTTTGGCGTAGGAGACCCGGGTTCGATTAACGGCGGCAATTCACGTGGTTCGGATCCCACGTTAATCGGTAGGTCCACGTCTCATATAGCCTCGCTACCGAAAGGCACGTCAAATTCAAAATAAAATCAACTTAACTCAAATTGAGATGTGGGTGGTCGTTTTTTTTTAACATGATTGTACAATTATTTCGCACATTTCGACAAGAAACATATTGTAAATAAGTAAAAATCAAACGAATACTTACAGATTGTAAAGACTGAATAGCGACCTCTGTATTTCCTTGAAACAAGAAAACATGGGTCTTCAACCAGTACAAACGAAGCAGAAAATTCAGATATTTTGAGCCAAAAAGTCCTCCTCTCTCAGACACAAACACAAGATAGCCAACGTCCTCCATCACAATTTCACTAGAAAACTTTTCATTCGAGCTGAAATAGGAAGAGAAAAAACAATTACAGTATACAAGTAAAACAATACAATAGAAAAATCGAATTTATTGCATAACATATCCAATATTTTATGGAACTGCAATGAACAGGTTCAACATATTTCCACCCGTATTTGTTGTTCGTTTGTTTTTGCTGGGCTTCACAGTCGTGAGCTGCATATAGAACTTAGAATGGTCATATTTCACATTCACTAATAAACGTTGTAATAAAAGAGAAAGAATTACAATTTTTTTTCCCTGAAAGAGGGAACTTTAAAGAGTATACAGATCAAAGGTCAGTAAAGGGAGAGAAACTTATTTATTTAATATAAATAAAATAAGGAGTTTGTTTTCGTGTCTGTGTGCAGCCTGGGGACCAGACAAGTGGACCGAGAGTTACCAAATTTTGGTCACGGGTACCTTGATCCAGGCCCAAGACCAAGACGAAGCATTTTTTTAAATTCGAACAAGGGGGTCTCAGGGGGAGGGGAGCGTTTATTGAGACATGTCAAAGTAGTAGAAAATGACCGATATTAGTGTTAAATCCATAGTTATCGCGGTCGCTGAGATTAATGGTGACACTTCCATTATCGATAACTTTCAAATTCAGCTACCATTCAGCCGGGGGTCACCTGTGGGGAAAAAGTGCCAAGACATGTAAAAATAATCCAAAATGACCGATATTAGTGTCAAATCCAGTTTTCGCGGTTGCTGAGATGAATAATAATACTCGCGTTGACTTCCAAATACAGCTCCCATCGGCTGGGAGCCAGAGATATTTTTATATACAAAATTCGAACCAGGGGGTCACAAGGGGGAGTTTACCGGGATATGTAAAAGTAGTAGAAAATGACCGATATTTTTTTTCCTTTCATTGTTCAGTTTGTTTACATAGATATTTCATCAGATCCATGCGAAGAATGGGTATTTCAGGTAGTAAGAAAATTAAATAAAGTGAAATATACGCTCACCTATGTTTTCTTTACCAAGCACACATACTGTTTGGAACTGAAAATGTGAGTTTTAAGTCACTGCACTTAGGTTGAGAGCAGAAGTGACGAAATCACCTGACTCATCCACTTGGCTGAAATTATATATTCTCGTTTGTACCCTATTCCAAAAACAATGACCGCATTGATTATGACTCTCTTGAGGTTTATTATTATTATTATTATTATTATTATTATTATTATTATTATTATTATTATTATTATTATTATTATTATTATTATTATTATTATTATTATTATCATCATCATCATCATCTAAGTCCAACTTCGAGTATCTTCGGAAACAGTAAACCAAATAAGCCAGGTTCGAGTATCCAAGCCAAATTTCGCAATCGGGAAAAAAATGTGCATATTTTCCTATTAAGTAAAAGACTATGCTTAAATGTTATTAAGTGTAGAAAAAAATCACATTCATTGAAATGCATAATAAGATAATATTTTGAAACTGTGTATACATGTGACCACAAGCTGGTTTTGTTGACGAAAATCACAACCGTCAAAAGGTGTTCTCGATGTATGGACATTGGATTGTCCAAGCACAGCAGCTAGACTGTAGAACAAGCCATGTGGTCTGAGTGGAGAGCACCGACTGCAGGAGTGAAAGAGTGTTTGGCTGTTCTGGGAAGCGGACTGGGTGGCGTAGTGGTTAACGCATCGGCACGGTGTGCGGAGGTCCCAGGTTCGGGTCCCAGTCTTCTCAAATCACTTTTTCACACTTTGTAAGTTACTGAACTCGGACCTACAGAGGGTTTGGTGTGTAAACGTAAGTTTAAATCGGTTGTTTCAACCTTTCATTAATACATGTAAGATGTAGTATAACAGTTAACATGTTTGAGTTTTGTCTGTAGATCGAGGTTCGATCTCAGCAAAGCTACGGTTTATTTTTCAAATGTACCTGTACCAGAATCATGCCCTGACTACGAAATGCAAATCATTTTACAAGCGAGTGATTAGTAAGTACCAGGTTATCATAAAATAAGTATCGCTGTTCAGAGAACCCTGGAGATGTAACCACTTGACAGAATGCAACCAAATCTAGTAGGGGTACATTTGGGAACATGCAGAAGCGATTGGTGTAGAAAACAAAATTAGTTCCAATTTTTGCCACCAGAGGTAATTGTAGCGCTGTACAACACCAAGTAAGTGCAGCATGGAAGAAAAACGACACTAATAATGCTAAATGATGAGAAAGGCTGTAATTTCCCCTCCTCTGGGTCTCGTGGCATTGATTATTTACGTTATTAGTACCCCATGGTCAGTGGCGGAATTACGGAGGAGGGGCCTTCTGAACTGAAGTGTCTCTTTAAAATTCTTGAATATCTTACAAAAACGAAGTTAAATGTTAGTCTTTCCTGTGGTACGTAAGATGCAAGCTCCCTCCAAAATTCCAGGAAAAGATTAGTGTCAAATCTTGCCTCCAGAGGCTATTGTGTTTCTGTTCAGTATTAAGTACGGTGAGTATGGTATGGAAGACAAATGATATTGATATTCAAGCAAGCATCGAATCACCATCTATTCACTTCTGCCACATACTGGCCCTTAAACCCTTATCACTGAAACACATGCAGGTGTGAATAAGCGCCTGAAGAGGTAATTACAGTATTTCTTATCATTTAGCATCATTGGTGTCGTTTTTCTTCCACACTGCACTTACATGGCGTTGTACAACGCCACAATTACCTCTGGTGGCAAAAATTAGAACTACTTTTGTTTTCTACACCAATCGCTCTGCATATTCCCAAATACGCTCCTACCAAGTTTCGTTGCATTCTGTCGAGTGGTTACGTCTCCAGAGTTCTCTAAACAGCGATACTTATTTTATGATTATCTGGTACGTTTATTATCATAATACATTAATGAAACTGTTTCACGGTTAATCTATTCTTTCCTTCACATTCCGGGACAGGACGTTTGGGCGCCGCCATTTGGGCGCGGACGTTTTGGCGCTGCCGTTTGGGCGCCGGACGTTTGGGCGCAAAGCCGTTTAGGCGCCAGACGTTTGGGCGCGAGGTACATAGTAAAAATCACAATTTACGACATATAAAGTAAGCTAGGCACTGAAAACTAAGCGCCAATCAAGATATATACATTTCCTACACTTCTATCTTTATCTCACCTCATTTATCTGTATATTTTCTATCTCTATCTTATTTATTCATCTAAATTAAATAGTTTAATGCGTTTCTGGCATTTGTTGCCTAACCTCGTCATGGATTGATTTTTCGCTTGTCCACGATTCTTGTACTTCTGATCTAATTTTTGTATTATATCAGCAAGCTAGGAAATAAAGGAATCAGACGAACTGTTAATTTTCTTAATGTTAATTAAAACATATTGATTTAATTTTTGTATTTTTTTAAAGAAAGTTAATAATTACATATTTATTAATATTAAAATTTGTTTTCTTTCGTATTACGTTAGCCAAACTCTTCTCTTCCTTAAGTCCAATAAAGAACTACCAATAAAAGATTGCAGCGTAGTTGCTAACACTCTCGCCTTCGGTGCGATCGGTCCCGGGTTCGATTCCCGGTGGGGGCACTCGGTCGAAAAAGTGTAACACGCTCTTTCAGGCCAGCCACCCTGAATGAGGTTTTCCTGGGTTTTCTTCATTCACATCAGGCAAATGCCGGGGTGGTACCTAATTTATAGGTCCAGGCCGCTTCCTTCCTTCCCTTTCCCTGGATAGTGTGCTCCCTCAAACGTGACGGGCTAAATGGCCTTAGATGCCGAGAGCCCAGAAATCTAAAAATCCTATATCCTAATCGAGTTGAGGGAAAGATATTTTGCATACATGGTGTGTAAGACATATTTTGCATACAGGATGTCTAACACATTGAGTTTAGGAACTGTAGTATGCCGTATTTCTGGTATCACTTTTTTTTTTAATTAACATTCCAATATAAAAATCAAAACTTAACACACATTTTTTTCGTCCCATTGTAAGCATTTAATCTGCATTAAAGAAAGTGGCGAAAGAAAAAAAAACAACAACAACAAAAAACAACGATTTCAAAGTGAAAAATAATAGTTAAGTGTACATATATTGGTCATTTAGCCACTAGAAATGTGTTTGACATCCACACTTATTGCGTAACTACAGTAGAAGGCCTGCTTTAAGTTTTTTAATGGAATAGGTTCACTATGTATGTAATGCAGTCAATCATATGTAGTCTGGTCGACTTACATTTGGCTTGAAAAGTTATCAAATAAAAAGCACACTTAACTTTCGTTGAAACTTAAATTTACAAAATTTAATTGTTAATTCAGTTTTTATAATTTTGAAATTCCAGTATTTCTAGTATGTAAAACAAAATCCAGTATAATTCAAGGACTTCCACTACAGTAGACACCTTGTGATATCTTGATTCGAACTTAGTACTCAGCGCCTAACATAACGACTTTTTAACTCGCGCCCAAACGTCTGGCGCCCAAATAGCTTCGCGCCCAAACGTCCAGTGCCCAAACGGCGGGGCCCAAACGTCCGCGCCCAAACGGCGGCGCCCAAACGTCACGTACCGTCACATTCTTCCTTTCATCGATCTTCCCGTATTTGTCACTTCCTTCAGTTGTCTTTCTCTCTGTTTTTATTTATGTGTGAAGAGAGAAAGAGCGAGAGAATGACGGAGAGTGAATGATAACAGTATGTGTTCGTACATGTAAAGGTAAATCCTTTTATCACCTCTCTCTCTCTCTCTCTCTCTCTCTCTCTCTCTCTCTCTCTCTCTCTCTCTCTCTCTCTCTCTCTCTCTCTCTCTCTCTCTCTCCAGTGTTCTTAAGGTACAGACCGAATTAGTTTTCTTACCAAAAGTTATATGTCGCTTGAAATACAACTACAATTCTGTTTATCTAATAACAGGAGTTCTTTTTCATAAAAATGTTTTACCATTACTTTTATACAGATATGGATTCGTTTAGCGAAAGGTTTATTCCCTAAAGATTTTCATAAGGATTCCACATTTATTCCATGGATTTAAATGTTATTTAGACTAGAATTTTCATTTAAGAACATCAAAAACGTTGCATAGAAAATAAATGAATTATATTAACTATGATTCACCGTAGTATTGTCAATATACGAGGGGGTATCGTAAAGTTTTAATTATCACCAGGAAGTTATTAAGATATAACAATGAAATTTTGTCAAGTGTTATGTTTGGTTCTTATGTGCATGATGTTAAAGAAACTAGCTCCTAATGATTGTTATTTTCATACAGGGTGTGCCAAAAGTGACCAAAGTGCACGATGGATAAGATTGAGGCTCGTTACATTTGAAGGCTAATAATGCCAACAAGTTCCTGCATTTGAAGGCTAATAATGCCACGCAACGGATTCTTTACTTGAGGAAACAAGAAAAAGTCACTGGGTGCGAGGTCGGAAGATATGGCGAATATTGTAATACCTGGTAATCACATGCCCTTGCTTTGTCGACAGCAACTTGAGATTAATGAGCTGGTGCATTCTCAGCTACGAGAAGAACGCCTTTCGAGACCATACCTCGGCGTTTCGTTTTTAGAGCATCGCGCAATTTGTCCAGATATACCAGGTAGTACTTCCCAGTGATGGTTGTCCTTTTGCAAGGAGGATTATGTGAGGATTACCCCACGAGAATCCTAAAAAAATGGACAGCATTACCTTTCCCCTTGACTTTGCACCTCGGCCTTTTTGGGAGGAGGGAATCGCCATGCTTCAACTGCATGATAATGGTTTTGATCTTCGGATCATACTGCTACATCCGCATTTCATCCATCGTTACCACACGCCCCAAAAAATCCTATTCTAACAGCGTCAACATCTGTTGGGAAAGGTCACACCGTGCTTGCCTCTGAAAAGATGTCAGTAAACACAAGCCAGTGTACAAATACCTTAGACATGTGAAGTTCGTCATGGATAATTTTCTACACACGACCATAACTGAGACCAATCTCATTCATAACCATTCGTTTGGATGGTTATACGTCTGTCTTCGAGGATTAAACACTCCACTTTCTTCACAGTAGCCGCATCGTCCGTAAGGGATGGCCTTCCAGGTCTTGGGTCGTGTGTGAGAGGCATATGATCAGTTTGGAATTTCCTTTTCCACTCTACAATGGTGTCATACGATGGACAATCATGGTCTTACACAGCCTTCATCTCGTCATGAATTTCTCTGGCATTACTACCCTTCAAATGCAGGAAATTTACCCCACTGCGAGCCTCAATTTTATTCATCTTGCACTTTGGTCACTTCTGGCACACCTTGTAAAAAATAATAATCATTAGGAGCTAATTTCCTTAACATCATAAGAAACAAACATAATACTGACAAAATTTTATCGTCATATTTTAATAACTTCCTAGTGGTAATTAAAACTTTACGATACCCCCCTTGTATTTCGTAACCGGAACACTTTCGATTGTAACTTCAATGCTTTCTAAGAATTTTACCGGCATCATTTAGATTTTCAAAAATTTTTTATGTATACTAAAGCAAGTCATAGTTAATATTTTAATCATGATTATTAGTTTATTTCTTTAAGTTTGAACCAATTATATACTCACTTTTGCCCTTGGCTTTCACGTTTTGACAGTTTTTCTCTGGAAGCTAGCCATTTATCCAAGAACAATTCTCCATACGTAAGCGAAATAATGGCATCCGTTTTCAGCCAATCCAAATCTTCATTGTTACTTATAGGACACGGGTGCGGTACGTGAGGCCTAAGAAAAATAAACACGAAAATACAATTAAATTTGTTTAAATACCTACCTGAATTGCTGGCAATAGAAAAGGAGAGTGTTTTCTCATCTGTATATTTAACTCATAAATCATTAACTATCAGAGCTAGATATCTGAAATTTGATGCATTATGTAGCTGTATGTGTGCTAGTTATAGATATTGTAAGGATCCCCACCTTTCAGTATGTATTACTTCTTTAAACACATGATATAATTATAAAGTACGTGCTACTGTTTGTAAAGCAGACGATACGGAAGAAAACAGGAAGACACGAAGCCGAGGCGGTGGAATCCGAAGACGGACGAATCGCCCAGAAATTACCTAAAAATAAAATGAAATGAAATCTTTACGTTTAACGTTCCACGGTTATGCCGGTTAGGCTAAAGGAGACGGTTATAATGAGAAATGAATGAAATGGTGGAATGAAGAAAGTGGAGGAAACGGGAGAACACAGAGAAAACCCATGAGCACGGTGTTTGTCCACCACAAAGTCGACACGGCGCGAGCTGGGATCGAACCAGGGACCCCAAGCACCGGAGGTGAACGCTCTACCACTGAGCCACCGCGCTCCCATAGGAGAGGACCAAATTATTAGTTGACCACTGATCACTTAACCTAAAACACCCGCTCCTGAGGTCGCATTGGACAAAGGAGTTTTCCTATCTACATGATCTCCGGTAGCTGCATTGGGCGGAAGAAATTCCTAATTACAACCCAGCTCCGGGGGCTGCTTTGAGCGAAGGAGGATCCCTATAAACTGTCTCCCATACTTGTGGAGATTCTTTTATAAAACCCTGGTGGTTGCATTAGGCAAAAGAGTTACCTGTCCTACCTAATACAACCTTCGTCAACCGAAGCGATAAGGACTAATATTGAAATACTTATTTCGTATCTTTATGAAGAAACTTTGTAATTATTCCACAGAGGATTACTTTCATAATAAAATTTATGAAGGGCTAATCCCGGACTATCATTGACTCTACCGAAAGACATTACAATATAAACTGTCTAATAATCGGCTCGCATTCAGAGGTACTGTAAGAAAAGGGGAATCTCCAAATCTCAAAATTGACATTATTTTAACATTTTGCAGTCGTATTCTCCTAAAAATGACAATAAAAATTCGCTACTGTAAACAATATTTTTTTAAAAAAAATTGTAGTATTTTGGAAACTTCATATTATTTATTGTGTCTGGTGACTGAAGGGCTTCCCTCTTAAAACATTTTCCCTGCTCCTCTAAAAGCTTTTTCCTTATAAATCTAATTCTGTAATTTTTCCTATATTTCGTCAGAAACTTTAAGGAACAAGTACTTTTTTGAACCTTCTTAATCAAGCTTCCCTAACGAAAATTAATTCATAATTCTCTTCAACTTCTTCCCTATCCTGTACAAATTCCAATACTCTTATATTCCAAATTTCTCTGTTCTAATACCAGAGTGTCTACTAAGTTTCATTTTCCAAGTTCCAGTATATTCAGTATAACTATCAGCAAAATTCCAGTATCTAATATAATGATTTTTTTCAAGTTCTTTAGGAATAATCACACTCTTGAGGATTTCTGGATTGTAATTGTTTTACCATCAAAAGAATATTTTATTTTTAATAAATTTAGTTAGCACTGATTTTCTGGAAAACAATTATTTTTTAAATATTTTCTAAAGGGCCTTCCAACTCCCCTCATAGCCCTCCACTTCACCCATTGCTTTAAATGTCTAATTACGAAATGTATTCAACTCTTGCTTTGGAAAAAAATTTACAATCTCAGTGGATACAAAATTGTTTCTAAGACTATTAAAACGATTACAAAAAAAGTATTGTTGACAAATTAACAGTTTCATGATTTTTCCAGTATGTGGATCAAAATTCCAGCATATTTCAAGTATTTCCAGTATAAAAATTAAATTCCAGTATAATTCAAGTATTTCCAATATTTCCAGTATCAGTACATGCCCTGAATACGCAACGAACACATTTTGAAGGTAATATGAACTTGCTTTACTTGTGTTCTGTTTGAATTTTTGTTGCTGATAATTTGGGTAAAATATTTAGTCTGTCAACTTTATCAGAGTACTTGAAGGGATGGATTATGCAATGTAGGATGCGTATATGATTTCATCGTATAAGTAGTTGTTCTGAAATGCATTATACTTGAACCACAAATTCAGATCACTAACTAACTAGTACTTTATGGTCTATGGAACCCGGAGGTTCAATGCCCCGTTCATAAAACAGGGGGTCTACTAAAATTCCACAATGAAATTTCGTGACTTTTTCTTTACCAAATCATAAAATTTCCTACATTTTCAAGAGCGAATTCGGGTGCGAATTAGGCCGAATTTTCACCCATGCGATACAAACGTACTTTGCTTGCGATTTGGTAGCGTCTAAAGTCAACCATAGACATTTTTGGTGGTGAATTTTGATGTTTTATACAATAAAATTTTCCAATCTGTACTTACATTTGCACGGATAAAAAAAATCGTGACCCAAAAGCTAAATTTCGTAACTTTTTCATGACATTCGTGACTTTCGTGACCGATAGACAACCTGTAAAAGCTCTCTATTGGCTTCTGGCCTTATATTAATTAGGCAACAAAATTAGTTTTTATTATTATTACTATTATTTAAATACATTCCATTGAAATCAACTGTTCAATTTGAGCATGACATTCATGTAAAATGATTTTTACGACTCCTACTGGCACTCACCTCATATTTTGATATGCATCAATGAAAGTAGCAATGAGATCTTCTGGCCACTTATAATCCTCCTTTCCACCGAGGGCAATTATATAATTCATCAGCACCTCCACGATACCAATATTGTCAACATTGGCACTAAGGAACGCCTCTACATCCGCACGCTCCTTCTCAGTGCCAAAATAAGCGTCTCGTTCCTTGATTTTTTCTTCTTCTTCCGCCTTTCTGTCTGGATCAACTTTATCATCTGAAGCTGTTTTCTCTTTGGTCTTCGCATTCTCTTCACTATCTTGTTTCTCAAATAACCTGTAGATGTCCATGGTGTCCATCGAATCATCCATGCTGCGGTAGATATCCATCGAATCTTTCGGCTTGTCTTCGCGAAGGAACTCTGGACTAAAATTAAATACAAATATTATTAATCTTATTGTTAAAGGTAACTAATACACAGGATATGTCAGGAACTAAAACTCAACCTTAAATTAATTCTCGCAATACCTAGGTATTTTTCGTAACGTGAACTACCAAGGGAAGGTCATTACATGACCACCTGTTAAGATTAAATATATCTCTCAAAAGAAACAAATGAGGAACTCTCACAAAAATCTACAGAGACTCAAATGACCAGTACAAGAATAAAACCAACAGCTATTTATTGTGCTGCCATCTAGGCATGACACTTCTAAATGTCAGTTACATCTCCTATCAACGGGGGTGGAAGGGTGCTTTGTGCCCACCAACCTAAAATAGTAAATTTATGTGACACACTAACGCGAAACTTAAAATGAACAGTACATGGCATAAGACTAACCGCTAAATTCAGAAAAGGAGGGATACAGCTATTTATTATACTGCCATGTAGGAATGACATTTTTAATGTCAGTCATATCTCCTACCAACGGGGGGAGGGGTACTTTGTACCCACCAACTTAAAATAGCAAATTTTATCAGACATACTAACGTTCAATATGAACCTCCGTAACGTATACGCTTCAGCTAAACATCTTGAGCAATAACACATTTTCTCACAATTTTAAAGAAACGATTAGAAGAGGAATTACAAAAAAATATACTGTGGTGGGGACAAAGTAGTCCAACCCCTCCTCCCCGATGGTAGTCCGAGGGTTAATAGAAATGAAAATGAAATGAAATTGTTGAGTTTTACGTCCCACGGTTATGCCGTTTAGGCTAAAGGAGACGGTGATGATGATTAATGAATGAAATGGTGGAATGAAGAAAGTGGGAGGAAACGGGAGAACCCCGAGAAAACCCACGCACACGGTGTTTGTCCACCACAAAGTTCACTTGGCGGGGGCTGGGATAGAACCCGGGACCTCTAGCACCAGACGTGAACGCTCTACCACTGAGCCCCCGCGGCCCCCAAGGGTTAATAGATTACGCTCAATGTTCCATTTTAAAAAATTATCTCCATTTCGCTTCATAGGAAACTATACTATGAGTAATAGTATTGTATTTCTATGCCTATGATAAGGCGCGTCCATTAAAACATGGCATTACATTACAAATTCGACAGAAAATTAATTTATTAAATGTCATAAAAACAAAAACCAAGAATAAACTACCTAGTACGGTATGTATAGACTCAGTAAGTCTATACATACATACATACATAAGTCTATACATACATAAGTCATACTAAATATCAGCAGCGAATACGATATGGTCGGAGTATAGTGCTTGCTACTAGCTGTACATCAGGTTGAACTTTCTTAAGGCAGTGCTTGGTGAGTGTGATGAATTGGCCTTATACTTTGCGATTGTTAACGTAGATGCTTTGTTTAATTATAACCCAAAATCTCAGAGACACTAACAGGGTCTTCTTCTTTTCTTTGCATAATGTAAGGAAGCCAAATCTGGTTGGAATACAGGGTCCGGCAAGAAGACTCACCGCATTTGGAGAGCGTACTGTGTGAGCTGTGGTGGGAGGGATACGGCGGCGGAGGAGGTAGTGGTATACGATCGATCGATACTGGTATAGGCCCATTTCCAGTAGTCACAATGGCGTGGCACGGTGAACATCGTGCATTTGTTATGGAGGAATATATTCATAATGGTGGTTCAGTGATTACTACCCAGTGGGCATTTTGCATTCGGTTCGGACTTGGTCGACATGATTCAATTCCGGATAGAAAAATTATTCAAGTTTCGGTATCTGCACTGAGAAATCAATCTCCTGGTCGACCTCTTTAGGTGCTTAACGCTTTGGAGATTGCTGGATGAAGGTTCTCACACATGCCACATTTTCCGGCTTTGTTACGGTCCGAGGTCGGCCAACCGACTTTTTTCTCAGCGTAGAACCTATTTTAAAGTTCGATACCCAAACTTGAATAGTTTTTCTATCCGGAATCGAATCATGTGGGCCAAGTCTGAACTGAATGCGAAATGCCTGCTGAATAATACTCATACTAGAACCACCATTACGAATATAGTCCTCCATAACAAACGCACGACGCTCACCGTGCCACGCCATTGCGACTGAAGAAAATAGCACGTATACCGCTATCGATCGAAATCTCCTCCGTCGCCATGTCCTCACCACACAGACCCGTCCCCAATACGGGAGATCTTTTTTCCGCACCCTGTACATAATTATCATTGAAATGATGCTTTTGTATGTAAGGAACTAATCTAGCCTGAATACAGTCCTTTAAGCACGTGCAGATATTGATGGCAAAGCCAGATTTCCGAATCAGTGCACTTGATACCCCTTTTGGACTAACAGCAATCCAAACCAATACATTGGCTTCGAACTTCGCTTTGGTTTGAAACCTTTTATCGCTTGGAGTTGTGCTAGGATTACTAAAAATAAAAAAAACGTTACCCGGTGTTTTCGAGTTATTGAGAATAAAATAATATTCTTCATTTAGCACCCATGCTTGGAGAATTTTCTGTAAAGGCGGTTACATTTTAATTTTTGCAGCTGCTATCTGCTATTCTATACGTTTTTATTTATTTTTTTCTTCTTTCTAAAATTTGATGTTTGTCTCTCCATGTGTGTGTATATATAATGTCCTTTGGATATACCAAACTTCTTGGCCGCCAGATGTGCGGAAATTAAAGCACTGTTCTCAAATTGCACTTTTTAAAACACCCCAACGTTGGTGGTTTAATTTGACCGTTTTTCTTCCTGAACACAGTCTTCGTTCTGCTGACACATTATTCCCACAACGTCGAAGTAATGCTGTAGATTGTACTCTTAAGCAGTCTCACGTTTACAAAATGTCGCATAGTAAATAATTTGGCACAGTTGATGTTTTGTCCATAAAATTTAAACACAATGTTCTTCTTTCGATATTCCTTCACTGACCAGTTTCCCATTTAGTGCGAGTACTGTACAGGAGTGAGAACACTGTCAGCTGACGTGCTTTTGTTTTCTGATATACGTACTATGTTCCTCCCCTAGTCATGTTACGTTGAAGAATTTTAGTGGACACGATTTCAACGAAGCACAGAAATAATGAAATGAAATCTTTCAGTTTAACGTCCCACGGTTATGCTCTTTTAGGTTTAAGCGAGATGATTAAAGCAATTGGTGGAATGAGAATTTAGGAGGAAACAGGAATATCCCGAGAAAACCCATGGACAAGATGTAACCACAAACTTACGTGGCTGGGGATTGAACCCGGGATCTCACACACCAGAGGTAAGTGCTCTACCATGAGCCACCGTGTCGCCCTCAAACAAAGAAATAACAAAATATTATTATTATTTATAATAATTCTACACGTGGCTCAGTAATGGGAGTGCTTACCTCTGATACGTGGTCTCTGGTTCAATCCCAGCTCGCCAAAGTGGGGATTTCTGGGGTGGACAAATACCGTGCATGGGTTTTCCCGACATTCTCAAGTTTCTTGTCACTTTCCTCAACTCAGCAGTTCTTCATTATTATCATCACCTTCTCATTTAGCCAAAGTGAATAATCATGGCACGTTAAACTCAAGAAAAAATTCCACACTGCCACTAAATGAAATGAAATTAAATATTTCAGTTTAACATTTCACGATTATGCCCTTTTAGACTAACGGAGACGATAATTAAGTGAACGATGATGGAGGATTTGGTGGAATCAGAAAGTGGGAGGAAACGGGAGTACCCCGAGAAAATTCACGGACACGATGTTGCCCACCACAAACACTTGGCGGGGGATCGAACCAGGGATACCACACACCAGAGGTACGCAGTCTACAACTAAGCCACCATGTCTCCCTTCACTGCCACTAAAGACCGCTGGAAGTGCCAAATATTAGTTTACTATTTTATTTGTCACTCTCACATAACTTTCATTATAAGTCAACTCCTACGTTAAGAGTCTTCATCCCGGCGAAATTAAAATACCGCTAATTTTACAGTAATTATGTGATATCTTCAAATAGATAAAAGATAATTGAAATATGGAACAAAAGCGCCCTAGACAATATTATTTTGCGTGAGGTACCGTTATCACAAGTCACCTAGTGGCTTTCCCTTTTCAGGTGTTTAGAAACGCGAAAATAAATTCACATTTTCTAAATGGCTGGAAATCGAAAGCAGATGAGTGAGTCGTGATAACGGTTTCTCATGTAAAATAATATTGTCTAGGGAGCTCTTGTTCCACATTTCGATTATCTTTTATCTATTTGAAGATATCACATAATTACTGCAAAATTAGCGGTATTTTAATTTCGCCGGGATGAAGACTCTTAAGCTTCAAGTCCACTTCTCGTATAGCCTGGGTGCTGAACGGAATGTTAAATTACAAATCAATTTATCAATCTAATTACAAGTAATATAAAACAGGTCTGGAACACAATATACATAATTATACTATAGAGTAGGTCAAAGTCGCTTGACACTATCAGCAATTCAGTTCTCAATTGACTAGCGTAACAGTAGCTGATAGACGTAAACAATACGTTATGGTGTGGCTGTAGCTCAACGTCTCATATAGACTCGGTGGTGAAAAGAAACGCTACTCTTCAATCAACGAATAAACAAACATACTAACATGGAATCAGCACTAAACAAGCTCCCACCGGGAAATGAAGCCAGGTCTCACGTGTCCAATACGCAAATACTAAGCATTTAACCTTTGATACAAATAATTATTCCGTCACATAAACCTCTCCAGATGTGAGTATTAATCTATATTATGAGTAAGGAAGTGAAAATACAACTAACCCAGGCAGAATTTTACATCTAAAGCCCATTTCGAATGAAATATTTTGTTTCGTTGTTTATGTTTCGATTCAGTACTGATGACATATGAGAAAACTTAACCCCTTCCATTACGATTTATTTTCTGAATTTCCTGCCCCTCCTTCCGTTGCATCAAATTTCTTAAAGTGTAAGTTATAAAAGTGTATTATAGATGGTTTATCATTATATAACTTTCAAAACATCAATATAGTAACCCTACGTGATGCTACAATAGTTTAAATTGTATAACGAGGGTAGCTCGTCATTGTGCGATTTGGCACCGGGAGGCCATGACGAGCTAGAGTCGTCATTTCAGTGCAAGAGGTTAATGTGCGATCAAAGCCATCACCAACAGTCCTCACTGGGAGTTGAACACAGATCTTTCACAGCAAACGCAGGAACGCTAACCAAAAACTCTTGAGAAATATTGAAATAAAATGAAATATTTAAGTTTTACGTGAGCCACTCCGGCTTCCTTCTTGAGAAATACTGTTTGAATTATTATGTTAAATTTATAAGTCTAAAATTGAACGTGCATCTAATTTCAAATAGATTAATTCGTGTGGTAATTGTTTATATTTATAAATATCACCTATATGTAGTGGTCTATCCTATAGCGGATTTGCTCCGCTCAGTGAATCACTTACAGCAAAGAACTCGGGAGGAACTTCTTGAGCGTTTCTCCAATAGAAACATCATCCCTTTCAGTCTCCTTCCGGACGACGGTACTACGCACTCTCGCAGACCTCCGCTTGCCTTCCCACATTTCCAGGAAGAGAAGACTTCTTCGTCGCTTAGTACCTCGACGAGGCTGCTCATCATCTAACAGATTCCCCTCCTCACGTTCTACGCCACTGCCTTCTCGCTCTCTTTCGCTATCAGGATTCCCTATAAACAAAAATAAACCAGTTAAATAAATATGGTCATCAAATGAATGAGGAATCCAGGTTTGTCAACATACATTGTTCACATAACTGAATAGCTGAATATTGTAGATGCCAACACTTTCCAGACTGTCCTGAAAATGTCCTCTTTTATCACGCAGACGGGATAACTTTGTTATATATAGCTTCGGTGATATTTGGTGTGTGATATGATACACACACAAAAAAAAAAAAATCACTGTCAACAGTACTTTCGCTAAACACATCATCATATAGGGAAAAAATGAAATGAAATCTTTGAGTTTTACGTCCCACGGTTATGATGGTTAGGCTAAAGGAGACGGTGATTATGAGTGATGAATGAAATGGTGGCGGTACGTGACGTTTGGGCGCGGACGTTTGGGCCCCGCCGTTTGGGCACTGGACGTTTGGGCGCGAAGCCATTTGGGCGCCAGACGTTTGGGCGCGAGTTAAAAAGTCGTTATGTTAGGCGCTGAGTACTAAGTTCGAATCAAGATATCACAAGGTGTCTACTGTAGTGGAAGTCCTTGAATTATACTGGATTTTGTTTTACATACTAGAAATACTGGAATTTCAAAATTATAAAAACTGAATTAACAATTAAATTTTGTAAATTTAAGTTTCAACGAAAATTAAGTGTGCTTTTTATTTGATAACTTTTCAAGCCAAATGTAAGTCGACCAGACTACATATGATTGACTGCATTACATACATAGTGAGCCTATTCCATTAAAAAACTTAAAGCAGGCCTTCTGCTGTAGTTACGCAATAAGTGTGAATGTCAAACACATTTCTAGTGGCTAAATGACCAATATATGTACACTTAACTATTATTTTTCACTTTGAAATCGTTGTTTTTTTTTTTCTTTCGCCACTTTCTTTAATGCAGATTAAATGCTTACAATGGGACGAAAAAAAATGTGTGTTAAGTTTTGATTTTTATATTGGAATGTTAATAAAAAAAAAAGTGATACCAGAAATACGGCATACTACAGTTCCTAAACTCAATGTGTTAGACATCCTGTATGCAAAATTGTCTTAGACACCATGTATGCAAAATATCTTTCCCTCAACTCGATTAGGATATAGGATTTTTAGATTTCTGGGCTCTCGGCATCTAAGGCCATTTAGCCCGTCACGTTTGAGAGAGCACACTATCCGGGGAAAGGGAAGGAAGAAAGGATTGGGGAAGGAAGGAAGCGGCCTGGACCTATAAATTAGGTACCACCCCGGCATTTGCCTGGTGTGAATGAAGAAAACCCAGGAAAACCTCATTCAGGGTGGCTGGCCTGAAAGAGCATGTTACACTTTTTCGACCGAGTGCCCCCACCGGGAATCGAACCCGGAACCGATCGCACCGAAGGCGAGAGTGTTAGCGACTACGCTGCAATCTTTTATTGGTAGTTCTTTATTGGACTTAAGGAAGAGAAGAGTTTGGCAAACGTAATACGAAAGAAAACAAATTTTAATATTCATAAATATGTAATTATTAACTTTCTTTTAAAAAATACAAAAATTAAATCAATATTTTTTAATTAACATTAAGAAAATTAACAGTTCGTCTGATTCCTTTATTTCCTAGCTTTCTTATATAATACAAAAATTAGATCAGAAGTACAAGAATCGTGAACAAGCGAAAAATCAATCCATGACGAGGTTAGGCAACAAATGCCACAAACGCATTAAACTATTTAATTTAGATGAATAAATAAGATAGAGATAGAAAATATACAGATAAATGAGGTGAGATAAAGATAGAAGTGTAGGAAATGTATATATCTTGATTGGCGCTTAGTTTTCAGTGCCTAGCTTACTTTATATGTCGTAAATTGTGATTTTTACTATGTACCTCGCGCCCAAACGTCTGGCGCCTAAACGGCTTTGCGCCCAAACGTCCGGCGCCCAAACGGCAGCGCCAAAACGTCCGCGCCCAAACGTCCTGTCCCGAATGGTGGAATGAAGAAAGTGGGAGGAAACGGGAGAACCTCGAGAAAACCCACGCACACGGTGTTAGTCCACCATAAAGTTCACTTGGCGGGGGCTGGAATCGAACCCGGGACCCCAGGCACCAGAGGTGAACGCTCTACCACTGAGCCACCGTGGCCCCTTCCATCATATAGGGATGCAAGGGGTGTAGGAAAAAAGAAAAATTAGTACAAGAAAGTAACTTCACAGTTGGATGGCTGCCATTATGGAATGCAGTCACGTATTAGTGATACAAGGTTGAAAGTAGACAGTGTTTTCAGGTGCATGAAGATAAAGCTGATGGGATGGGCTGATCGGTACTAAATATACTGGACAGAAAAACTAATAAATGTGGAGAAAAATGTGTGTGTACAGTCACACAATTACACTGCCGTTCAAAAGTCTTCGAACAGCTCGGATTTGGGTGAGCACCTATTATTTCAGCACGAGAACTTTGCCATCTAACAAGGTTCCTACTGATCTGGAGAAATCTATTTCCCTGACCTTTGGCAGGAAATTCCCTGACTTTCATGATAGGTGTGATGACGTTGATATATAAATAAGGAATAAATAACGGTGAATATTTAGATATGAGAAAATTTATTCTATAGAGACAAATAATAATCACTTGCTCATACGTACATTCCACTTAGCACACATAAAAGTCTGAGCAACGTTCCATATTGTGATCATTAATGGTTGGCTAAGCTGAAATTGGTGTACAGTTAATGTTAGAAAAATATATTTTATAAAATTTCGCTGACATTTCCTGATTTCCAGTCTTTTTCCCTGAGTTTCCTTGATCTGCACCACTTTCCCTGAGTTTTCCCTGATTTCCCTGACCAGTAGGAACCCTGTCTAAAGCATAAAACTTGGTGACAGCTGAATCGAGATCTGAGAGATATTACAGATGATATATGAGGGGTTAATTTGGATAAGGGCGTAACTAGCAATTCTTCAATTTTTCAGGAGAGCAGAAAAACAAACGTCGTTATCCAATTAATCAACGTACTCACACAATATTTTTGGAGACAGGCGTTCGCTACGGAACAGAGATATTACCTTAACACCATCTAGACACATGCGGACATGCTCATACTTGCAGAAAATATGTATATCTCATTTTACCGGAAATAGGTCGATATGCCCTTATCCAAATTACCCCTTCATATTTAATTACAATTCTTAAAATAAATAAAAAAAAAAAAAACAACCTGCAATATATATATATATATATATATATATATATATATATATATATATATATATATATATATATTGCATAATCGTCAAAAAATGTGGACGATGAGATGACATATTAGTTTTGTATGCGAGATAAACGTAAGTGAGAGAAACTCATAAGGTAAACAAGTTCTACGTGACCTATAACGTAAAGAGTGAAAAAGTGACCGACTGAACCAAGGCTCGAACCCGGAACATCCGACATGCCGTACCGATGCGTTAACCACTACGCCACCCAGTCCGCTTACCAGAACAGCCACTCACTGTCTTATCTCGAACTATGTGGGTTATATATAAACCACTGCTGTGATTGGACAATCCTGTGTCTATACACCAAGAACATTATGACGGTTGGAATTTTATATATACTAACGAGAAGAGGAAACAACCGATTTTACTTTACATACCAAATTCTCTATAGGTTCAAATTCTAACCCAAAGAGTACATTGGTATATGGAGGTATATTTTTATTTATTTATTAAACAAATTCCCAGATACAGCATAACTTTGCCATTTTACACAGGGGCATGCTAACAAAAAAAAAAAAAAAAAAATCAATAACAACAACAAAGAAAAAAAGAGTGTAAAAGTAAAACTATTCCGTCAAAGCTCGATTAATTGCTCTTTCGAACACTGGGTAGCTCGAAAAAATGTCCACATCAGTTGTTACTTGATTATAACAGTTTGGTATTCTATAAAAAAGAGACCTCTGTATAACAGCCAACCTAGGACGGGCAAGATGGAATAGGTGGGTATTCCGGGTGATGCGGGAAGGGACACGTAAGGATAGTTCCTGAAGTAATATTTCCGATCTCAAGTTTCCATTAACTATTTTATGTAGATATTTCAGGTCAGAGATAATTCTGCGTACTTCAGGACTCTGAATATTCAGATGTCGCAAGAGTTCCTTCTTAGATTAATATTCGAAGTGCAGGAACACGAAAACGGACTATAGCGATGAAGAAATTGAGAACAGAATCAAGTCTGGAGAGAGGTGTAGGTGCTGCCATGGCCCATAGGGGAGAGCAGTATTCGATCTTGAGCGCTATTAAAGTTTTATAAAAAGTTGCTAATGAAGAAACAGTGCGTAGTTCGGTGAATCGATAAACAAGTCCCAACATGCGCATTGAATTCTTTAGTATTGAGGAGATGTGGTCAGAGAATGTGAGTTTTGAATCAAAGATAACACCAAGATCATTATGACTAGCAGAATGTGTGATAGGGGAATCGTTGATATGGTATGTGGAGGGAACAGGAGAGTTTTTCAAAGTAATAGTAATACTGTCACATTTCTTACTGTTGAGTTTCAAGTGCCACATTTCACACCAGCCTGTAAGGTAATTTATGTCTTCCTGTAGAGCAATTGTGTCATGGAGACATGATATTTCTCTGTATATGAACACAGGATTGTCCAATCACAGCAGGGGGCCGAGATGAGAGCACCGACCTTGGGAGTGAGTGGCTGTTCTGGGAAGCGGGTTGGGTGGCGTAGTGGTTAACGCATCCGCACGGTATGACGGAGGTCCCAGGTTCGAGTCCCGGTCCAATCAATCACTTTTTTCATTCTTTACGTCATTCGCACCTATAAAAAAATCGATTGTTATCTTCTTTCATTAATATATACGTTTTACATGTTTTGTAGCTCATTATACTTTTTTTGATATACAAATAAAAAACACTTGGCATAACAGCCCGATTTGTGGGTCTGAGTCGCTCCACGCCATCTGTTAGCAACTGGTGGAACTACGTTCAACCTAGCGACGAACGCGTGGACCCCTATCGCTAACCGATGTATCTAAATAAATTCCAGATACGAGGGTCGTTCAACTCAATCCGGGACTTTCTTTTCTTTCCAGGTTTAAATGGACACCTAGGCTGGAGGTTCTGTATGCAGTAGAAACTGGTACTTGTGCCCTGTTGCTGGTAGACGGTGCTCATTTCCCGCGCTTCTGGATAGACCATTATTCAAGATGGTGGACAACAGTGTGAACGTTACGTGGAACAGCGTGTTGTGATGAAGTTTTTAGTGACCGAGGGTATAAAACCTGCTGAAATTTACAGAAGACTTCAAGCTCAGTACGGTGATTGGATGAGACACTCAGTCGCAGTAAGACATTTGAATGATGTAAGCGCTTCAAAGATGGCCGTATCTCTATTACTGACGATCCCGCTCGTGGTGGATTCCTGAAAACATTCAACGCGTGGAGCAGCTGATCCTGGACAATCGTCGCATAACCTGTCGTGAAATTGCAAAAGTGTGTAATTGTCGTTAGGAACAGTCAACACAATACTTCATGATCATTTGTTGTTCCGAAAAGTCAGTACACGCGGGGTCCCAAAATAACTGTCTGCTTCCGACAGACACAGAAGAGTTGAAGTCTGTAGATTAGGATTAGGATTTTAGATTTCTGGTCTCTCAGCATCTAAGGCCATTTAGCCCGTCACGTTTTGAGGGATGACGTCCCTCGGCGAACACACTATCCGGGAAAAGGGAAGGAAAAAAGGATTGGGGAAGGAGGGAAGCGGCCTGGGACCTATAAGTTAGGTACCACCCGGCATTTACCTGGTGTGAATGAGGAAAACCCAGGAAAACCTCATTCAGGGTGGCTGGCCTGAGAAAGCGTTCTTACACCTGTTCGACCGAGTGCCCCCACCGGAAATCGAACCCGGAACCGCTCGCACCGAAGGCGAGAGCGTTAGCGACTACGCTACGCGGGGCCACATTGAAGTCTGTAGAGAACTGAAGGAACGCCAAGTGATTTCCACCTGTTTGGGCCCCTGAAGGAATTCCTTGGAGGAAAACATTTCAATACTCATGATGAAGTGAAGAATGATGTCCTACAATAGTTCTGTCGTAATACTAAATCTTTCTATGCCGAAGCATTCCAGGCGTTAGTTAAATGCTGGGATATATGTATAACTGTAGCTGGAGGTTATGTGAAAAAATAAATTCACTTTCCACACTTTGAAATTTGTTCTTCTAATTTTTTTTTTTTTTTTTAAGTCCCGGATTGACTTGAACGACTCTCGTATCTGCCTCTAGGAAAAATCCAAGGAAAGACAAAGCCAATAAACCATATACTGTATATGTCACAAAATTTATACTTATATGTGATTTATTTAGGAATTTTTGCATTGGACATTTTTTCGTCTCCAAGAAGAATGTGCCTCTTTCCCCTCTGTAGGCATTCATGTACATGTACATCGTCTCATTTGAAAAATATGTTTGAGACTTTAACTATAAAATCAAATCCTCGGAACGTAAAGAAAATTAACAAGTTATTTTAGTCGTTTTCAAAGTTGACAAGAAAGCTTCGTACAGAAACGAAGAAAAAAATCGCAACTAAGTTTAATGTATTTCTTCATACCTAAGTTTAATCTTACAAACACGTACTAGCTTTTTTACAGAAACAATAGATTACTGATTATTTAAATACAGGATGTTTCAAAATGAACATAGGGGTTTTAAGGCTTTGCAGTATTTATTACAATTAACTTACAATTATAAACAATACATCACATGAGAGAGCAACTCAGTTTTCTACGCACGCATGCGCATGCACTGTGTCCTCTGTTTGCCGATAGAAAGCGCTAGTAGCAAAGATAGCGACTATTGAGCAGAAAGCTTTTTGTTGAGTTGATTTTGGGTTTAACGTCCCTTTCAGCAGCGAGGCCTACTGATGAGACGGGATCTACTGATTAACGTGGAATCCGAATAACATGAGCTTCCGCCGGGCAGAAAGATTTTTATGTTTTACATTTTGCAAAGACTGAACCTATAGTTACAATGCAATCGTCTGTGTAGAGAATTTTAAGCAGATGCTTATAACTACGTTCTTATCATTTGCAGTTGCTACAAGGTCTAAAGCCTACAGACTACAGTTTACCTGCCAATTTTACCAATGAAATGTTGCCGTATGGCGATGAAGATTTTCTGGAACGTGTAGTCTTCAGTGATGAATCGACATTTCATGTAAGTTGAGATGTGAACACTCATAATGCTCGCATCTGGGTGTCAACAAATCCCCACGAGATAGTACAGCTGAAACGAGACTCCCCTAAACTGGATGTACTTTGTACCATATTCCGACGAAAAGTTAATAGGTCTTTCTCATCTATCGACTTAATGTGTGCCGTGTGACGAATGGTGCTCACATTGAACACTTGTAGCAAAAACTGTTTGAGTTGCTCTTTCATTTGATGTGTTATTTATTAATTGTATGTTAAATATAATAAATACTATAAAGCCTTAGAACTTGCACTTTCATTTTGAAACACTTTGTATATAATTTGGTGCACATTTTCGTAATTTCTTGAAGTATGCTGTTCACTCGCCTTCTATTTACTGCCTTTAACTGTAAATCTAGTAGAATGTTTCGGCAATCTCTATCGTCTTCCTCAATAGATATACGTAACTTATATAAAACGTTCTCACTACTCTCAATACCATTTTTTTTTTTTTTTCAATTTACTTTGAAAAGATGAGTTGTTGGAAAAATGAAATGAAATTTTTAAGTTTTACGTCCCACGATTATGCCGGTTAGACTAAATGAGACGGTGATGATGAGAAATGAATGAAATGGTAAAATGAAGAAAGTGGGAGGAAACGAGAGAACTCCAAGGAAACACACGCACACGCTGTGTGTCCACCACAAAGTCCACTTGACGCGAGCTGGAATCGAACCAGAGAGCCCATGCACCAGAGGTTAACGCTCTACCACTGAGCTACCTCGGCACATGAGTTGTTCGAGAACAAAAGACTTCTTTACGTTAGGAAGTGTAGATCATTTTTCAAGTAGGCACACACACAAAATAAAGTGCAAGATAACATTCTGAGAAGTTACGAAGTCATGTGAGTTACCCAGAGTCACCGAGGAAGACGACACAGGATTACCGAAACAATATACTTTAGATGCAGTAAATAAAAGCTAAGTGAAAAACTTACGTTTAAAATTACTGATTGTTTATTGAATTCGGAAGACAGATTTTATTATTGTTCTGTATATTAAAAAAGGAGTTCACCATTTGTAAAAGCAAAAAATATGTTTCGTCACTTTTTTCGGTATTATGTTCAATGAATTTGAATAGTGTGGTGGAACAGCACGAGCACAAATAAATGCATTGAAAACTAGCCCGCTGTTCACTCACAAAGAGAGGGAAGCATAACGAACAGTGAAGCTATGCTTGTTCTGAAAGTGTTACAACAGACATTTACTAACCATTCGGCTCTACTATTACTATTATTAACCAGTGTACCTTGAACATCCGACATGTCCTCATCCTGCGAAGTTTGATACGAAGTTTTCTGACTATCGTTGAAGCTAGTAGTATCTAGTAGCCGCTCATCGTCTACCTGCATCTCCTCGTCTTCAGAAGCAGCCTCCTTCTTTGCAGCATTATTCTTAAGAATAACTTTACATGAAAACCTCTACAAAAGAAACATAGTTGTAAGAAAAGGTGCAAGATTACTGTCCTTCATTTCAATGAATACGATACATTCACAATAACGAACAGAAACATTGAAACTACAATAAGAGAACATTAGAGATTCTAAAGACAAGGCTCAAGCAGTTTCAGGATTATCAATACACGTAAGTGAATCGAAAGAATGAAATCTTTAAGTTTTACGTCCCACGGTTATGCCGGTTAGGCTAAAGGAGACGGTGATAATGAGAGATGAGTGAAATGGTGGAATGAAGAAAGTGGGAGGAAACGGGAGAACCCCAAGAAAACCCACGCACACGGTGTTTGTCCACCACAAAGTTCACTTGGCGGGAGCTGGGATCGAACCCGGGACCCCAAGCACCAGAGGTGAACGCTCTACCACTGAGCCACCGCCCCCCCCCCTGTAAGTGAATCGAAGCATTACGTTAAACAAAGAAATATTTTGCACAAAACTTCTTCACTTACTAAAAGACAACTATATGAATCATTCTTCATCAAGACAAAAAAAAGCCCAAATTAACTTGGATAAAATAGCTTGGACAGTGGGACTACATTATAAATTACAGCAAATAGTAAAATCTTATACCTACAGTCATTGCACCGAAATTTCCAAAGTCTTCAATTTAAGACATTACACCGAAATTGCTACAGCATTTAATTCAGCACACTTCACTCCGATAACATCCTCCTTGTTCAATGGTAATGGAAACAAAGAAAACGAAGTTCTGTGTATAATTTCCCAATTCCTCAGAAAAGTAAAAGAAGTGAAAATATCTACCAAATTGTTGTTATGAAATACGTTTGTCAATATACAAATACTGTTATCTGTCTGTTATATAGTTGGTAACCTTACAATAGCCTGTGCGCAGGAACGTGGTGCAAAGTTTCTGTAATGCCGAGCTGTGCATAGTATGTGTATTAATTAAGATAATGTTGCGTTTGTATAAACAATAATAACTGCTCCTGCATAACTGATAGCAGGCGCTAATATTATCAATTGCGATCTTAAGTGCTAAAGAAGAACACAAGAACAAGAAGAAAGAAGAAAAACGTATGAAGTAGCAGTTCAAGAAGTAATCCGGAGAACTATGTGATTAAGCAAATAGTGGAGCTTCCGAAATATATTAGGAAAATATAATAAACCCAGGTAACAATAGTTAACTATGTTGACTTCGTTATTGTGAATGTAACTGTGATCTTAAAGATATTGGGAATTATGTTGATTCCAACTTCCAGACTTGTTTGTCGGACACTGGCAAGTATCTAAGTGGCAGCCTAATCAAACGTATAATTTTAAACAAGATGTCGCAATTGGAAAATGTCCTTTTCTATACAAATGGTTTAGTCTGTTTACTTGGTTTTCATGCTCTAGAAAGATATAGGAAGGGCTAGGCACTGTTTTATTTTGTCCACCTGCAAAAAGGGAATTTCTGGGGTATTTTATTGCAGCTCTATTCCAAAAGTACAAGGACTTCTTTACCTGTTCTCGTTCACATGAAAACTCTGCATGGAATATCGCGTCCACAGATTGTATTCAAGAGTTTTCAAACGTTATGACTAACAAACCTTTACCTGTTTGAACTGAAAGTAAACGAAGCAGCTCGGAAACTAATTGAGAATAATAGGAAAAAAGTATTATTGAATCAATTGTATTTTGTGAAACGCATGACTTATTTTTGAAAATAAAAGGATTTTAATTCCGATAATTTCTATGATCTTCTCTAAATTTAGGTTGAATTCTGACGATGATTTATTAAAACAGCATTTGGCACTGCCGCTGAAAACGCGAAGTATGTATCAGAACGTATTCAGAATAAGCTTAAATCAATTGCCGGTGTTTTATTCAAGAATTCTATAGAAACTAAGATTATGTCTTCCAAGTAATACAGGTGTTGGCAAACGAGACAGCCTATACTGCGAGTGTAGAACAATTATCGATAGGAATTCGTATTTACGACTCCAGTGAAAATAAGGTACGCGAAGACTTCATATGATTCATTCCGTTAGAAAAGTTCAATGCCGAATACATTGCTAAAACAATTCTGAAGGTTTTAGAAGAGACCGGTTTACCTTTATGTTTACTTGTTGGACACGGCTTTGAGGGCCGTTCTACCATGGCAGAGTGCAGTGAGGGGTCAAAAGCATTATTACGAAAAAACGTCCAAAAGTTTTTTTTTTTAATTATTATTATTATTATTATTTAACCTCTGTGCTACACATAAGCTAAACTTTGTCAGCAAATTGTATTCCATTTCTGATATACGAAACACTGTCGACAGTGCTGAAGAAGTAATTACTTTCTTTCGTGAAAGCCCATTAAGAAAACTTATTCCTAGTATCCCACTCCTTTCAGATACTCGATAGACTTCTAAATACAGTAGTATACGAATACTTTCTGAATACTTCGTACAAATAAACCATGATTTAGAAAAATTACACATAAATTCCCCTCTTTCACATATAACAATGAATACTTATCGTCTTTTCCTATCCAGGATCTATAGGTTGTTTCGTACTCTCTTTGGTAATTATCAGTCCTATCTTGAGTCAGTGTCGCAAATTTTGCAGGGAACCCAATTGAACTTAATGGCAGCAAAGTCTCATATCAGTGAGTTGATTGATATCTTTAGAAATCACAAAGTAAACACAGAAGAAACTTTTTTAAGTAATTTTCGAAAAAGGTAACAGTGTAGCAAAGGAACTTCAGGTTCACTTAGTGTTCCAAGAACTTAGACTCGATAAATTCATAAGGCTCCTCCGTGGCTAAGCGGTTAGCGTACGCGCCTTTGGCGTGGGAGGCCCGGGTTCGATTCCCGGCGGGAGCTCATGTGGTTCGGATTCCACGTTAATCAGTAGGTTCACGTCTCACATAGCCTCGCTGCTGAACGGGACGTTAAAATCAACTCAACTCAACTCGATAAATTCATTGCGCTAATCCTCCTACTACTTGTACAGAAGAATATTCGCAGAGTAATTTTTGTTCCATACATTGATTCTCTTTTATTCATCAAATAAGAGATTTTGTGAGGATAATAGTCCAGGTTTCTTTCTGTTCACATTACATCCATGCAAGATGAGAAATCTTTCTACGCCTCAGTTCTTGCAGAAGATGGAAGAAGTAAGCCGAACGTACAAAATAGAAAATTTCACTTCACAGACAGAATACTGGTTCGGTTTTTGAAAACAGAAATCAAGACACTGCCAATTTGAAGAAAGAAAAAAAAAAAAAAAACTTTTCGAATTCATGGACCAATCTACATTTTACATTGTAATAAAGAAGGCAATACAAATTTGTTATACTTCCTGTTAGAGCTTGTACCGCTGAAAGAAGTTTCAGTACATTAAGACGTGTTGAAACTTGGTTAAGATCCACCACCATGTCTGAAGAAAGATTGACAGGATTATGCATGATGAGCCTCCATCGAGAAACTGTACGAAAGAATAAAGCAGAATTTATATCTGACGTATCGGATGCTTTTGGAAAAGAATCAGGACGTATACATTTTTTATTCAAAAAGTAACGCATATAAAGTATCGATTGGTTATTCGTGTGCTACGTGAATCTTGTTTTATTTAGGTGAGGGTAATATTTGTTAGAGTCCTTTATATGAAACAGATTTAGTGTTTTCTTTAATTAACAACATGAGTTTGAAAATAGCCAATATCAAATAAACTTGCAAGATACGCAAAATTCTTGCATTTGTACTTTACTAACTGTGATTCATGTAATGAATGATAAAGGACACAAATTTGTACTCCAAACAAAATTTAGCGAACAATCTAGTTGTGTGAGTGTTGAAATACTAAAATGTGTGATATTAGTTATCAGCAACATGAGGACATTGGCAGGCTGAAAGTAATCTTTTATTGTGATAATCCTGAATGCTCTCTCATCTGCTATTGGTAAATAGATGTACACTATTTTTTTCTTCTTTTAAATTTTCCGTTCAGTGTTGATAGAAATTCATATTGCCCTTATAGGAATAAAATGTATTTTCATTCGTCTCGAAGTTCATAGGTAACGTTGACTTGTTAAATAACAAGAGAGGGAAAGGTTGACTACATTTTAAAGGAAGACTCGGGGAAAACTTGTGCTTCAAAAATTTTGAAGTATTCTATATAACAGCGTTTCCCAACCGGTGTGCCGCGGCACACTAGTGTGCCGTGAATGGGCCGCTGGTGTGCCGCGAGGAATCGAAACAAAATTATTAATTTTATAGCAATCAAATTGCAAAACGTAGGGAAAATGTATATTTGTGTTTCACATTACTATGAAACTCTACTATGAATCTACAATTTTAAGTTTCATACCGGGTTACTATTCTGTACATTTCTAATGTTGAAAAAAGTATTTGTTATCATTGTTCTGACCATTATTGCTTCTTTATTGTTGCAGACTATTTCGTAACTTGAAAATTTAAAATATCATTCAATCCTTTCGACAAATTACCTACATTTGTGTTTTAAAAGTAAAAGAGATTTGTTTGTTCGTTCGTTATTTAGTGATCTTCCTTCTTAGTAGTAGGCTGGATCCAGTTTTTTAAAAAGAAAGCGTATTTTTAAAAACCTGAGTCCAATATTTCATTGCAATTTTCTATTTTTAAATTAGAATGAAAAATAAGCATAACGATTTACCACGGGGGGGGGGGGACCAGTGCCAGAGCTTTCTTTTCTGTGAGAAGGAGATCAATAATCATAGAAAAAATACCACTGTGTTTCATATTTACAAATAATAATATCTATAAGTGTGCCGCGAGAATCCAAGTAACACCCGTAGTGTGCCGCAAGTTGAAAAAGGTTGGGAAACGCTGCTCTATAATCTTGGTGTGCATTGTACAGGATTAGCATAAATGATTCATTTGTTTTGAAAAAGCTACATTTTCGAAAGTATTACACGTACACACATGAAAGATATATGAAATGAACTACAAACTCAACAAGTTTGTACTGTGTGGTAGCACGAGTCCATTATCTTTCCGATCGGGTGTGGCAGTATGGCAGTACGAGGTTAGCACATGTCGAAAATAGAGGGAAACCAAGAAAAAAGTTTCTGTGTGCTTGAATATGCCAGATGTTCGATTATTATAGCTGTGCAACGCGCTTTAAAAAGAATATGGAAAAGAACCACCATGTAAAAACATTTTGCGGTAGTGTCGGCAATTCAAAACACTGGTTGCTTCTGAAAAATAAACACAATGCTGAACAAGACTGCACTTATTTAATATAAAAACACATTTACACGTGACGTATCGATCTTCTAGTGTACGTCTGATGAGGATCTTGGCTAGAAGATCAAAACGTCACGTGTAAATGTGTTTTTATATTAAATAAGTGCAGTCTTGTTCAGCATTGTGTTTATTTTTCTGATTTTATTTGCAAAACGTATGACTATGATTGTGTGTTGGTTGCTTCTGTACAGGAAAAAGCGCCTGGCCTCCCAGATCTCCTGATTTAACGCCCTGCAACTTCTTCCTATGGGGATACGCTAAGGATCTTGTTTACGTACCCCCATTATCGCAATCCTTAGTCGAGCTTAAAAAATGCATCAGTGCTACAGTGCAGAGAATTGACAGGACTATGCTACAAGATGTATGGAATGAACTCGAGTATCGTCTGAACGTGTGTCGTGTCACCAAAGGAGCACATATTGAACATTTGCAGAGGGTGCATAAACTTGGTGTTTGTTGTTGTTTTCATATATCTTTCATGTGTGTACGTGTAATGCTTTTGAAAATACAGCCTTTCCAAAATGAGTGAATCATTTATGCTAGCCTTGTATACAGATTAATTTATATATTCCATTTTGTCCTCGAATTTCATTTCATATTTGTTGGCTTTCGTAGCGTTTTACAATAATAATAGTACTATCAAAATAAATAACAGTTTTATGTTTTGTAGAAATAAAAGAGGAAAAACGCTACATAAAATGAAAGTGTAACTTCTTTCTCGAAAATTACGGGAGCACACTCAGGGTGTCTACTAAAATTCCAAAATGAAATGTCGTGACTTTTTCTTTGCCAAATTATAAAATTTCGTAACTATCTCAAGACTGAATCTGAGTGCGAATCAGGCCGAATTTCTATGCATGTAACAGAAACGTGGTTGCTTGCGATTTGCTAGCGTGTAAAGCCGACCACAGACATTTTTTGGCGCTGAATTTTGACATTTTACAGAGCAAAGTTTTTCAGTCAATATTTATGTGTGTACAGATAAAAAAAAAATCGTGACCCAAAAGCTAAATTCCGTGACTTTTTCTTGACTTTCATGACCGTTTTCTGATTTCGTGACTTTTTCGTGACCGATAGACACCCTGACATTACATCGTTAAATTTTTTTTTCAATGCTCCAGAGCACGAATATTTCAGTTTTAATAATAATAATAATAATAATAATAACAATAATAATAGAAGAAGAATGTATGCAACATATTAATCTTTATAGGTCTTGGAGTTTGTTTAATCTGAATTCCAACAACTCAAAAATTATGTAAAAGGACGTTACCTTTTTTCTGATCTATATGAATTACTAGACCAAGATCTTTCCTGAGTTTTCTTCGAGTAATCCGTTTTGCACATAATTTTAAACTAAAACTTGAGAACATGAAGTATATAGTCATAAAGGATTATTATCTGTACACTACAAAATTCATACTGCCTGTTCTTTCTGACACCTCACTGCGCTCATTTGTTGGTGCTGAATGCTGCGTTACCAGCTTTTGCGTCGAGTATTGAAACACAAAATTACTCATTGCAAGTAAATCTCAGTTTTATAAAATTAAATACACAAAAGAGAACTACGAAGAATGCTCTGAATAAGCAGCAGGTCCACTACTCAAGTTGACATTCGACTAAAACAATGTACATTTGTTTATATTCAAATTGGCAACGTGCGGAAAGGGTGGAACATTTACCATTGCAGAGGGAGAGAAATGAGCCACTATAATTGGCTGAATGTACTGTTGAAATGGAAATGGTTCTTCTTGTCTGATTATGACCACTTGCACGAAGGAAAAAAACAAAGGAAAGCAACTATCAGAAAGGACACGTTGTATCAAATAAAGTATATAAAGGAAACTTACCAAATCAGAATTGGCCACGTGCCTGTAAGTAGCATTTAAACTTTCACCTAAAGCTCGCCACGTAAACCCTTCCAAAGGTTTAATCAAATCTACCGCTGTAGGTTTGGGCTCAATGTAAGAAGGAACTATTTTCTTCCGTAATTCTAAAGCCTCTTCTATTAACAGTTGGCCCTCATCTGGGTCATATTCGGACGTACTTGATATGTCACTGAAAGAGAAAGAGAAGATTAAACCATTTGATTTTAGTTAGATGACCATTCAACAAACGCATGTTTAAGTTTTCCATCAATCAAAACTAATGTTGTCTTTCCTAATTTTCTAATATCTATTATGTATTTCTTACCTTATTTTTTTTTTTTTTTTAATTAATTAATGGGAAGCTAGTAGCAGATTATTTTAAATCAAAATTATAGAGATGTAAACTTGGTAAAGTAACTGAACAGAAATATATATTGAGTGTTCTAAAAATGGCGCCCACGGACCACAGAATGCTCTTCTACAGGCCAAAATAAAGCAAAAATGTTATATGATGGTTTGCCCTCCGGGGCGGCATCCAGCCGCTATGAGGAATCAAAATTTCACAATGTGGCAACGTCGCAGATTAACTTGGAGCTATTAGCATTACTCTACGAATACAACAAGCAGTTGAATCGATTGCTACACTAATAAGTGATGCTAGGCAATGAATATCGACTTTAGCTGCCATCTGGAAAGAATCGATATACCTATTTGGAGGTTGGTAGATCTAATCTATGGTTCTTTATTTGCGACGTTGCCACATAGTGCAATTTGTGTCTCCATACGAGGACTCGAAAGGTATACAAATGTATATATTTTTCTGCTTTATTTTGACTTGTAGAATAACGCTCTGTGGTCCCTGGGCGCCATTTTTAGAACACTCGGTATGTATATATATTAAATCTCTCCTGATAAGTTCATATGGCAAGGATTGTCACTAATACAATCCTAATATTTCATTTTGTTAACGAAGAACATTCTCAAAGGGACGAACATCTCGAGCTATACATATCAATAAAATAAGTCTATAGATCTTGATATTTATTTTAATGTCCTTATTTATCTCTCCGTTAACATTTCTCGTTCTACCTAGTCGTACCATAAATACTGTCACACTGTTTGAGGATAGCTGTACTTCCGCCCGTACACGTGAGCGACGTCAAGAGCAGTATCGTGAAGCGTGAGTCATTGCTGGATAAGCTGAAGAAATGGAAAGGTGTCAGTTGTAAGTATTCAAAATGGAATAGGGCGAGTATGGAAATCATGTGGCCGTGATAGCGTTGCATAACGTAGGCAAATCACCAGGGAAGATTTTCAAAACTCTCCTGCAGCTGCAAATCTAAAAAAGCACTCTCCAACGCTTTATTGAAACTGGAACTGTGAAAGATCGCCCGCGACAAGGAAGACCACCCACAATACGAACACAGAAACTTGTGAAAGCAATGGCAGTGGTGATCCACGAAATCCAGTAAGGAAACCGTCAGTTATGGCTCGTGAGCTGAAAATGTCTGTCTCGCAAATTACGCAGTGATCTGGGATTCTATGCTTACAAACAACGCAAAGGACATCTCCTGACAAATAATCTGAAGTGCTAGAGGCTCCTTTAAGCAAAGCGCTTACTTAAGCGTTACGTAGCAAATGGGCACCATCGAATCCTTTTCAGTCATGAAAAGATTTTCAGTTTGAGGAGACTTTCAATGCCCAAAAATACAGGATATATACATCCTCTACAGAAGCTAGTGGAAAGGCTCAAAGGATTCAGAGAGGTCAGCGTTCTACCTCAGTCATAGTGTGATGGGATGTGGGCTTCAAGGGAACAACGGAGCTCCATTTCTGTGAAAAGAGGATCAAAACTCAGCCGAAATGTAAAAGGAGACAGTGCTTGAGAGATTAGTCAAGAATCTCACCAATATCCTCTTCCATGGACAGAATTGAAATTTCCAGCAGGACTCAGCCCCAGCACACAAGGAACGGACAATCCAGTAGCGGCTGGAGGCAAATGTGCTTAAAACTTTACGACAGTATGTATGAAATGACTAGGTAGAACGAAATATTAGGCTGAGATGATAATTAAGAAGAAAATCTATTATAGAGAACATACTTGTGAGCGCTCAAAACATAAATATTGAGTTGTTTATTTTCTTTAACTAATTAGGGACCGTGGTGGTTCAGGGTAGACTGTTCATCTGGTGTGTAGGGCTCATGGCTCGATCTTAGCTCGTGCCAAGTAGGGTGAACAAACATCATGTGTGTGTTTTCTCTGAGTTCTCCCGTTTCCTTCTTTCTTCATTCCACCTTAATTCGTTCCAAGCACAGTCTTCTTTAGCCTACACGGTATAACCGTGGTACGTAAAACTGACATATTTATTTCATTTAACTAAGTAATACTACTCTTTGCTTCTTAGTCTACAAATACAAGTAACTGAACGAGTCAAATACGTATATGATATTCATGAATAATAGCCAAATTTCGAAATGAAAACCCAATTAACTTATTTATGTGGGTCGTTCAATATTTAAGATTCCCTAACCTGGAAAAAAAAAATTAAGATCCATTTGTAAACTCTACACATAAAGGGTTCATAATGATCTGGTCTCTTGTAAATAGTTGAAAAGTGACTAAAAGTACACGAAAAAGTGACCAAAAGCACACGAAAAAGTGACAAAAATCTCATCATGCTCCTTTTTTTTCTTTGTCAATTTCTCCATCACCTCTCTCTTTGTTTGTTGTTTTTTCATCTTTTCTTCTTTTTGAGTTTCCTCCTTTTTCAGGTTTTCTAAGTATACTTTGTAGTTACGGTAAGATGTAAAAAGCTTCTAAGGAGAACCAGTTCTGGCCTATTTCCGAATTTCTTCATCCCAGACATTATATTTAACTTAGCATTGAGAGTTCTCAAAGCCACGAAATATTCAAATACATCACCTACTCTTAAGAAGAACATAAAAGAAGCATAACACAACACGAACTTGGTGAACCACACAAACACATACACACAACGTTGAGTGGAGCGTTAACTATCACGAGAGAAAACTAAAAGACTATTATGATAGAAGAAAGAATAAACACAGAAGGGTTCTCAACCCCACCTTGAGAGCATAAGCATCCACCAACCATCCACTGTGCTTTAGAAAGAATATAAGCTAAAGTGAGAATAAAGCTGACTGTTTCACATGTGGCAGCAAGTACTGAAGCTTTCAGAAGAGTAATGAGTAACAAGTTTCTGCCTTTTTCCATTTATTTTTATAATATTCTTCTTAGCAAACTGACAATGCAAAACATAAATCACACGAAAAAAGTCACTTTACCTCCTAAAAAAGTAACAAATTTGAAAAAAAAAAAAAAAAAGTAACTTTTAGTGACCAACTTGAAAAAAAGTAACTTTTAGTTTAAAAAAAAAAGTGACTCGCTATGAGCACTGCACATATGTGTAGGTGGGTCTTTCCTCACCTCTCCCCACAATCTCCATTGCGATTCAAGCATTTGTCTCACCGTTGCACCAATTTGTTCAACCATTTTGAAAAAAGGATTCTGACTAATTAGCACTCTTTTCACATTCCGCCTCACTTTTTCATCACCAGTTGACAGGAAACCAGAAAATGAAATGAAATCTTTCAGTTTTACGTCCCCCGTTTATGCCGGTTAGGCTAAAGGAGACGGCGATGATGAGAGATGAGTGAAATGGTGGAATGAAGAAAGTGGGAGGAAACGGGACAACCCCGAGAAAACCTACGAGCACGGTGTTTGTCCACCACTAAGTCCACACACGGCGCGAGCTGGGATCGAACCAGGGACCCCAAGCACCGGAGATGAACGCTCTACCACTGAGTCGCCGTGCCCTCCGACAGGAAACCAGGTCGCTTATGTCGAACTTGAACTCTTCTTCAGGGAAACGAAATGCGACACAAGCGACCTGGTCTCTTCTCCTTGACGGTAACGACCACCCCCCCTCAGCATGTAAACATGACACAAAATTGAAGAAGTAGTGTGGGAACGGCTGTCCCATCCTCCATACAGCCTCAATTTAGCGCCGAGTTACTTCCATCTTTTTCCAGTGTTAAAGTCTGCATTGTAAGGTAAACGTTTCGAAACAGATGAAAAAATAAGGAGGAATGTGAGAAAAGTGCTACACAGCCAGAGCTCTGATTTTTTGCAAAAGGTTTGAACAAATTGGAACAACAGTGAGAGAAATGCCTGTATCTCAATGGGAATTATGTGGAAAGATGAGGAAGGACTCACCTACACATGTATGTATAGCTTATTGAACGACCCACGTAGATAGTACATTACTTTTAACAAGTAACATTTAAATGAACTTACTAATCCTTAAATATTGTATTAAACTGATCTGTTATGGACGGAAGTTCTTTCAGTATCTGATCCCGAAAGGCCAGTCCTTTTAAGTAATCGGGATCTCTTTCAAATCCTCGAGCAATGTAGAACAAACAACTAAGGTAGTCACACAGGACAAAGAGGATTGTTATAAGGTTATCCAAGCATGGCCAATGATTTGGGCTGCATCTGAGTCCCTGTAAACAAGAAAAGTAAATTAAAAAAATACTATAATAAGTCAGAATTAAAAAAATCTTATCATTTAAATCTCAAAGGCGATCCTATATATTCAAATAATACAAAAAAAAAAAAAAAAAACTCTTATTTAAAACATTTATAAAGATTTATTTTACAAACAATTTCAAGACATGCTAGCCTCTTCTTCGGTGCCTGATTAAGTTTCGCTCCTAAAACTACTTCTTATCGAGATCTGACGTTATGATAAATCCTGAGAATTAAAAATAGAATACTGATTTATGATTTATTTTAATTACATTTTTGAAGTGTCTGAAAGAAGTAAAAAATTGTTCAGTTCAACGAAATAGTTTTACAGACGATTTTTCATGACAATACTTCATTTATAACTACAGAAGTTAGCACAAGATGTATCTCACCACAAAATCGATTCATTTGATTTTAACATCCCTTTCAGCAACGAGGGTATATAAGACGTGATCCCACAGCTTAACGTGGAATCCGAATCACATGAGCTCCTGCCGGGAATCGAACCCGGGTTCTCCCACGCCAAAGACGCGTATGCTAACCGCTTAGCCACAAAGGAACTCATGTAACCACAATAAATATGCGACTGACTCCACGTGTACAAATTCATGAAAAGTTATCATCGATCATCGAAGCAAACGGTTTTGGAGAAAAGTGAACGTCAAGAAATTCTCTATCATAGGATAAAAAAAGAAAAAAGAAAGATCACAGAATCATAAAGCATTTCTACTTTTAAATGAAATCTTTTAAATTTTACGTCCTACGGTAATTTCTGCAAGGCTAAAAGATGCTGATGAGAAATGAATGAAATGGTGGAATGAAGAAAGTGGGAGGAAACGGGAGAACCCGAGAAACCCACGCACACGGTGCTTGTTCACCAAAGCTCACTTGGCGCGAGCTGGGATCGAACCCAGGATCCCATGCACCAGATTTGAACGCTCTATTACTGAGCCATCGTGGCACCAATTCTACTTTTAATTTTCACAAATTATCACAATGACAGATATCAATAATATGAAATCATTTTAGCAGCAAAACTTCAATCAGTCACAACCGAAGAAGAGGCGAGTATCCCTGGAAACTATTCCTGAGCTTTCTATTTACAGATCTATTCGCTTTCTCACGAAGCTTTGCAGCCCTTGTAAACAATGCAGATAGCAATGTGTAAATGTTGCCAACAAATAGACTAAAAATTTTATAGAAAATCTCGAGTTAACATATTAAGAAACAAACTGAAGAGCGGGAGATTGAAAATGAAATGGCATGGACTTCTGATAGATTACCAAGATGCATTTTCTCTCTCCTGAATCTTTGAAGTAGCATATAAACATAGACACAGAACACTAGGAAGCATGGCCTCCTCCAGCGGGGGGAGGGGAAGGAGGATGTTGCCTCCCTGGGTTTTGAAAGGTTTTTGGAAGTGCATACAAATTTACTTACTTAAAATGTTATAACACTTAATATGTTTATATTAAATATTATAGTATTATAGATTATTTACTGTAGTTAATAAGAATACGCGCATAAATAACTTTTGTTTTACATGATGTATTATGTGCCCTCGTGTATCAAAATATTGTGTATTCGCAACTGAGTTTCTGTGTCGGTCTTTTGTCCCCCCCTGGAAAAATAAAATGAAATCTTTGTTTTACGTCCCACGGTTATGCCGGTTAGGCTAAAGGAGACGGTGATGATGAGAGATGAGTGAAATAGTGGAATGAAGAAAGTGGGAGGAAACGGGAGAACCTCGAGAAAATCCACGAGCACGGTATTTGTCCACCACAAATTTTACTTGGCGGGGGCTGTGATCGAACCCGGGACCCCAAGCATCAGAGGTGAACGCTCTACCACTGAGACACCGCGCCCCCTGTCCCCCCTGGAATCGGTATTTTGCCCCCCTTGAAAAAGTCCTGCGGACGTCCATGTCTGAAAGCCGGGCTGAACAATCTCTTAAATTTTCCCTGTCCCTGCAAATCATGGCTAATCGTGGTTGACCATAAATTTTCGTCCTCTGTATATCAGGGAGTTTGCATTAATGGTTCAAAATATTTAGTGCACCACTACTAAATTTTATTTAGCCTGCCCATAGCGTTAAGGGATAACATGGAAAATTAGAATCAGAGCTATTGGCTTTTACTATGTTCTCTAGCCTCTATTGTCTTTCAATGTTTATTAGCTTGACTAGCAGATCTACTTAAAACATATGTTCTTTTACTCCCGTCCATTTCAAGACTGTGTTTCGGATCACTACGTGACTCTCCAATAGAGACGAGAGAACGCGTGGATCAAATAATTCTGGGCCACAAGTGGAAAGAGGCCTGGTGGATAGAAAAGGAAGGGGATGTAAACTTAATGAATTGGACCAAAGGTATCAGCATTAATAAAGAATGGAGAAATATTATTGATAAATATAGAAAAATGTATATGAATTAATGTATTCAATGGTTGCTCGCTTCTTGTTTGTTTCTTTCTGGTAGAATGTTATGTTGTCCCATTGGTCAGTTCAGATAATTTCCACGCTTCTGATTGGCTGTTTGAACGGGCCAATGAGAGAGCAGATAGGGAGAAGAATTGTGTGTATATATACTTGAGTAGTTTTTGTATCACTCAGTGTACGTCTGATGAGGATCTTGGCTAGAAGATCGAAACGTCACGTGTAAATGTGTTTTTATATTAAATAAGTGCAATCTTGTTCAGCAGTGTATTTATTTTATTTTATTTGTTTTATTTATTTTATTTTATTTTTTTTTCAATCATTCACATTCTTTAATTAACCGTCTCCTTCGGCAGTTGTTCAAGACAGTTTAAGTTCTCGATTGGTTCTCATTGTAGTTTTCAGGGTTACCTTGAAAACAAGTTGAAACTCTCTCAACATCTGGTTCACACATTAAAAACATACCCGACGATTTTCCCTTGCATATCATCCTGTTATCTTGAATTACTGATACCACTTGCGAATGCCGTTCTTTGATGGTGGTTCTTAGTAACAATTTGTATGAAACTCAACTTGGAACACTCATAACAGACTGACTAACGTGAAACTGTAGGACAAAAAAAGCTTTATCTCCATTCAAGCAGCCATCTTCCAACTTGTCACCGCCACCTGACGGAAGAATTTCGAACTACTACGAACGTGCTAAACAAAACTTAAGGATGCGGCCGAAAGTATTTTAATCCTCGATAGAGTTTTAACGCTCATGGAACTATTTCTTACATTACAAATTATTTTGAAATACGCTGTACTGACAAATGAAGGAAGTAACTGATTTTACAGCACATCATCTATACATGTGAACTGAATGGTACACAAAGAGAGAATGAAAAACACGCGACTGGATTGCAATTCGAACCCAAGTCTCCAGCTTACCGTGCTAACGCGTTAATCACTACGTAGCCGGTCCGCTCTTTGAGCAGCCACACATTCTATCACTTTTGAAGTCGTTCGAATTTTTTCACATGTTGTGTACCATTCGGAATTAACAAATTTAACTTTCACTAAATGTAACAGCTACAATTTCTGTACATTATAACAGAAGCTAACAGACCCTTACCTCCTGAAATGCGTAACATGATAAATTGAAATTGGACACTTTGGTAGCAACTGTGCCTACTCTGTACCACAACGTAACATCTGTGTCATCCAACTGAAGAGCCTGAGAAGAAAGAAAGAAAAAAAAAGTTGGTTGTCTTCCAATCCAAATTGAACTTTCAATCATCTAATCCTTAAATATTAAAGAAAAAAATAATACAAGGTGTCTACTAAAATTCCAAAATGAATTTTCGTGACTTCTTCGTGACCTTTTCTTTACCAAATCATAAAATTTCCTAACATTTTCAAAAGCGAATTTGGGTGCGAATTAGACCGAATTTTCATCCATGCGATAGAAACGTACTTTGCTTCCGATTTGGTTGCGTCTAAAGCCGACCATAAACATTTTTTGGTGGTGAATTTTGACGTTTTATAGAACAAAATTTTCCAATCTCTACTTACATTTACACAGTTAAAAAAAAATCGTGACTCGAAAGCCAAATTTCGTGACTTTCATGACCGTTTTCTGATTTCGTGACTTTTTCGTGACATTCGTAACCGCTAAGACACCCTGTAATACAACTAAATGCCATTAACGCTACAAACAATCATGGCAAAAAGTATGAGAAAATGTTTTTGTTTAATAATTCAAATAAGGTTTTAATAAATAGACGTTAGTAGCAGATTAATAATTGATCATAATTTTCAAAATAAATACAGTGAAACCTCTCCTACAGGACACCTATTAAAAGCAGGCACTTTTCAATCTCCGGCAGAATATCATTCGATACAATGGGATAGTTACTTCCGAATAGCGGACATTCTCAATAACGAACGCGGACTCTGAAAACTATTCCCCAACAGCTATGTAGAACTTCTAAATAACAGACTTCCAAGATTTTTTTTTTTTTAATTTAAACAATAACGGACAGCATTTCTAACATTATCGTGCATTGTTGAGTAAGATGAAGAAGGCGCTAACAGGTAGTTGAAGAAGTAAAAAGATTAAAACATTACTTTTTGAACAAAATAAATAAATAAAGCTGGACTCAGTTTAATATCTGCATTTGAATCATATATTGAGAAGGAAATTGCAAAGAACTTTGTGATTGGAAGAAAGATAGATTATTTTAAACCAAATGCATCTGCTCAAAAGTAAATTAAATCAACTGCACTTTTTGTGTTTGTGCTTATGTTAGCTAGTATGTGCATTTCAATTTGCTTTAATTGTACTTAGAAAAAACTGCACTAGTGTACATTACATGTGAAAACAAACAACAAGATAATGTTGCCCAAATTTGTGTGTACATTGCAGTGATTTTTCTTGTGTTGCATCCTAAGCTTTCTCCGAATAGCGGACACTTAAGAATAACGGACAGTTTTACGTTCACCGTTACTGTCCACTGTACAATTGGAAGACATCGGATAAAAATCGTACAAAACCATGGAATGATATAAAAGTTCGGCCATATCTAAGATGGTGATCTTATAGAGGTTTATGACTCAAAATAGTTAACACCGTGTAGCAAATATAAAATGAAGAGATATAGAAACATTCTTCTATAAATCTATGTAATGCTTACCTCAACGTAATGTTTTAAAGCTAACTTCAATTCGCCCTGCTGAAGCAGAAGATTCCCTAAATTCTTGAGACAGGAATATTTTAGAACTAGCGCTGGTTGAGTAAGACCTTCTCTGCCATCGATCTGAGTAACCTAGAACAAAACAATTATATTTTTCATTACATTAATCAAATGTTATTTGGCTCCTTCCAGTTTTTTCAAACAAACAAAATGTCGAGAACCTAAGCAACATTGTATATTTAACCAAACCTAGTTCTTGTGGAATAAAGTTAAGAGACCTTGAAGTTATATACAAAAATGAACGTTTGTTTATATGTTTATACGATACACAAATCCATACCGTTGGCCCGACATACTTCTAAGTACCTGTATCGAAGAGATCAAAATCTGGAAGAGACCGTAGGCACAATTCTTAATTGTCTACTAACATGAACAATGTTCCTTCCAATATATATATATATATATATATATATATATTTCTGATATTTCAAACGAACTGTTCGGACATTTTTCATCACGGCCACAAGGCCAAAACTATGGGACCTACCGTAGTCGGATCAAGACTTCACTTAAAAACTAATATGTGCGCTATCAAAAAAAAAAAAAAAAAAGTTTTAGAATCCTACGGTACTGACGCAACATTTTTATAGAGTTCTGCTACGGGCATATAATTTGAAGTACCCACCATCTACCTCTATAAAAATTGTAGCTGAAGTACTACAGGGTTCCGAAACCGGATAGGACACATACTAGTTCCTAAATGAAGTCAACCAGACTACGGTAGGTTCCATATTTTTGGAGCTATGGACCTTTAAAGTTCATTTTTCATATTTTCGGCAGCCTATAACTCCGAAAGGAAGCATTTGTGCACCCGGATTAGTCTATACTTTTTGTCTTATCTTCGTGTCAGGAATCACTTTCCCAACGTTATCGGTGTTGTTTTGAAACACCCTGTATGCACCATAAACCCAGAAAGGGTTAAAGTCGTTATTTTATGTAGAATCTTCACTTCGTATTTGTATTTCAACAATGGAATGAAAAAAAAAGTATTACGCAACAATGTGAATACAACAACAACTTAAGCCTTATGGCTCTGATGGAAAAAGCCCAAGCAGTGCATCTTAAATGGCGGACAAAAAGACAAGATACTTTTATTGGAAGGAAAATTATTCAGGTTAAAAGACAATTAATATTACGATGATCCATAAGCTTTATTATTACAGTAAATATTTAGAATTCTTTTATGCGCATACTGAGGGGATGGAGCAGGTTCCAGATCCAGAGGGGAAGAGATGGTTAAAAATTTATTTCAAAAATAGTATCTAACGAGGTCCTCAAGTTAGGAAGATAGAACTCGGTATGTAAACTGACCTAAAAAAAAAAAAAAAAAAGTTGACATCGTATGACTTACAATCTGAAAAAAAAAAAATGCCACTGCATGAGGGTGACACTCCTAACGGTTTTGAGAAGAGGCGATGTAAAAATAATCGAAAACAACCAATTGCAGTGTCAAATCCATAGTTTTCGTGGTCGCTGAGATAAACAGCTACACTCCCGATGCCGTCTAAGTCAATGGCATGGAGGTGAGAACAGGTGAAAAGTAAAATGTCCAAAATACCAAGATTGGTGTCCAAAGTTTTCGGGGTTCCTAAACTAATTGATGGTAGCCCTATTGACATACGTCAGCTGGCCCAGGAATTTACTGGAGCAACGCAGAAGGCGATACTCATCGTTATTTATATACAGTTCTTTGTTTTCAGACATTCTTCCCGTGCAAAGCCAGGTACTTCTACTGTATCGTATACATAAAAATGTAAGTCTGTTCCTGTTGTCCAGAATACAAATTAACACCGTTGCTTTGGCATACTTCTAAGTAATTATATCGAAGAGACTATAGTCTAGAAAAAACCGTAGGAAGTATATATATATATAAATATTTTAATATGTATCAGGCTTTCCAATGCTAATGACAAAAAATATAGGAAATCACGACGAAAAAATATACGAGATTTCGTGAAACTGAAAAACGAATGTTTCAATTATCCAATAGGCAGAAATAAATAAAATAAAAAATCACATGGAAATTACATAAAATATTATATGAATATACATTCTTCTCTAAATATAACTAAATGGGTAATTATCTCGTAGCAAAATTTTATATGAGTTTCTTAGTGTTTTCGCACGTCGTTTACCAGTACTAAGCAACGACCATAAGGAAAGTGTAAAAAGGACCTGCATCAGAAAATAAGTGTTTGTACGTATACGTCTCCAAGATGTGAATAATTTCATCATTTGTAAGATCCTATCATTTCTATGTTAATTTTTTTCTTTTTTTTTTTCAAAAGTTGTAAAAATCAATACAAAATTCATTAAAAGATCACAAAACACACGATACTAAGAGTTGGTTTGCCAAGTATCTAAATACACAATTGCAAACAACTTAATGCATCTAAGGAAATATATAGACAGTAAAAATATCATTTACACTTTCATTTTCTTCAGTGCCTGAATATGCTTATTTGCCATCTTCCGTTTCTCTTTGTTCTGCTTGTTTTGAATTTTCTGTAGTTCATTCATCTTCAAGGATGCGGTCTGGATCATTGGGCAACACTAACGTCAGCCATGTCTTTTTTTTTTTTTTTTTTTTTTTTTTTTTTATATATATATATATATATAGCACAGAAGATAATCTTGTTTGGGCATCTTTCACCAGTCTAGTAGCTACTTCCATTTCCTTCTGTAATGTTTTGTCCATTTCATTTCATTTCTTCAAAGACGATTCACTCTTTGAAATTTCCTTTCATATAGCTTCTTGCTTCGCATTTCTTAACGCACTTTCTTCTCTGGAAATCTCTGCCACTGCGGCCTCTGTGGATCTGCACTCTTGTCAGGTGTTCTGCACAGCATCTATTAATTGGTTTTCAACTTTTTCTCCACACATTCTAATGCTGTACTTTACAGTCCTCAGTATCTTTATATTGTTTGGTGTAATTATCTATAGACAATAAGCAGGAAAGGACGAAATACAGAAGAGTTGCCATTCAACCAACCTACTACAGAGACAAAAGGTCCTCTAACCACCCACACCTTATTTCCTTATGTTATTTTCACAAGTGCAAGTTGCAATGCCACAAAATATAGGAGGTTTCGTTAAAATGTAGGAAATATACCAGTTTATAGGAAGAGGCGCAAATATATAGGAAAAATAGGAAATATAAGAGCATTGGAAAGCCTGATGTATCCTAAGGAGGAAGGCGAATCCTAAAAGGGGAGGAAGTGGTTTAAAAATTAGGACAAAAAAAAATTAGTCTCATGACCTTCTTGTTTTAGGAACATGAAAACTCGGTACATGAACTAATTAATGAAAATAATTGGACAAATGCCCAGCACTTTAGAAAATACCACTTCTGAGGAAAGGAGATTTCTATATTTTTACTCAATATCTATATATGAATTCTTATATATATATATATATATATGTGTGTGTGTGTATAAAATGTTGGTTAGTTGTTCATTCAGTATACCTAAAATATTGGAATACCGTACAGAGTGAAAAATACGGAAACGATGGAAACACGTGTTTCATCCTTCTAGTAATACTGATAAGAACCAAAAGTATCAAGCCAAATTGATTTATTTATCACGTGAGAGGGCAATTTCAGCAATATTAATTTTTAATTTAATTTTTCACCGAAGAAACTTAGGGATGGGTGAAAACTTGTGAACTTTTACTGTAAAATCTCGCTATAGAATTAAAATTAACGTAAAATTTGCCATACAAATCATGTTATGGCAAAATAAATAAACATTGAACTTACTGCTGGAATTTACAGTGTATTTATGTGCATCTCCTGGTTCTTTTTCTTTTTCCTAATGTAATTACGGTATAACACTGGCTTGTGTCAGTTTTATGAGGTTTTTATTTTCGCGTAAAATGCACGATTTAAGTACAGCAATCTGTTCGTACATACATAATTCACATTCTTTACAGAATCGTGACTAACGGAATTGGCAATTTTTGGCAAAACTCCATCTAATCCGGCCTAAATTTGCATAACTCAAATCTAAGACGAACCTTTATTTTGGAGGCAAAAAAATCGACAAAAAAGTGCATCTTAGAATGGCGTAAATACAGTAATTTTCATATTGGATGTAAGCTTGTTCAGTTCAATTTAGCATTTCAGGTGCGATCATTACATAATAATAATAATAATAATAATAATAATAATAATAATAATAATAATAATAATTGTCTGATGGAAGCAAATTTATAAATGTGTACTCAAGCTGGAATTACACAATAAGTCCTAAGTACAGTAAATTTACACATTACGCTAAACAACGTGCTTACCTCAGAAATGAATCTTGAGTTGAGTAATTCTCCAAACGCACGCTCGGCCTCTTCAACATTGCCTTCCCTTTGTAACTGTAAAGCCTTGTTATAGAGCGAAAGAGCCTGCTCCTCCTAGACGAACAAAATAATGTTATTTAACAAAAGAATCACGAAGGCGGGGATACAAACTAACTACTTATTGGATAGTAGAGAGAGTACAGCACATAAAAAAAAAAAAAAAAAAAAAAAGGCACACAATAATAAACACTTTCGCTGGATATTCACCAAATAAGGAGGGGAAGAGAGATACGGCGAAAAAGAAATGGTAAACTCTACGATTTAAAGTGTTCGGGCAAGTGAATTCCAACATGACACGACAATCTCTGATAACAGTACCTACAGGATACGTATTGAATATTTCAAAATAAAAACACCGAATCCAGTGACAAAGAAAATCTTCCTTACAGTTTGAGTTTCCTTCATTTTGAGTCTAACGTCCCTTTTAGCAGCGAGGCTATATGAGACGGGACCTATTGATTAACGTGGAATCCGAACCCCATGGGCTCCCGCCGGGAACTAAAGCCGGATCTCCCAAGCCAAAGGCGCGTATGCTAACCGCTTAGCCATGACGGAGCTCTCCTTACAGTTTGGTTCCTCTGTCAGGGTTCACTTATTTGCCGAGCACGAACTCCTTGACTTTTCAAGGTTTTCCTGGCTACAATTTACAAACTTCCAGGTCTATATACAAATTTCTTGTACTCTCACCACGAATCGAACCCGAGACAGGAGCACATATAATGCTTCCTGGTCTCAATTTTTTTTTTTCTCATAGGACGATACAATAAATCACACAATCAAATGGACAAATAATGGAATTCTAGCAAAACAGAGCAATTGATCCTGAGAAAGATTTCAGTGTGGATTGAAACATTCAGGCTAATTAATACAGAAACATTAAAGTCGAGCAGTAAAAAGGCAAGTCAAATGTTCTTACATAATATATATCATATAGCTTCTATTAGTGATTTGATTAGAGTCCGGGGGCGCGGTGACTCAGTGATAGAGCGTCCACCTTCCGTGCTTGGGGATCCTGGTTCGATCCCAGCTCGCGCCGTGTAGACTTAGTGGTGGACAAACACCGTGCTTGTGGGTTTTCTCGGGATTCTCACGTTTCCTCCCACTTTGTTCATTCCACCATTTCATTTATTTCTCATCACCGTCTCCTTTAGCCTAATTGACATAAGCGTGGGACGTAAAACTTAAAGATTTTTGATTGGATTTATATGTCTATTTTCAGTATCAAAGCTAAAGGACACGGAATCTAGTGCTTGAAATAGGATCTGAACTACTCACGGTTTTATATCCAAGGTAAGTGCAATGAACGCGTTAGCCAATTGGCCACAAAAACAAACACAATGAAGTACGGATGACAGCTAGAAAAATGCAATAACAATACGATTACTGTTTTATATTTTATATATATATATATATATATATATATATATATATATATATATATATATATATACCGGTTGTTCTAAAAATGGCGCTCATGGACTACAGAACACTACTCTACAAGTCAAAACAAAGCGAAAAACATGTATAAATGTACACCTTTCAGGTCCTCGTCTGGAGACGTGAATTGCACTCTGTTATTATTATTATTATTATTACCTGAGCTTCTTTCGTTGAGGTCGGTACCTCCTCTTCCCTCTCGCTCTCCTCCTCCTCCTCTTCATTCAAAGCAGTAATGCGCATCATTTTGAAAACGAGATTAGATACACGAACTACTAGAAGCAGACTCAGCTCCTCAATACCATTCCTATTGGAACATTACCTGCAAAACAATAAAATAATACATGCATTTATTTAAACAATCTATGCTAACAGGAAAAGAAACAATCTATGCTACCAAGCGCTAATTTCCTAATTAAAGTACATAAATCATGAAGTATTGAGATCGCAGCTCGCCCCAAGGGGTTAAGTGCTGCATCGCCGGATTAATTTTAGAAAATTTACATGGTCAACTGGAGAATTTACTTTGGTCTGTGAGGAAGAGTGAGTGAAAGTCAGGTAAGTGGAATAGTTGAAGTAAAGACAGTGGCTGTTGTTAGTTGATTTTGATGTAAGCCGCATTGTATGTGGATATAAAAGAGACTATTTGGCGAAGAAGTACGCTTGTTATAATTTAGTCGCTGGAAAGACAATATGGAAATGGAGCATTGTACAATAGATTCTATACGATTTCTTACTCGAAATGGGAAAAGTTTACGCGCCTCTGTTCTGTTCTGAAGATCTAATCCAATATAACCCAATTTAGTACATTTTGACAGTTTTATTAGATAGTATTTAATATCTCTTCCAAATCCACACATAATGTAAGAGTTCTATGCCATACACCACATTTAGCGCTACCTTTGTTTACGTATTTACCCATCGTCACCAATGCGCCTACTCCCTATGAACGCACACCTTCGCTACCGCTCAGGTTCCCCTGCTGCACTTCTACCCTGACTTGGTTAGATACCATTCGTGCTTCTCAGTGGCCACCTAGCACAAGTTGATTAGTATCTTATCGCATACGTACAATAAAGTCCTCCTAAAGTGAATCTACACAGGGGAAGGTAAGTCCACTGCCACATCGACGGCCCCAGAGCCGGTACTTGAGCCAGAGCAACTGCCAAGTTATTTGGGAGAGAAAATAAGTAATACCCCCCTTTATTCTCAATATCCTAGAAAACTTTACACGCCTCTGTTATGAATGTCTAACGCAACCTAACCTAATTTAGTACAGTTCTTTCCTAATTTATTGCATTTTGGAACCTTTTCTCGATTTTTCGGTGGTCCGGCCCCAAGTAAACTTTATTGATCAACATCATGTGCATGGGTTTTCCCAGGGATTACCGTGCCCTTCCTTCTGTCACTGCACAATTATCATTCATCTGAACATCGCCGTCTCCCCTAACCTCGGCGCATAATCTTGGGACATTAAACTTTTAAAAATGAATGCTTTCGTAAAGTAAATTAGCACAGAAATATATGGATCAGTTTCCGCAGATGTGCGACAGAACTAATCTAAGCCCCTTGGGATAAGAAAATGGTAACCTTTAGTTATACACTTTCGGAAAACGCAAACGAAAATTTCAAGATTTGCTACAATTCCTAAATGTGACTGCCATCCTTCATCATCACTGGAACCAGTACTCCTGACGTATTGATAACAGTTTAACAATATGGAGCATGTGGGTTACTTTAGAGAAGAGCAATAAGCATATATTCGGAAGCCTCAACAGACATTCTAAATGTTGGTTACCATTATATTGCAGGAACAGAAATAAAAAAAAGATTAAATATGAAAACAAGCAAGGTATTTATTAGTTCCTTACAAAAATGAAAGTATATAAAATTATCTAGTACATAATAAATGAACAGGAACAGTAGTGAGTATCCACTTAACTCTAGAAAATCAGGATTCTCGTCATTGGTTTTAATGAGGAAGAACACTGTTACTTACTGAGTCATAAGAAGGAATGCTCCCAATATATCTTCATACAGAGTTCAAGGTCTTATCCTCCAGTCTATTAGGTCTCGTACCATGACGCCCCCATTGATATTCCCGCATCTTATGACTTCCTTTCATGACCATACGGTTTTGAATATTTTCAACTCTTCCCCAGTGACATTGTAAGCTGCGTATTTATAGAAATTCATTCTTACGTACATACATCACTCCGTCCTTGGTTTTAACGAAATATTGGAACGCGAGGCTGCTTCTGCTCTTCTCTGCTTTTGTGTGCGTTCTTTTCGTATTACACATTTTCATTATGCATTTTGGAGATCAAAATCTGATAAAGCCCAGAAGTCTTCAAACAGTTTCTGCTGCTCATCATCCACCCAATGCCAGCTGCTGGAACTTCTTTCCCTGTTGACCCTGTAAGACATCCTACTTTTCCTAATTTGTTTCCTCTCATTACGTTTCCATTGTTCTTGGTGTTGTTTTCTTTTTCTCTTTTTAGGAGATTGAGGTTGAAACTACTGAGCAGTACTTACTGTGTTGGAACTGGTGGATACCACGGTTGTTTTGCTTCTTTTGGTCATTCTTTTCGGCAGAAATAAAATATAAAGGGACACTTTACAGCACTTTGTGGAATACCATGAGCAAATATGGGAAACCATGCTTTCAAGACAATGGTAATTCACATTAAAAACAAATTTCCGTGCAATGTAACGGTAACCCACACCACACACACATGTTCCCAGACTATCTACTTCGCCTCTGGGCCATTTCATCATTCTTATTACACTATAACGCTCTCTGTTCCATATCGAATATTGTATACAACGTCTTGTTTTTTATTCTACGCGCATTTATCCGATGGAATATCATTGACAGCTTCCAGACAGACTTCAGACATTTTACATCAGTATACTGTCATTCAACTTTCGAATTTATCGTTTCTGCATCAGGAGACAACTCTGAACCCGACTGGTTCTACCGCACGCAAATAAATCCTCCTGTTCATAGTAAATAGCACCTCCAAGAGTCGCAGCGTTCTGCAACAGAGACGTCTTGTCGCCGACCATCTTGTTTTGTGGCTTACCAATCTCTTGACAGTAACATATTGGGGTTACCATCATGAGTACCTTCGAGTTTTATCATTAGATATATTTTTCGACACAATGTTAATAGTTGATTTAGTAGCCATCTATTGCCGGGTACTGTAGTTACTGTGTTTCAAAAATTCGAATTTTGTGGGTTACCATTATCTAGCCCCAAGGGGCTGAATTGAAAAATTTACAGAAGAAATGGAGTAGTGGAACATTTTTAGATATTACATCGTTTCGTTGTTCATTGCGGAGCATTTAAATTCAAAATTACACTTTTGCACATCCACTGCTACTAAGGCGCATCTTCCCTACGGACTCCCGCGCAAACCCACCAGCTACGCCTTGCGCTGACTCGGTTAGATGCACATCGTACTGTTCAGGGGCAACCTAGCACAGGTTTATTGTTTCTTGCACTGTAGTTTTTATAGCATACGCGTGGCTCACTATTTCATTTCAGCCTCTCTGAAGATGTCTTCTTCATGAAGTGCAGACCGACAATCCAAATCACCTAGATGCCCTGAATCGTAGCCTCTACTGATATTAATAATGTTACTTGTCTTGGGGATAAACAGTGAGTTCTATTGTCAATGTGTTTCTTTGTACATTGATATTTCTACTGGGGTAACTAGGCAAGGTTCTAGAACACAGGTCCCCTTCGCATTTAGTAGGGATGACACAAAACAACATAACCTGCGGGGCTGACTCACTCGCTAACGCTCGCTCGGCAATATCGTATGAATTAAATATTAAACTATGGTACAGAAAGGATCCAACCTAGCTACTACTCTATATAGGGGGGCCTGTATTCTAGAACCTTCCCGGGAAACTAAGTTTGACGGGTATAGTTTTGGCGCATCACATTTTGGAAGTTTTACAGATAAAATCCAATACATTGCATGTAAAGACATGTTTATAAGGAACAAATTTAAGCCAGCGACAAAATTAAATACAAAGTAATACAGCTAGATTTTAGGTTTACAAGTCTACGAATACTAGTGTAAGATCTTGCTTTACGACGAATAAAATAAGTGACTGCATATGAAAGATGACTATTAGAGGGTCAAGCTCCAAAGTTGGCCGTCCGTTTCTAGCAAATTTTTGAAGTTTTACCGGGAATAAATGGATAAGTTGCTCGTTTGTGTGCTTGATATGTAAGGAGAGCGGAAGTTGTGTTTATTTTTCTTTATAAGCAGTTGTAAACATGGAACTATTGGGCAAACGGAGGGAACTACTCGCCGCAAGGTTACTGCATGTTTGGACTGTGAAAAAGCAACGAGTATTTGTATTCTGAACATGGCTGCAGCTGTACAGAGACGCTCCAGTTGGTATCCTCACACGGATGAGAAAGTACACTCTATTAATCTTAACAAAATAGGTCCAAACTTTTCTAACCTTAAGCTAACCCGACTCCACCCTACTCTATATCCTTTTAAAACGCCCCTCCCCCCCCCAAAAAAAAATATATAATTTTTAAATTTTCGATCCTTATTAGTACGCTTTTTGTTGAAAACCAGGCGGACGACCATCTCGGAATAAATGCCATCTCACACCGGCGGTATATTTCTGCATAGTGTACAGAAACTGTACTTCATGCTTACAAGTGGAGCGTTAATAGTATGGGGTTAAGTTTAGAGTTACCCCTCCGCTTTTTATAAAAATCAGGAAAATTTACAGGAGAAATAAGGTAAGAAATGGTAATTTGAAGTTTTTATTTGATGTTTAGCAATGTAAGTTCGGCAGGAGTGTTATGTTTAATACGAGAAAAGATATGTGGAAGTTAGTACTATTTGCCGGATGCGGAAGGTTTCAGCAGCATGGTAGTTGTAAAATATGGCGAACAGGTGTAACGGATGCGCAAAAATAATGAAGAAAACCTTTTAAATTTTTGTGAAACACACGGAGTACTGAAATTAAGTGAAATGTAACAATGTTTAATACTTTAAGCACTGTTTTTTGTATGTTGCAAAGTCCAAGGGCAACTTCAGACTGGAGGGGCAACTCTAAACTTAAGCCATAGTATGAAACAATGACAAGTCCTATTGAAACTCTTACCATTGCCAAAACCCACCTTTTTTCACAATTTTTCCTTACGAGCACACCCAGGATCTCTGACGTACCTGCTCCCTTGGGACGCACTCCCGCCTTAACTTGTTGGTCCACCAGCTTCGCCCTGCCCTGAATGAGATGACATTTGTGCTCTGGGACAGTGGCCTACTCGCACAGATTGGTTTGTGTTTCTGAGCTATAGTGTTTATGGTGCACACCCAGAAGCCGTAATTATAAGCAAATCGTGAAATTGTAAATTTTCAACAACTACTTCTGCTGGCCCACTTGAACCTTATCCATGCCAAGTGACATTTTCATGTCGCCCAGCGGAAACCTTTTAGGGGAGTACGAAAGAAATTAGTGAAAGAATTATAATTTTTCAAGAATTCTTTCTAGTGGCGCGCCAAAAGTAAACCAGTACGCTAAGTTAATTCTTTATAATACAGTGAGAAGTTCACAGTGGCGAGTGACGATTTGTCTGTCAACAGACATTAAGTGTTTCTGTCAGCTCCAAAATTTGCAAGTTTTCTACACTACATAGATATTAAATCTTGTATACTCCCAATACCTAATCAAAAGATATCATTTTAATTATCACATATTTATCGATTTAATAATCATATCGATATACTATTATATCTACATAATGCCCTAAATCTCTACTATGAAACAAATACAAGTACTGTACATATACATTTAGAAAACAATTATGCAAAAGCAACATGCAATAGTACGGTATAGAACTTAATCTGTAATAAAGAATTATTACTTTCAAGCATAAGAATTGTAGAGAAGAAATTAACTGTTGTTCTAACATTATATGGGATTGTCAAGTAAAATTTATGTCTTTACACATAAAACTGAATAACCCGGAATAAACATACCACTCACCAATTAATTCATTCCCTCCTTCGCGCAAATGCAGTGTTGTCAATTTTGTCATTTCTATAAAATTTTCTTCTTCTTCTTCTGCGGTTGCAACTTACCTTAGCGAAGATCGCTCTCCCGGCAATTATTGACGGTGGGATCAAAAGAAATATATGAGAAATTGAGATGAATCTTTAGAGATTCTTATAAGATGCTAAATAACGTAGATCTTTGTAAATAAAGATAATAGGCAGTAAGAACAGGTGGGGATAAGGTGAAAATGAAAGAATCTACATTAAAAGGGCCAGAACCGTGAAATTTATGAAGAATAGAGAGAAATGGCGGGCGATATTGGTGATAGAGAGGGTAAGAGAAAATGAGATGATCGATGGAGCCTATATCAAGACCACAGTTACAAAGTGGAGTAGTACGTTTTCGGAGAAGATATATATAAAATTTTCTAAATGCACATCTCTTCGTACCAAACAGAGCTGCCAATAACAGAGAACAAAATTATCAATTTTCGTCTTGAAAATTATCGTATATTTGTTATGCACGTGAAAATTATAGAAAAAAGGATAATACTACTAGCAATAGCAATAATATATAATAAGCTTTTCCAAGAATATTTAGTTTCGAATTCCAAATCCAAGTCAGTGTCCTCACCATTTTTTTTACCCTTATTACACTACTATGAATAACATTTCCTCCCCCTCGTTGAATTTAAAGAATAGACATAGGGTTGCCAAAAGTGCAATTGGCCAATTTTCAAATTTTACCTGGATATAAACCTCAGTATATATATGTGTGTGTGTTTTATGATTTAATGCGCATCTGTAATTTATTTGCACATTCAAAAACTGTAAAAAAAAAAAGAAAAAGAAAAAGAAAGAAAGAAAAGAAAAGAAAAGAAAAAAGTGTACTTCTAAAATTCTTGTATATTCACCTATTATTGCAAGGGCATTATCGTATATATGTTTAAATTATCGTATGGTCGGCAAGCCTGGTACGAAAATCCGCTCACATTTGTGCGAATTTAATCCCGAAGACGAATTAATTCTTCAGTCTTCAAAATTCAGAAATATTGCTGGATGCTTATCCCAACACTATTCATGAACTGACAAATCGCAACTCTTAAAAAAATGTAATAAATTTAGAAAACATGAGCCATGGCAACAATTGCAAAGTACTAGTTGGAATCTTAAAACATGCGGTGAAAATTAGGAGTGTTGCCAATTTGAAAGATCGAATAATGGACGTTTCATGCTCATTAGAAGAGTCATAAATTCATACTAGTTAACTATAGAACAAAAATAAGCATACCATTGGCTTTTGGAGAAAATTTACTATTAAAATTAGGTGCCACATGCTATGGTTTTTATTTTTCAAAACTTCACCTTAATTCAAAATGGCGGATTTCAATATGGCTGCCGTCAATGATACCCTTATCGTATCACTTCCCTCTAGGCATAATACGTATTACCGAAACCTTTATCCACTTATTATGATTAATATGCGGGTTAGAAGCGGAGGTAAGGGACTTACACACATAGTAAGTATAAACAATTAATATGCCTGTAACTTTTCCCCAAATGGGCGCAGCTTAAAATTAACTTCACCATTGTCTTCCTGATTGAATTCTAGACCGAAATTATGTATCATATTACCCTTTCCATTTAGAAAACTTGTTCTTAATTCAAAATGGCGGATTTCAAGATGACTGCCGTCAAGGTCATACGTACCATACGACTTCCCTCTATGCCCTATACGTATGTACATGGCTTTTCATACATTAACACTTCGTTTACAAAGGGTAGTAAGGGACTTCTGCAGTAATCTCTATTAACCACATCACAACCTTTAAGAATTATTAAAAAATAGAAAACATGCACCATGGCAAAAATTTCTGTCATCACAAGTAACGAATGCATGTCCTCTATCAGCAATAAAAATTTCATTGAAATCGGAGCAGGACAATTGGGTGATGTCCCTTGTTAGAATCACCCATAGTCCCATTTTTCTAAGTATTGCTCCTGCCTCCTGGGATACCTTGTATATTCGAGTCCCAGAGAACATTTACCACTTTTTATTTTTAATAATTCCTAAATTTAGGAGTGAGGATTTACCAGTCTCAAAATTTGAGAAGGGGTTCACCATGCTTCCTAAAGCTCTAAACTCCGATAAACAAAATATTTTTATCCTTCCGCTTGTCACAAATAGGATTGGCTAGTGATGTATCACTCCCACTCTCCACGGAGAGGAGCAAATTATACAAGTGCATTTTCACAATATTGTCTCGTGTTGTCCAGATACTTACAGCAGCAGCAGAAAAAAAGGAAAAAAACTCGAAAGATTAAAAAGAAATATATATATATATATATATATATATATATATATATATATATATATATATATATATATATATATATATATATATATATATATATATATATATATATATATATTGCATTTAGCTGGTATTAGTGCGGCAGTTTAGCTAGAATATTTCAACATATTGTGCACTTTTTGATAAAAGCACCAAATTTGGCACAGAGGTATACAGATGTAAGATGAACAAATTTGGATGTGGAGCCATCGGCCAACTGACTCCTGGTGACCATGGTGGCCATTTTCCAAAATGGCCGCCAGTGGACACCCGAAAGAGAACAGAAGTTAGATAAATTTTGTTGCTGAAGGTTTTAGTGAATGCTTTGAAGAGATGTGTGCCAGATAATTTGTAAGTTATACATATTTAGTTAATAATTTTACAATTCAGAGGATTTCCCGTAGGAAACACACAGTGGTGTGCATTCCAGACTGTCCTTCCTGCTCTTGTACTTTTTCATGCAGTCTTTGCATTTGAAGACATGAGTTCCCTGCAGATCTTGGATGCTTCGGGTAGCGTTTTCCATAGAGGTTCATACAGGCCGCTGGTCCTGATCCAACTTCATTCGATTGGTGATGGCATTGTTGGTACAGGAACCAGAGCCTGACCCCAGACATGTCCGCCTTGCTATACTGCTCTTTAGAAGTGCTGCTCCAGGGCTGCTCTTGTCGATGGGATCAGCTGGACGTTGCTTTTCTTTGGAAATAGTTTGAGACGTGCCTTGTCAATGTCCATTTCTGTGCTTGTTCTGTCATAAAGCAGTATGATGAGCCTTTTAATTATATGCATAGCGTCTTCATTAATACAATCTGGTGCAGTGGAGAGAAGAGTAAGCGTCTGCATGAGCTTGGGTAACACTGTCCACACTGCCCATGCTGTACTCTTTTCCAGGTCTGGCGAAGCAGAAGACCGTGTCGCAGCCCGCCAAAACATGAAACATCGGTAGTGCCTGAGCATTTTCAGGACCCAGAGAGCGAGCAATCTTATGGGCTACCAAACAACGGAACATCTTCCCCGAGGCAAAGAACACCCAGACTTCAATATCCTCATTCAAGGTGTGTACCAGAGCAACCGCCAGGACAACAACATTAGTGTCTAGTATGCAGAGGAGGATCTTCTTGTAGCCATTGTGAGTAGCGTGGGCGACGTGCAACATAATACGGGTATCGGCCTCCTCGTGGTTGCAAGGTACCAGGGCTGAAATATCCAAAAGAGGTGGCTTTCTCACGACATCACTGCTTTTAGTGATGAGCAGCTCCTTGTCTGCAAGCTGGAATAAGTCATACAGGATGTCAGATAGGAAGATGAACAGCTCTGTCTTATTTTCTTCGACTCTAATGAAGCTGGCAGAGTTTCCGGGTATAGTTGAATTACCCACCACTCATTTTCTCATCCCTTTTCCAGCTTGGCTCTTGTTACACCTTTCAACGAGTTTCTTATGTAGCGGTCCCACACCAGGTCCTCTCGCGTGGCTTGATGAAATTTTGAGAGTTTGTGAGGGACAAAAACTTGCTAAACATATTCTTTGAAGGTTTTTGCCTCAGTAGGCTTCAACAACCTGATTATGACTGCTCCATCTAGGAGAATGCAGCTTGTTGGAGGAACCTAAGACCTAGGCTGACTGAAGTCTTCTAAACAACTGAGTAAATCACTCTTTGCATCAAGCCGGATGCCACCGCCGTCTGATAGTTCTGGAGGGAAAGCTTGGTTTTTATGTTTGAAGAATTCGTCTAAATTTCCATCCCGGTTATGGCATCCGATATACAGACAAGAGAAGAGATTCACGTTGTTTCTAAGGGGTTTCATTTGCTGCTTGCCCTTTGCTTGAAGTTTTGTAGTAGGTTGATCAAATATTTTGAGATTGTTTCTTCTGATAGGATCTTGTATGGGTTTCGTTCTCTCCACCAGGCTTTCTCTGACAAATTTGTCAAACTGCGCATATCCCACTTTATATGTACAACGGAGGTCGTCTACAACTCGAGATGGCGCGATCTCCTTGGTATCGAGTACTAACAGATCTTGATTATCCTCTTCGAAGTCCCAAAGTCTTCCATCACTTTTATCATTGACTGTACATTTTTTGGAAAGTAGTTTGCACACTCGATGTCTGGTCACGATGCTTTGTGTCTTGTAATCGTTCTTGGTTAGAGTCCTGAAACTCTTCGATGAGCTTGGCAACCTCTTGGCCTGCTACCATCCACCATTTCAGTGCGCTGGGATTGTCAGTCAGAACCTACTGCACCTCCGTCTCCTTTTATGACCGCAGTGTTCTGTTCGTGGACTTCATCAATAGGGACGGCGGAGAACGTCCTAGTCATTTTGTGGACTGAAATTCCCTGCGAAAAATTCATCGGCGATTTCAAAGTGTTTAGTTGCCAGTTCCACCACCATGTCTCGCGGATGCACAGGAATCCAGCGCGCGTAGTTGAGACATCCAGGGCATGGAACCACACAGCTAGTTCTTTGAGGGCATCGACGTACATCGCTAACGACGCTTGGCGCGGAGAGCGCACTATACCAATATCGTCAATTCCAATTTCAGTACAGTTGCCCAGTAGTGGAACTGGGGGGCAAGTCTCCGCCTTTTGCTGGCACCACTCTGCAAACCCAAACTGCTCGGTACCGACGCCACGCAACTGGTCAATGTAGTGGTTGTATGCGTTCTGTTGCAGGGTGAAAAGAGCTGCTACTGTTACTTGATGCGCTCTTCTGGTTCGAGTAACATGTGATGCCCGCAGGAAGGAATGCGCAGTCCAGGCACTGATGATCTCTGCCTTAACCAGTGCTTGCACCCACCCGCTCTCTCGCAACAAGTCACCAATGATCTTCATCACTGCCATCTCGATATGAAGACCTCCGAAGAGGAGGATGAACTTCTCTTCATCGTACACCTGTGGCCACTTCCATTGGATTTGCTTCGCCAGTGCAAAAAGCGGTTGGTCGAATGGGAGCACTGGAATCTGGTCAAAGTTAAGATGTTCCACTGCGTTCCTGACGACACCCATGGAGTGCTTAAACATAGCGACGGTATGGGCACTCTCCAATAAGAGCGGGAGTAGTGCGGTGGGCAGATAGCCCAACTTGTGTTACTGGACTGCATACTTGCGTGGTATACAACCCATGAAGTGTTTTCTAATGGAGAACTTTCTTTTACAGCTAATTGGTTGTGTTGTAGCCAAAGATAATCTGTTTCAATATTTTTCTTGAGGCCGCTGTTGCCTCTCAGGGATGTCACGTTGGTAACCGGTACCTGTGTGTTCTTGATGCAGCTGTTGACAGTTGGAACATCTGTATAGAATTGTGGCAAACGGTCAACTGATTTGAGGCCTTTTTTGTTCGACCAATTCTGCTGGCAACCCCGGCTCCATGGAACGCAGGACATTGCACCAGCAAAATAGCAGTCCCATGAAATGACAATTTTGAGGTCGTAGAACTTGGATTATGGTCGATTTTGTCTACAGCGTCGGTGGTGAAGACTTTGCCTGTAATCTTGGGAGGCTTCTGATGGTAGAGGCGGCAGGCACTATTCCCAATTGTGCGGAGAGGGACAGGACTCAATCCAGGAAATAGAAATTCCCATGCGTGACAGCTTATCGACCAGCTGCCTTTCACGAGTGTATGCATGTAGCATGAGTCCGATATAAATTTGAAGTGGCGTTCCTGCGTGGTGGCGTGCCGGACTGGTCGAGACGTACTGCCCATGTCGGCTCTTCGGTGCTTCAACAATTGAATTTGAGGAGTTAGCTAATATACAGTGCCGCTTGTGTAGTGCTTTCTCTAAGGTCTTTGACACTTGATCCTTTCAAGATCATAGTGATTAGGGCAAGCAACACGGATGGTACGGAATCCTGTTGACATTCTGGAGGAAATCTGTTGAATACATTGTCATCTCCGAAGATGTGGCGTCGCACAATTTGAGCAGCGCGCGCCAGATGGACAGCATCAGTATTTGTATCCAATTAACAAACCTTTGCCAAGGCATCACAGAGGTCTTCATTAAATGCAAGCAGGACATCGCGCAACTTATGCTGTACACACATGTTAGAAAAGTAAGCAAGCAGTCTCTGTTTAAGAAAGGTCGTATGCACTCTTACTTCAAGCTTGACTCTCAACATTTGTTCCATTCGCGAAGCATATAACTGCGCCAGGTCTACAAGTTTAAAACCCGGAGCCGTCTCGCCTCCCGCTAAAGCTTCTTCAGTAAACACGACCAGTTGTGCAAAGGCAAGTCCTTCTATTCCTCGTTCATCATTTGAACTTTTACGAGACATTTCCTTAATCATCCGAACGCGGTTGTACAAATTCACGAGACAATTGCGGTGGTACTTCGCATCCTGTGCAATCTTTGCAATCATGTCCCCAGCGCTGAGCTTCGTCTGTAGGTCCATATCGCCCAGAATCATTGCGCACGACCTGACATGCGAGTCCAGTTGGAATGTCGCAGCTTCATGAAGAGGGGCACGACCAGCAGTTTCTCCGCAGAAGAAACATTTCACCTCTCGTTGTTTAGGCTCAGTACTCGATTGACCTGACAGACTGCATTAGTATTAAAAGGTAGCATCTTTCGAAATTTCAAAGCTTGCTCAAATTAGTGATTGTTTATTAATAGAAAGGCAGTGTAGCTAGAATATTTCAACGTATTGTGCACTATCTGGTAAAAGCGCCAAAATTTACACTCCGGTAATATCGTATCTCAAGTGACAGTCTGGGAAAGTTTCTATAATTTTCCCAAAATTGTGGTTGTATCTGTAGTTATGCAATGGGAATGAAAGGGTTATGTATTACTATATATATATATATATATATATATATATATATATATATATATATATATATATATATATATATATATATATATTACAAGACGGCATGTTTTTATTCAAAATATTCAATAAACATTCACTAATACCTTCAGCAACAAACTTTAGCCTACTTCTGTTGTCTTTCGGGTGTCCACTGGCGACCATTTTAGAAAATGGTCACTACGGCCGCAAGGGGTCAGTTGGGCGATGGCTCCACATCCAAATTTGTTCATATTATATCTGTCTACCTCTGTGCCAAATTTGGTGATTTTATCAAAAAGTGCACAATATGTTAGCTAATCCGCAGTACTAGTATGCAATTGTTGCTTAGTGAATAAAGATTACCTTGGTGTTTCACCACGGCACTCGTTGAACCGGGTGATTTGGCGCCATAATTACTGCACATGCTTAGTGTTTATTTCTATTGTTTCATTAACCACACTTCATTGCAGCATTATTAGATAATCCGTATTATATTTTTGCCATTAACGCAACGCAGAAAATACAACAATCAATTATAAGTGCAATGTCAATTATCGCCAACTAAAAAGCAAATTTTACGTTGCGATAACGCAAACCGGTACGCAATAAGGTCCCTGATGTATTAGTACTATTCATAATAAGATTTTTATTCTCTCTCTTTTTCTCTTTATAAGAACTTGTGACTGATGCGAGCTCCTAAATTTTTCATAGTCTCTCTGTTTTATACTTTTTTACAAGAACGCGTCCTGTCGCTTTTGTTTCCCCAAACACAAGAAAGGCTAGCCTTTCGTTAGCATTCGTCCACTTTCGTTGCACCGTGTTGAATTTGTGTATTGCTCATGGTTTTCGTCTGCTGAGGGTGACGGGAAAGCGATTGTCCGCGCCCCATTCTCAAGATTACGTAAGAAAGGCGGAAGGCTAGCGGCCCATAGCCTACAATGCGTTCTTGCAGAAGCTTCAATCTATTTCGCGTGATGTTTAAACGGTTCATCATAAAATAAATCCATTCTAATAAAATTAATTGTATCAATGGCCTAAAGCAACATTTCAGGCTGATGTATAAATAAATGGATAGGCTAAGCCTTAGCGTGGGTTCCTGTCACCACGGCATGGCGCGTCCTCAGGTTGCGGATCGAGGAGAAGGCCTCTAGATATAGAGGTTAGCTGCGAATATACTGAATAAGCAGTCGCGGACAGACGACTAGGAGTGGTCCTCCAGCTTGGGGGTTTGGGTAAGGCTAACACCCTCATCCTGTAAAAAAAGGTACTTGTTCAGAAACATTCACAAAAGCCTCGGACAAGGACTGATAACTTGGCACGACATCAGCAAAAGAAAATGGACATGAGATTTGGAACATGGAATATTAGAAGTCTTTATAGGGCAGGTGCGTTAAAATCTGTAACGAGTGAGTTAGAGAAATACAGGATGGACCTAGTAGGAGTTCAGGAAGTTAGGTGGGAAGGAAATGGATCTGAGAATTCCGGAAATTTTACGTTCTTTTACGGGGAAGGAAATAAAAATCACCAGTTAGGAACAGGGTTTTTCGTTCACAAACGAATATTACCAGCAATTAAACGGGTTGAATTTGTTACTGACAGACTTTCTTTTATTACTCTTAAGGGACGGTGGTGTGATATTATTGTTTTAAATATACATGCTCCAACTGAAGATAAGAGTGACGATATAAAAGATAGTTTTTACGAAGAAGTGGAACGGATATTTGACCAACTCCCGCGATACCATATGAAGATTCTATTAGGGGATTTCAATGCGAAGGTAGGACGAGAGGATATTTTCAAACCGATTATAGGGAACGAAAGTTTGCATAAGGAAAGTAATGACAACGGTGTTAGACTCGTGAACTTTGCAACATCCAAAAACCTAATCGTGAAGAGTACAAAATTCCCACATCGCGACGTTCATAAATACACTTGGACATCACCAGACGGAAAAACACATAATCAAATTGATCACGTTTTAGTAGATAGAAGAAGACAATCTAGCATAATTGACGTCCGGTCGTTTAGAGGAGCTGATTGTGACACTGATCACTACCTGGTAGCAGCGATAATACGGGAGAGATTATCGTTGAATAAAGGTAATACTCAATGTCCGAAAACGGAGAGATTTAATTTAAAGAAATTAGAAGAGAGCCAGGTAAGAGAGGAATACCAGATTGAAGTTTCGAATAGATTCTCGGTTTTAGAAGACTCGGAGTGCACTAGTGTTGAGGATACTTGGATTGAAATTAGAGATAGCATTAAAAGTTCAGCAATAGAAAAATTGGGACACGCGGAAATACGTAGGAACAAACCATGGTTCGACCAAGAATGCATTAAACTAGCAGAGAAGAGAAAACAGGCAAAATTACGGTGGCTACAAAATCCGAATGAAATAACTACACAAAATTTCGCAGATATCAGGTGGGAAACATCCAAAACTTTTAGAACAAAGAAACGGGATTTTTTGAAAGCTAAAATTAAGGAACTTGAAGATAATAGTAAAAATAAAAATATTCGGGACATGTATAAGGGGATCAGCGAATTTAAGAAAGGCTATCAACCTCGTGCTTATATATTAAAGAAATCTGACGGAACAGTTCTCACTGATACGGATAGCCTCTTAAATAGATGGAAAGATTTCTTTGACGATTTGCTGAACACGCAGCCAAAAACTAATGTGCGTGGAGAAAAGGAGATACACACCGCACAACCGTATATTCCAGAACCCAATCGAATAGAAGTGGAAGCCGCTATAAAGAAATTAAAGAAACACAAATCTCCGGGTGTAGATGAAATTCCGGCTGAGTTAATTTTAGCTGGAGGCGAAAAATTGTGGAACAAGATACACAAACTTATTCTCCTTATCTGGAACAAGGAAGAATTGCCACAAGAGTGGAAAGAGTCAATCATTGTTCCAATTCACAAGAAAGGCGACAAAACTGACTGTAATAATTATCGAGGCATTTCTCTTCTGTCAACATCCTATAAAATCCTTTCAAATATTCTGTTAGCAAGATTGACCCCATACGCAGATGAAATTATTGGAGATTATCAGTGCGGATTTAGACGAAATCGATCAACTATCGACCAAATATTTACCATTCGTCAAATACTCGAAAAGAAGTGGGAATACAATACCCCGGTAAATCAACTATTTATTGATTTTAGAAAGGCTTACGACTCGGTTAGGAGAGAAACATTATACAACGTTCTTACAGAGCTTGGAATACCGAGAAAGCTAATTAGATTAATCAAGATATGTTTAAATGAATCCCAAAGTAAAGTCCGGGTAGGAAAATTTTTGTCCACGAAAATCGTATTCACGAAGAAATTAAATGTCGACTAAAAGCAGGGAATTCGTGTTACTATTCGGTTCAAAATCTCTTGTCGTCGCGAATTCTGTCGAGGAATTTGAAGCTTAAAATATATAAAACGATAATCATGCCTGTTGTTCTGTATGGTTGCGAAACATGGTCGCTTACTCTGAGGGAAGAACATAGACTGAAAGTATTTGAGAACAGGATCCTGAGAAGAATATTCGGACCCAAGAGGAACGAGAATGGGGAATGGCGGAAGCTTCATAACGAGGAACTACATAGTTTATACGGTTTACCCAACATTGTTAGGGTCGTCAAGTCTAGGAGGCTTAGGTGGGCAGGTCATGAAGCTAGAATGGAAGAAAGTAGAAACGCTTTCAAAGTCTTGACTGGTAGACCCATAGGAAAACGACCATTAGGAAGACCTAGGCGCAGATGGGAGGATAATATTAAGATGGATCTCGCAGAGATAGGAATACAAAGTAGAAACTGGATCCAATTAGCTAAGGATAGAAGTCAGTGGAGAGCTTTTGTGAACGCGGTACTGAACCTCCGGGTTCCATAGGCCATAGAGTTAGTTAGTTTTTTAAGCCTTGTAGCCTTAATGGACAATACGTACCTGATACAGGGGCAGATCGACTCAAAGGATTGCATAAATTACTGGGAGCACATTCACTCCAGCGGCATTTTTTACTAAAGCCAAGAAATTCAAGTGAAGGGTGTAATGATTTTCCCCCTTTTTACATTCTATAAAAGTTCAAGTAGTACCGGTACTTGCGCAAGACTCTTGGGCAAGAGTCTTGGTCTTGGTCTTGCAGATATGGTTTTGGTCTTGGTCTTGGTCTTGCACCCCTTGGTCTTGGTCTTGCATCGGGATTCCTGGTCTTGGTCTTGGTCTTGCATGCAAGACCCTTCCACATACTGCAAGACCAAGATCCTTGCTCTCATCACTACCTCTCCCGAAACTTGAGAGGTGTGCGTTAATGTGTTCATGTCTTATGAAAGGGGCTGGATCCCTGTGTTCGTCCATACAACCATATCATAAAATAATGCTTCACCAGCAAGGATAAATTAAGTTTATAACCTCTGAACTTTGAATTTTTGGCGATTTTACGTATAGAAGGGGGACCAACTAAGCTTACAGAGATTGGTATTATATACCTCGGTCTATACTATTTTAAGTTTTGGTAATTTACAAAATTTGAGGGTGGTCATATGCACCCCTCCTAAAATATGAGTGGTGAGCCGAGGTATCGTGCCAGATGTTAGAAGTGTTGGTCGTAGGTACCCCTAGGCATTGCTCCCGGCTCAAGGCATCTCTAAACTTTTTGCTCACTCAGTTGCGCCAAGGCCAGGACATTGTATACTGAATCTCCCCCCTCCCCGATGTTTAGCAGTGTTATTTTTCCACAGCCTACATGTATAGGGGAAAACGGGGTAATGCACGCTGTATATAATTGCACGCATCCCTCTTTACAAAGAAGCAGATGAAGGAGAAGGCTTGCATGGTCAACCCTACCAACGTAATCTCAACCCTACCAGCAACGTGCCCAACGAACCTCACTTGAGTTTGAGAGCGCTGCAGAGAACGTGCTGTGGAGTATGACCATATATTGAAAATTTTTGTTTTTCTTCAAAAATTTCACCAGTTTTCTTCAAAGGTAAGTTCAAACTTACTTCTGGGGTACGATATTTTTATAGTCAATATGTATGAATAGTCAATTTAGAATAAATATAGGGTTAGTATTTTGTTATAGTATTTACGCATCCCAGTCAAGAACAAAAAAAATCAAGATGGCCTCATTTGGAGTAATAGCCACTGGCGTCTCTAGCATGTAAAATTTCGGGGGGGGGGGGCATTAAAGAAAGTGATTTAAATAGTAGTACCTAGCCCAACCTGTTTATTATCTTTGATTCCATTTGTTACATTTTTGCTTACCTTCACGGACTCTCTTGAGACATTTTAAGAACTCTGTTATAATCGTTCCATAACCTGAATATTATATTCCAAATAAATATAATTGTTATTATTTATATGTTATTCTGTCGTTAGTAAATAAATTAAATTAGAATAGAATATTGAACACTTTGTACTTCAAAATATTGGAGGAGACGCGTCCCCCTCGTCCCCCCGCCAGAGAATCCCCTGGGTAATAGCACGCATAAACACAAGAGAGTAGTATTCATAAAACCAGTTTGGGGCCACTCCCTCGAACCAGGCTTTTTTATATATGAAATCCTCCAGCATAGAATCTAATATACACATCGAAAATTGCATCTTCCCCACATTGACCCCATACAGGATACATCTTCAATCTACTTTTATGATATATAACCATAAAAGAATTTTACACCTAAACTTACATCTAAAACTTATAACTTATAGCGCTGTCTTTGATTGAAAAAATAGTTTTTGTTTGATCGAAATCGGCTCACAGATGGCTGAATGATGATAAGTTAAAGTTAAGTATGTTGATTCGCTGGTTACACCAGACGCACATACATATATTCAGCTTTGAAACCAGTTTCAGCTTAGAGAAGCAAAAGAGTATACCGTCTCTCACTTCCCCTTCTCCTCACGCCAACATACATATATACACATTAGCCGGTCTTCCTTCAACAGTACTTCTAGCTAGCACTGGACAGAGGGCGCTTTCTGTGACGTAGTCTCCTTTGGGGAGAATAAATCATACATGACGTCATTGAATCCGTGACGTAGTCTCCTTTGGGGAGAAAACGTAATACATGATGAAATATCTCTCGAGTTTCTTTCTTTTTCCTTCCCATCAGCTCTGAACGACAGATAGGTTTATGCAATAGAAACAGAGAGAGAATGATTAACGACGCAGTAGCGAAGAATGTTGCGCTGTTACACGGCGGCCTTGTCGACAGAGCCACTATTTAGTTCCAAAACGTGCCACATGCACGCGCTAGTGTTCCATATACAAAATGTATTTCTCACATCTTTCTCCCACACATCTCTAGAATTGAAGCATTTAGTGATACCAGATTTCAATAACTGAGTTGTATTTGTATATTCAAAGGTCTTAGCTTTTATAGTGTTGATACTATAAAAACACTTATACAGTTAAAACATACTTAAAATTACAAGTTCGGATATTGATAATGGAATCTTCTGTTAACCTCGTTTTCTATAGGAAACAATGACTTCTTAAACCCTGTCTACTGATCATAATTCAAGCTGAACAGACAGCCGTTAATATCAAAGACTACTTGAACTTCGGTTTGCACATTTTTCACAATTACATTGAAATTGTTAGTAAGTATAAACTTCTTTTGGGGATCCATTTCTAACCACTCCATTTTTTACTTCTGACGACATATTTTTGTTCATTTTTGTTCATTTTTTGGATTTACATACAGAACTCAACAGTTGGATAGTTATGTTTTAGACCAGTGTATTTGATTTTTATTCCATCTTTAACGATCTCATCAATCATTTTATCTGTTAAGTGTTTTGTAAATCTAGGCGGAAGAAAAACCTTGAACTTCTCACACTCGACCAAAATGCTCTTTCCAAACTTAGTTTTAATCTTTTCCATTTTCACAATCTTATATTCTGTATTCAATTCTAATTCTCTTAATCCAATAACTTCTTTTTGCTCAAGACTTCCAAGCTTGTTTAAAAGTTCAATGTGACTCGCCATCGTATTTATTATATAGAAAATCAAAAATATTTTATTCATTTTTTGTCAATTTCGTTTATGGAAAACCTCCATAAACAACACAAACATACATGTAACTATCTAAAACTCTTCTACTACTTTCTCATTCTTAGGATCATGTGTAAAGTTCTTTTGTCCAATTAAAATCGCATAACATATAGTATTGGCAGCCACAGCTTCTGCAAAGTCTACCACAATCTTTATGTTTGTTCTCTCATTTACCGATACCTTCTTCCTCTTACTACAATTAATCACATACATTGGTCTGTTATCTATAAACTCTTTAGGGTCATAGTACATTTCAGTGTTACCACATGTTATTCTCTTAAATGCAGTATAGTCTTCGTACATCTTAAAATAATCCTTGTTAGCAATATCTAAGTTTCTTGATTCTTTTGGAAATACTTCATTCCTCCCATTCTTAAGATAGATATTCTTTACCTTACAATGATCAAACTTACTTGCATCTGCTGTTTGTTTACCACTTCTATCAGTTTGGAACATTACAACTACGAAATCAGGCATATCAAATTGTCTAGAATTAAATTGCGTAGTAACATCAAACTCCAAGAAAGAACCTGTAACAGTCTTTTGAACACATTGATAAGTATGGAATGAAAACATGACTTTAGGCTCTTTAAGAATATTCAACTTTAACTTGTTTTCGTAATTAGATTCGTATTCAACAATAGGCATTCTTATCTCCATACTTTTTATTGTTATTTTTCCATCATGAGGAGCTGCTCCCGATCCAGTCCATTTGTACAAGACATCGTTATTGTTGTTAGCTTTTGTAAATGTTATTCTCAATCCTCCTTTCCACATAACCTCTTTATAATCACTTAAGAAGCCTGGAATTAATCTTAATGGGCACAAAACACTAAAGTCCTTTCTTAGACCAAGTTTATCATGTTTCAAATCCTGCTTGTTTTAGATATTCAACTTCTGGCTTGGAAATCTTTAATGTTCCAATAGCTGTAGATGTTATTCCTGGTAGTTCAATCTTATCTATAACAACTCCATGCTTTCTAACCTCAATTTGAGAAAAGAAGAATGGGAAGAAGTTATCTACAAGTTTTATAGTATCATTTGCACCAAATGTTCCTCCAACTGATGCACCAACAACTTCAAAAGTCATATGACAATCTGCTTTGTGTGGATGTATAAAGCCATCGCCCAGATTGAAATCAAACTCAATATCTTTGTTAGCTTCATTCAAATTATTAAATGTTCTTGTGTTAGCTTTAAAACTCTGTAACTCGTAACTCTCAACACTATCCATTTATTATAAAGAAAATCTTGAAACAACGCTTTGATGGGATATACCCATAAAAGAATCATACATAATAACATTTAAAAACTTATAGTCCCCATCCTAACTTAACATTAGCATTCATAGCAGTACCAACCCCAAAAGCAGCTAATCGTTCACCAATTGACGCATCACTACTAAATGCTCTTTTCCATGCTTTAGTTTCTAGTTCCTTATCTGCAATATGTCTTGACTCTGTTTCTTTATTGTCTCTGTAGTATATATCGTGTTCTTTACAAGCCTCATCTAATGGGTTAATACCTTTATCACCTCTTTCTAATCTTTCTTGAAGCTTAGTCCCAGGCCCGCAAAATTTAAAACCTGGAATATGTAATTCAACTGGAAGTTTATTAATCAAATCATTTACTAATCCTTCTCCAAGCTTCTCATCATTCCAAAATCGTGGTGGCAATGTATTTAGGATCTTAATCAAATACCCTATACCTTTTGGATCATTAGGAATAAACTGTGAAAGCTTATTATTAATCATACTCACTATACCTACTTTCTCATTGTAAAAGTTATCATTTCCAGCCTTTTCTTCTCCATCTATAACTATTAACCTATCTATAAGCTTTCTCACATCATCCATCCATATATATTCTTTAGGTATCTCTGTATAGTGTTTAATTCCTTCACCAGTCCTTTTAGGTGTCGTGTTCTTTCTAGGAGTTGGGGGTAAAGTTGGTTTAATATAATTATCCCAAATAGGCTTGATAATATTAATGTACTTTGAACCTCTACTAGATGCTACCTTTTTATCTCGATTATATTTTTGGAAGGCAGCATCTGATTCTATTATTATTTCCTTGTACTGTTCAAAATCGTCATCGTCATAATCTTCAATGGTTTATTAGTATTCGTCGTTAACAATTCCCATAGACCTTCTGTTCCTTTATAAGTTTTACCATTAATTATCAAATCATCACCATTCACTTTAACTTCCAAATTTCCTATCTTATTTATTATTTTTCCATCTTCTTCTACAGTTCTTATTCCAAACACAGTATCATTTCTTTTACTATAATATTTCGTTGCAATTTTACCAAATGATTGTGCTGTTGTTAAAGGTTCTACTCCTTCCACTTTGTCTTTAATTTGTTTTCTCATTTGTTTTATTTCTCCCGTTATAGGTGTATCGCTACTACTTGGAGAACTATCATAAGTTACCTTTTTAGGTGTTTCTAGTAGACTAGGATCAATTGAAGCCGTCTTATGTGCAACTGGAACAAGCTCAGTTATTAGATTTTTATTTTGTTCTGCTACTTCTTTGATCTCACTTCCCAAGTTTTGAATAGCATCAATTACAGGTTGCTCTTGTGTTTTAAATTTATCGTATATACCTGCTCTTTCTTTCTTCCAAGATTTGAAGCCCTTTATCAAGAACTCCTTCAACTTAATGTTCTTATCAATTTCTTTCTCATCCATTTATTGTATAGAAAACGAACAAACGTCAATAAATGGCAATAAACGTCAATAAACGTGAAAAACGTCAATAAACGTGAAACGTTAAAACGTAAAACGTGAAAAAACACCAAACGTTTAAGAAGTGTTTTATCTTGTTCCTATACTTACCATTGTTTATCTTCCTTGTCATATCAATTACTATAAAACCATAATCTTCTTGCCAACATTTTGAACATATCTCTTTAAATTTATCATAAGACATATCTCCTCCAACAAACTCATTATACACATGTTTAAGATTAGTATCATCTTGTCTGAATATGCATAAGAAGTTGACGTTATCTCTTATAAACTGTTTAGGTACTTTTGAATATGTTTGCGCAAGATAGAAACAATCTAAATGTCTATGCCTACCTCTTGTAAAGTAATTTCTAACAGTATCTTGATTCTCTAAAATGTAATCATCAAACACAACGACAGAGTATTTTTCACATTCATCAATAGGTACAATAGAATCATTACCGCTTAAGAACGTTGCTATTTCCTTCTTAAACTTTAGTTCCGCCTTCTCAAATCGATCTTTTAACTGCCCATACTTTGGCTGATTCATGCTTTTAGAATATATGTAGAAGTAATTATTGTTTAACCAACCTGGCTGTAATAAGAAGTTAAATAACAAAAAAGTTTTACCACACGCCGACGGACCCACGATAAGACAACGAACATCATCAGGTATAAGTTCTCCATTTCTTTTCTTAACTGTTGTTTCTTTTATCATCTCTTGTACATCCCAATTAATAGTTTTCTTACTCATTTATTATAGAGAAAATCAACTCTTTTATGATTAGAGAGTACAGACCCGGTTCGTTGATGAAGGTTGTGTGAGGTTGTTCGTTTGGAAGGGTGTATGTATTCTGGACACCCCCCTTGGTTTGTTTCCAGGTCTTCAACGTGTATATTTTTGGTAGCACCGATCGGAGCTCCCAAGCTTGTTTGTGCCTTTTGATTTGTTAAAGAACTCTAATCCTTGACCATTCACATGTGAAGGGCCTGAAAGTCTTGTAAACGTTTCAACCCAATCAGATACCTATCCAATCTTGAAACCGCTCAGCCTCTTTCTTTTTTGACTTCATGATTAGAGAGTACAGACCCGGTTCATTGATGAAGGTTGTGTGAGGTTGTTCATTTGGAAGGGTGTCCGGATTACGGACACCATTTGTAGTTTCCAGGTCTTCAAATCTACTCTTTATGATCTTATATCTTTAAGCTGTTCTCTGATTTTAAGCAACGTACCTTTTATATATTCGTTATCCATTTCACCATTTAATGTTATTATCATCTCTAACTGTTCTTTAAATGAGTTAATACAAGTGACAATGGCTTTATATTCATCCTTTCTTTTGCTTATGTTCAACTTAGAAGACAAACCTGTTATTATAGCACTTCCAGTTGCAAGAGACGTTGTTAATATCGAGTAAATTGTTACAGGTATAAAAATATTAATAAACCCAGTTGTTGCAGAAAGTATAACCGATAATGTGATCAAAGTGTAGTATGCATATCTAACAATTCGTAGTTTTCTCTTTTTCTTCTTTAAACTGTATTCTAACTTTTGAATGACATCTTCAATTAACTTGATTACTTTCTCTCTTAAAATATCTCTAGGTAAATCAAACTCATTCATTTATTATATAATAAATGGCTAAGGTATTTAAGCTAACGAGTGATACTTCAGTTTTAAAGAAGAAACTCCATTACGAATTAGACAACAGGAGCAACTATTTAAGTATAGGACTAGTTGGGTTTTACAGTACATATCTAACTCCAAACATAACAACAGAAAAAAACAGTTTCTCATATGGTGATAGACAAGTTTTTATACCAGAAGGGCAATACAGCTTAAACAGTCTTAATGAATATTTAAAATCTCAATCCATCAACATAACATTATCAGAAGATCTTTTAAGAAATAGAGTTAAAATTGAAACTGAGAGTAATGATGTTACAATTGGGAGTATAGGCACTGTCCTCGGGTTTAATGTTTTTGAAGTTTTAGAAAAGAACAAAACACATATTGGAAGTAAGTTACCAAAGTTTCATCCGTTCGATACAATTAATGTTCATTGCAATATAGCAGATGGCATGTTTGTTAAATATACAGAATACACACATAGAGAAACAGGGATCATAGCGTCATTTAAAACAGATGCCGAGTTCAAACATAGTATTATTTACGAGCCTACTTATCCATTATTTTTCCCTATATCCAAAGACAAGGTTGACAATTTTGAGATAAGGATAACAGATGAGAATGATTCCTTAATTGATTTTGGTGGAGCAACAACAACTGTACTTTTACAAACTAAGATTTTCTCTTAAATAAATAGGAAGATGTGTTCTATTAAAGGTTGTATGTTTAGTGTTCCTTACAACGAACTAAAGGATTTAAATATTGATCATGTATTATCAAAGAAACAACTTAGTGATAAATCTAAGAAAATTAAAGAAGGTAAAGGAATGAATTTAACTTTAACTACTGCACAAATGAAAAAGATTAAGAAAGAGCATATGGGTAGTTTTATCTTTACAATTCCAGCCATTTTAGCAGCTTTAGGAGCAGTTGGTTCATTAGCAGGTGGTGCAGCAGCAATTACTAAAACTGTACTGGATGCTAAGAAGAATAAACAAGAACTTGAAGAACAAAAAAGACACAATATGGCTATGGAAGAAAACCAGGGCGCAGGTAAACCAAAGAAGTCAAAAAACTAAAACCATTGACCAACTTCGATATAGAGAGGTTGGCTAAAGAATTAAAGATAAAACGATTTAGAGGTGTATTTATGAGTGATGAACTTCCACAAAAACCCCATGTACATGAGTGTGGCGTAGTTAACCTTGATAAATCAGAAAACATTGGTACTCATTGGATATGCTATTGGAAAGATAACAACATAAAGTACGTGTTCGATTCTTATGGTGGTGTTCCTCCTAAACAACTGGTACAATATCTTGGTACCGAAAACTTACTTTACAATGACGAACGAATACAAGACTTTAATTCAGTTATATGTGGTCATCTGTGTGTTAAGGTTTTAAATCTCTTAAATCAAGGGTATTCTTTTAGTGACGTTATGTATATGATTAAAAATGATTAAGTGCTTTTATGGTTTGTATGCATAAAAGTTTTGTTTAAGATAAATATGGAAGCTATACACAATAGATTTTTAGCTTATTTTGAGAAGCACCAGGATGAATTAGATGCACTAGATAGTTATAATTTTTATCAGTATTTTGAGTATGTTAGTGAGATAGACTTAAAAGATAGAAACAACGTATATAATGTTATTGATTTATGGAAAATGCTAATACCAAAATTTTTGTACACGGAAGAAGAGTTGGAAAAGCTACGCCCAATAATTACCTTAAAGGACTTGCTGTCAAATTATAGCGCCGCACCATTACAATGCAGTTATTGTGGTAGTAAGTCATTAACAAAAGGTATGAGTAGATACATTTGTAACGATTGTTCTGTAGAGAGTGGTTGGGTTTACAGTACTTGTGAAGAAGTGAAAGCTGCTTGCGTAAGAAAACCATGGTATGATACTATAAAAAGATTTAAGTTACAGTTATCTCGTTTGCAAGCTTTACAGGATAGAATTATTCCCGAAGAGGTGTTCAAGGTGTTAAATGATGAATTTGGAGATATGCCAAGAGATTTAATATCAACAAAAGATGTTCTAGAAGTACTAAAGAAAAACAAATACACAAAATATTATGATGATGTCTATTTAATACACTATCACCTAACCGATCAAAAACCATTAAAATTACAGCATATGGAGGAAACACTTGTAAATGAGTTCGAAAACTTACACGAGGTCTTTAAAGAACTGTATCCGAAAAGAGTATTGTTTATTAACTTGAAATGTGTATTGTACCATCTGTTGAAAAAGCACGATGTTCATGTTGATATTGATTTTAAACACTCACCTAGACAAATAGAGATGTTAAAGAAATGTTTTGAAAAATTAGGATGGACATTTTCTGTATAATAAATGAGTATGGATATATTTGGTAATGTCAAAGATAGAAAAGATTATGTTGATATTAGTAAAGAAAAATTAAAATTGTTGGAGAATTTAAATGATGTTAGCATAAGTCAACTTAGGTCAATAGAAACTCAATTAGAGAACGATAGAAAACGATTTGAAGATGCATTAGAAACGTTACAAGACACATACATAAAGAAAGAAGATTTTCAAAAGGTTAGGATGGATACTACTAAATTGGTTATGCAGAAAGAAACCATGCCTCTACTATATCGATTAAGAGCTAAAAACGTTAAGGATCCAATCTTTAGAATATTTAATCTTTCTAATGGTTACAAATTTCTCTATAATGGGAAAATAATGCACATGGAATTAAGTTTGGATAAATACTTTCTAGATATATATTTGGGTGATACTTTGGTTAACGAGATACCTTTTGACTTTAAGAAGAACGATATAATTACGATTAAACCAAATAAAAATTCAGCTATGGAAGAAGGACAACTATTATTTGTTGTAATGTACATAGAAAGAGAGCTTTCCTAAAGACGTTTGCTATATAATAAATATGGACATCTTTGGTAATGTTAAAATGACATCAGAGTTAGATAATACAGTTGTGAGAAAAGATATTGCTATGTTGAAAGAAGAGCTTAACTTCATCAAACGGAGTTATGTTATAGAGCTTCATAGTCGATTGATATCAGAAAATGTTGAAACTCCGTTCTTTTTAATACATAATCTATCTATCGCATACAAATTTCTTTATAAAGGTAGGTTAATGCATATAGAATCATCTTACAATACGTATTATATAGATATATATTTAAATGATTCTCTAGTTGAGACTTTTCCATTGCACTTTAATACAAATGATAAATTAGCAGTTAGACCATCTAAAGATTCTGATTTGAAACATGGTAAATTACTATTGCTCCTTATGCATGTAGAAAGAGAAGACGAAGATAGTGATGATGATGGTGAGAATGTTGATAGCATAATATTAAACAGCGATAGTTATTGATTTTCTATATAATAAACAGGATGTATTGTGTTAAGTGTAAGAAATCGACAGATACGAAGAAAGATACTATTAGAATTGAACAAACAAAGAATGGAAGATATCTAAAGAAAGGTATTTGTTCTGTATGTGGTGTTACTAAAGTTCAATTCGTTAAAAAACCAGATTGACTAGAAGAAGGTAAAGGTGTTAGAGAAGACATTATAGAAGAAATTCACAAACCATCTAGAAAAAACTTTGACAGATTAAGTGTAGTTATAAAAGGTATCGATGATCTTTGGCAAGCTGATCTTGTAGAAATGGATAGTGGAGTATTAAAAGGTGTTTCCAAATTAAATAAAGGTTATAAGTTTTTGCTAACGATTATAGATGTGTTCTCGAAATATGCGTTTGCTGTTCCTGTTAAAGATAAGAGTGGTAAAAATGTTACAGAAGCATTCGAATCCATATTAAGAACGAGAAAACCTAGTAACTTACAAACAGATCAAGGTAAAGAGTTTTACAATAAAGAGTTTAAGAAGTTGATGGATGAAAATAAGATTAATCACTACTCAACCTATAGTGGTAAGAAAGCTTCTGTTGTTGAGAGATTTAATCGAACACTTAAACAGAACATGTGGAAAAGATTCACAACACAAGGAAATTATAAATGGATAGAGATATTACCAACACTAGTTAAAGAATATAATCATCAAATTCATAGAACAATTGGTTTAAAGCCTGTAGAAGTTAATAAGAAGAATGAGCAAACAATATTGGAGAAAGTGTATCAAAAAGAATATAAGCGTGTTAAGCCCAAATACAAGTTAGGTGATCATGTTCGTATAAGTAAATCGAAAGGGTTATTTGAGAAAGGATATACACCTAATTGGTCAACAGAAGTATTTGTTATTAGCGAAGTTATTCCATCTAATCCGCCTACCTATAGAATTAAAGATTTAGAAGAAGAGGATGTGCAAGGTAGATTTTACGAACCGGAACTATTAAAGACGAAACACAAAGATGAATACTTGGTAGAAAAGGTGTTGAGAAAGAAAGGTGACAAAGTATACGTTAAATGGTTAGGATTTGATGATTCACATAATAGTTGGATAGATAAGAGTAATGTTGTAGTGTAAATATAAATGTTGTCTTTTATGGCTATTATTCCATAAAAGATCCGGTTTAAGATTACATAGAAATGACGATGGGGACGATTCTACCAACCGCCCTATGTACACAATCAAAGGTGGAGAAAGGCTTGATAACTGGTTGAAAAATAAACAATCAAAAAAGTTATTAGATTACTACAACAAACTTCGAAGTCGTCGGGATTCAGGCCACTTCAAAAACTCGTCTTACACAGTAAAACTAGGGGGTAACAAAACGATACCCCCATAGCATATATTTCCAGGGTCGGTCCGGCTGTGGAAATTATCAAAGAAATTATCAAAGAAAACCAGCTTCCCAGTTTTCCGGGGAGCTACAAAACCCATTTTATTATGTAGAACAAACTTCGAAGCTCCCAGGATTCCGGGAACTTCAAAAACTCATCTTACACAAAACTCAACGTATTATATAGAGCCAAAAGGTACAAACAGTGACCAAAGATTTTTTATATAATAAATATGAGTACTATGGATAGTTCTCTTAGTTTAAACGATATTTGCTACGAACAGATCAAGGACAACTATTGGTATGGATTTTTGGCGACTTCAAGTTGATTATAGATAAGAACACTGGATATTTCAACGCTACTAAGTTGTGTCAAGATGGAGGTAAAAGGTTCGATCACTGGTTACAAAATAAACAATCAAAAGATCTAATGAGGTATTATGATGAAAAATTCAACTCCCGGCTTCCTGGGAGTTGCTTTTCCACATATCTAGTAAAAGGAGGTGACAGAGAATCGACCTCAGTTATCTCAGGAACATATATGTATAAAAAGATATTTCTTGCTATTGCGTTATGGATATCACAAGACTTCTACGACAAGTGCTATGATATCATCGAAGACTACTTTTCTAAAGACTTTAAACGATATAAGAATTATTGGAATACTACAATGAAAAATTAGCTTCCTATAATTGTAGGAGGCTAAATTTAACGTATTATATAGAACTAAAAGGTACAAACGAGAAAGATTTATTAATTTCTGGCACATATGTATACAAAAGAATTTTCCTAGCTATTGCTTTTTGGACATCACATGACTTCTATGACAAATGCTATGTCTACAACAAACTTCAAAATTCCTCCAATGCTAGGAACTTCAGAAACTCATCTTACACAGTAAAACTAGCTGGTAACGAAAATGAAGTTAAAAATAAAGATTTTCTATATAATAAATATGAGTACTATGGATAGTTCACTTGGTCTAAATGATATTTGCTACGAAAAGATTAAAGATGATTACTGGTATGGTTTGTTTGGTGACTTTAGACTGATTATAGATAAGAAGACTGATTACTTCAATGCTACTAAACTGTGTCAAGATGGTGGGAAAAGATTTGATAATTGGCTGAAAAATAAAGAATCAAAAGAACTAATAGAGTATATTTCATCTACTCTCATAATAGGAGATGAAATTATCAAAACAATAACAGGAGGTAAAGGTGAAACATGGAACGAAATAAGAGGAACATATGTATGTAAAGAGTTGATTTTGGATATATCTCGATGGGTTTCCCCTGAGTTTTACCTTAAATGCAATCAAATCATTATCGACTATTACACAAAAGACTTTAGACAATATAGAGAAAACCAAGAAGAATTGCAATCAAGAGTAGAAGAGATAGAACAAGTAATGGAAAGATTAAAAATAGAAAACAAAGAACAAGCACAAGAAATATCAAAACTCAAGTCAATAGCTGCAGAACATACAGAAGATCCAGGGAAAGTACACAAACTAGTTATTATCAAAAAGAACCTCAAGGCTGGTCAGCTTCAAGACATAGTAGACAAGTACGACACAGACAAACACTATCAGGTTAGGCGTTACGAGTCATACAAATATTGGGTTGGAAGGGTTCAGCAGCGAAACATCAAAGCAAGACTTCAGTGTCTCAAAGAAAAGTATCCAAGTATGTCAGTGTTATCAGAAACCAAAGATCCAAACTCGGTCAACCTCCTAAACAAAGTCAAAGAAAAATACAGCTGTGTTGTTTCGTATGGTTGTCACGTGGATATTGAAGGAGAAGAAAACGATGATGAGTTTGTTGTTGATTTGTTTTTGAGTATAAGAGACAATTAACAATAAGTTGTTTGTTTAAATATTTGTAAAGGTTACAACTTTTATGATATAATAGTCATAAAAGTTAATTAAAATCGTCGCAACGAATTCGTAGGGATGACTTTAAGATTGTTAAAGGTGGACAATTAGGCGGAGCAGAAATAGCTTCATGGTTATCGTTTGATTTTTATGATAAGTGTTAGATTTTTTAAATTTATCTCATTTTTGTTGGTTTTCTATATAACAAATATGGAAGCACATTTTGATTTATTACATGATAGACTTAAACTAATTCACCATGATCTTAAACTCTTAGCAGCACTACTAGAGAAGCAAATACTGTTAAAGGAGAAAGAATTATTAATAGCACAACAAAAGACATCTGATTTGAATAGTGATGATGAATATAAATATGGCAGTGATGATTATGATGATGATGATGAGTAAGTTTACAAAAATGATTTAATTTTAAATGTGTATATGTAACTTTGATGGGTTATTCCCATGAAAGTCGTGTTCTAATACAACGCGTAATATGTAGACAATGGCAGGAGTGTACAATGTTAAGCGTTGTATTAGGACAAATGAAAATGAACTGAAATAATCCGGTGTAGGTAAAAATTGAAGAGTAATAAAGATTTTCTATAGTATAAATAAGATGAGTAATTATAGCAAGTTTACTGTAATAGAGTTAAGACGACAATGTAAAGAGAGGGGAATCAGAAGATATTCCCGATTAAGAAAAGCAGAACTGATAGACCTTCTTAAACAACGTGACGATGAACAAAGCAGAAGGCAGATTAGAAATATATTCCCATTTAAAGAAGAAGTATTTGAAAGACCGAAACCAAAAAGACCTAAGCTAAAAGTTGAATTGAAAGAAAGATCATTGAAATATAGATTACAGACATTTAGAATAGAAAACATTGATGGATATAAAGATCCTTTGAAATTCTTAAATGCAAGTAGTAGGATTGTTAAAAATAAAATCAAGGACAGTTTTAAACTTGTCAATGCGCTTAAAGTTAATATGTCATTTATTTGTAAATTTAGAAAAGAAAATACGATACAAGAACATAATTTTAAAACTTCAAATGAAATAATACTCGAATTTACAGATTTAGATGACTTTTGTAAAAAAGCTTCATACAAACTCATAAGAGAAATGGAAGAGTTTCAAAGTAAAGGATCTGGATGGATGTTACATTCTATAGACTTTTTAGAATTAAGAATTAATAAGTATGTATCAATGAGAGGTTCCTCTTACATAGAACTTCCATACATGATTAAGAAGAGAAGAGCATGTGTTAATATAAAGAATAATGATCAAAAGTGTTTCCTATACTCAGTCATATCTGCATTATATCCAGTTAAACATGGGCAACATGGAGACAGGGTCTCTACATATAAAAAACATGAAGATAAGTTTAAAGATGTTTTTTAAAGATATCCCATTTCCTGTACAAATTACTGATATAGCCAAGTTTGAAAAGAGAACTGATATTTCCATTTGTGTATTTAGTTTTGATCATAACTATTCAATTTTTCCACTTCGAATCGCACAAGAAAAGAAAACTCATTTTTGTTGGATTAAAGACTTGTGGAAGCTTGTAGGCAGTCAAATAACTAAAGATGGTCATAAAAGATTCCTATGTGAAAGATGTTTAGCTAAGCATTTTAAATCAGAAGAGTTATTAAAAGAGCATGAAAAATACTGTGGATTATATTCAGCTGCAAAAATCGTTTTACCAAAAGAATGGAATAAGATACTTGAATTTATTAATCATAAACGATCTTTGAGAATTCCATTTACAATTATTGCTGACTTTGAATCACTATTAAAGGAAATTATTACATGCCAACCTGATCCAGAAAGATCTTATTCAAACGCATATCAAGAACATAAACCAAATAGTTTTACATACTATGTCAAAAGCACTTTAGATTCTTATAAAAGCAAACCAGTAGAATATATAGGAGATAATGTATCAGATGTATTTGTAGAAAAATTAAAAGAAGAAGCTATTAAAATTGCAAAGATTTATGATACTTATAAACCTATGAATCGCCTTACAGAAGAAGAAAGAAATATATATGAATCATCTGAAAAATGTCATATTTGTGAAAGAACTTTTGAAGAACTTCCACGCTTATTAGAAAAGAAAATAGAGAGGTTAAATATTTTAACTAGTTATTTAAAAAAGAAAATCGAAGAAGGTTATAAACATCTAGAAGAGGAGTTGTATATGAAAAAAGATGATGATGATATTGATGATATAGATGACATATTAATGGATATAAAAGAGCAAAAGGAGGATATAGAAGTTATACTTGATGAATGTACTAAAGAATTGAAAAAGACTATAAACAATATAAAATCATGTATAACCAAAGTTGCTGATCATGATCATTTAACTGGAAAATTTAGAGGAACTGCTCATTCTTATTTTAACATAAGATATACAAACCCAAGATTTATTCCTGTGTTCATTCATAACTTATCTGGATACGATACACATCTATTTATAAAAAGTTTAGGAGGCGGAGAATTAGAAGAAAAGATAACTATAATACCTAACACAGAAGAAAAGTATATTACATTCTCAAAAACGATAAGATACAAGAATAAAGAAAATAAAGAACGATCAATCCAATTAAGATTTGTAGATTCGTTTAGATTTTTATCAAGAAGTCTAGCTGAATTAGCAAAAAATTTAAAACCAGAACAATTTAGAGAAACATTAAAATTCTTTCCTAAAAATGTAATTGATTTAGTAAAAAGAAAAGGTATCTGTCCATATGATTATGCTGATTCACCTGAAAAACTAGATGAACCTGTTCCACTATCTAGAGACAAGTTTAAGAATAGATTAACAGGAGAAGATATAAGTGACGAGGATTATAACCATCATCTATTAATCTGTAAGATATTCAATTTAAAAACCTTAAGAGAATATATTCAATTCTACAACAAAACAGATGTACTTCAATTAGCAGACATTATTGAAAACTTCAGAGATACAGCTCTTAATACGTATAAATTAGATCCTGCATGGTATTTCACAAGTCCAGGCTTCTTCTGGGATGCAATGTTAAAGATGACACAACAAAAATTAGAATTGTTAACTGATTATGAAAAACTGCTCTTTATAGAAAAAGGTATAAGAGGTGGAATTTCCTAATGTTCAAATAGATATGCAGTAGCTAATAATAAGTATCTAGAAAATTACAATCCTAAAGAGAAAAGTTCTTACATAATGTACATGGATGCAAATAACGAATATGGATGGGCTATGAATCATCATATGCCTTATGGAGAATTCGAATGGAAAAAGGTTATTAATGGTGTAAATGATAAATACTGGATAAATAAAATATTAGAGACAGACGATGAGTCTAATACTGGATATATACTAGAAGTCGATTTAGAGTATCCGAAAGAACTTCATAATAAACATTTAGATTTGCCATTAGCTCCTGAAAATTATATAAACAACAAGAAACTTCCAAAATTATTAACAACACTTTACGATAAAGAAAACTATATATTGCATTATCAAAATTTAAAATTCTATGTGTCACAAGGTCTCAAAATTAAAAAGATACATAAAATATTAGAATTTAAACAATCGGGCTGGTTAAAGAAATATATAGAATTAAATACAGAACTTAGATCGCATGCAAGGAATGATTTTGAAAAAGACTTCTATAAACTAGCGAATAATGCAGTATTTGGAAAGACTATGGAAAACATAAGAAAGAGAGTAGATATAAGACTAGCACATAATGTAGAATTAGCAGAGAAACTAATAGCTAAACCTACTTTTAAAGATAGAACTATATTTTCCGAAGATCTAGCTGCTATTCATATGTATAAGACAAAAATTACTTTTAACAAGCCTATCTATGTTGGGATGTCTGTTCTGGATATATCTAAAATTTGTCTATATGATTTCTATTACAATGTGTTGAAGAATAAATATGGAGATAAAGTCAAACTATTAATGAGTGACACAGACTCGGTTATAGCACATATAGAAACATAAGATGTATATGAGGATATGAAAGCTATGTATGAACATCTAGATACATCTGATTACAAAGATAATAACAAATATGGGAGAAAACAAGTTAACAAGAAAGTATTAGGAAAATTCAAAGATGAACTGAAAGGTGAAATCATAGGAAAAGTCGTAGGTCTCAAATCAAAGATGTATTCAATACAAGCACCTCAAATAGACCTCGAAGATAAAGACTTTAAAAGTAAATTTGATAAAGACAAATGTTGTAAAAAGGCAAAAGGAATAAAATCGAATATTGTTAAATCAGAAATAACTTTCAAAGATTACGAAGATTGTGTCTTAAAAGATTATGAATTATATAAAATGCAAAATACTATTAGGAGTAAAAGACATAATGTATATTCAGTAGAAGAAAACAAGCTAGCATTAAGCTCTTACGATGATAAAAGATACATATTAGAAGATGGGATACATACTCTAGCTTGGGGCCATTATTCGATAGATTTAAGGAAAGAAGATTTACTAACAAAGCTAACAGAACTAATGGATAGCTATATCAAAGGGAGACAAGAAAAAGAAAAGCGAAGAATAGAAAGTTTAAGAAATGTTTAGATATAAGTTTTAGATGTAAGTTTAGGTGTAAAATTCTTTTATGGTTATATATCATAAAAGTAGATTGAAGATGTATCCTGTATGGGGTCAATGTGGGGAAGATGTAATTTTCGATGTGTATAATTAGATTCTATGCTGGGGGATTTCATATATAAAAAAGCCTGGTTTGAGGAAGTGGCCCCAGACTGGTTTTATGAATACTACTCAAGAGTGCGTGTGATTAAAAATGCCTCATCAGGCTTTGAAAAGTGTGGTACGTTCCCCATGAATCCAGACGTTTTTATAGATGCTGATTTTGCTGCAAGTGATCAGTGCTGTAGTCAAACTGAGGAGAATATGGAAGCAGACATTTCTCGTGATGCAATGGACTCGACGAAACAAAAATTTAGTGACGTTTCTGAACTGTCAGTCGCTGGATCATCAAGAGAAGTCACCAATTTTGAAAAATTCTCCGCAATAGTCCCATTAACAGCAATTTCTCCAATTCCTAGGCAAAAACCATCGTCAGTAAAGCAGAAGGGAAAGCACCAAAGCTCAGAAATTCTAACAGCAATGCGTCGTAAGGCTCTTCTATAAAAAAAGCGAAGAAAGCAAATACGTTTAGGAAATATCATCATATGGAAGTTTTAAAAAAGAATTTAACTAAGAACTCAACTGTTGCGTGCTATTACCCTCAATTGCAGGGTAACTGCACACAGTGTAAGGTTTCAAATTTCTGTCTACTATCTTGAGTTGAGTTTGAGTTTAAGGTTCGTTCAGCAGCGAGGCTATATGAGACGTGGATCTACTGATTAGCGTGGAATCCGGACCACATGAGCTCCCGCCGGGAATCGAACCCGGGTCTCCCATGCCACATACGCGTACGCTAACCGCTTGGCCACGAAGGAGCTCGTCTGCTACCTTATAACGGAGAGTAATTACGCAATAGTTCCGAGTTATTTCATAGTAAACATACGCAGGTATGTACACCACTATTCATTAGATTCCATGGTGCTCTCTAATTGCTGCTTTGAGCAATTAAAAAAAAACGCGTGTCATTACCCCCTTTCCTCTATATACAGGAGGCAATATTAATTGTGAAACATTTTTCTAAATTGTAAACTAATAAATAAAAACTACTATTATTTTGTACAACGTAAAAATTGACAAGGAGAAATCTTCTGACGTAATCTGCAATGCTATCTGCTTAACACTGTTGCCAACTTAACATAAAGTATTTTTTAATGGAATGACCACATCAGATTATTACATATTTCAGATCTATATGTTAGATAAAAACTTAAAATACTACGTACGTTTATTAGTCAGTGTTTCGATCTAAGAACCTTAATGATCCTATCGGGTCTAGGTCAAAACCCCCACAGCCAAAACCCCCACACTCAAGAAATGTCAAAACGCCCACACGATCGGTCACAACTCCCACACATAGCAACGGTCACAATCCCCACATAAATGGACAAAACCCCCACACAAATGGACAAAACTCCCACATTCAGAAATTGTCACAACTGCCACACAAATGGACAAAACCCCCACGCTCCGAAATGATCGTGATTGCACGTCTTTGTTGCAGCTCTTTACGACGCCCACTTTATTGTTTCTGTCATTACAAAACAGTGCAAGAAGAATAGTTGCAACATCAGTTTAAGTGGAATAAAAAATATTATTAAAAAGTACAAGGGCAAGACATATAACCAGGATCATTTCAGAGTGTGGGAGATTTGTCCGATTGTGTGTGTGTTTTTTTTTTTTTTTTCATTTGTGTGGCAGTTGTGACAATTTCTGCATGTGGGAGTTTTGTTCATTTGTGTGGGGTTTTTGTCCATTTATGTGGGGATTGTGACCGTTGCTATGTGTGGCTGTTTTGTCCATTTGTGTGGGAGTTATGACCGTTGGAGGTTATGACCGATTACCAGTGTGGGGATTTTGACTGTGGGGGTTATGACCGTTCGTGTATTTGGGAGATTTGTCCATTTGTGTGGGGGTTATGACCGATCGTGTGGGCGTTTTGACATTTCATGAGTGTGGGGGTTTTGGCTGTGGGGGTTATGACCGTTCGTGTGTTTGGGAGATTTGTCCATTTGTGTGGGAGTTATGACCGATCGTGTTGGCGTTTTGACATTTCTTGAGTGTGGGTGTTTTGGCTGTGGGGGTTTTGACCGGTTCCCATCCTATCTTCCAGTAGGATAACGGTTCCCCCTCTCCTGGTTTCTATAACTGATAATTGACATCACTATAAATTTTATAATAAATTACTTATACCTCTCATATTTATTAGAAATATGAAACTTTAAATGTAAAGTATGTATATTCAAATATATTAAATTCTCCATTACTTCTTCTTATTCAAGGACTGCTCGATGGAAAGAAGTGAGGTAATCCTTTCAATCTTCCCTGACCCATGGTGCTCCTCAGATAGTTCTTTATTATTATTATTTTAATACAATAAAATGGAGGCTCCGTACTGTAGAGATCTGCCGGGGTTCGGGACGAGCCCGCGAGCCTAAGCCCGACCCGGCCCGTGCTAGAATCTTTGATAGTTGTATTCTTGGTGTTTAAAGAAAAATGTAAGTCGTTCTCGCAAATTTAAGGTGATTATACTTTGGCCTATAGAAATATAGGTGGATATACGCCGTATACTTCGGTATACTAGGGATGATCTTGATTGACAAATAAAAAGTCTCAATCTTGGTGTTGTCTCGAGTTGAAAGTTGTTGTCGCAGTCTCAGTATCGTCTCCGTCAACAGATGTTTCTCCCGATCTCGGTCTCGAAGACCAAGTGTCGATCTCGTCTCGATAGTTTCCAGGTTAATCATGTGAAATTTTAAAATACACAAATAGTATCATCTTACAGACACTAATTTCCCTGTTTATCTTTTTCATTTCATTCTAAGGATGGTCCGAAATCGGGACTAGTCTGAGTCTCGTCTCGTTTAAAAATTTCGAGACAAGATCGGGATCAAGTCAGACACTTGTAATTCGAGAAGGGACTAAGCTCAGTTGAAAGTGCTGACAAAAAAATAGGCTACTGATATTATCTTTATCTAAAATTCTTTGCATTGTTAAGTTACTTGTAAGATTATGGAACTATTTCCCTTGGTTGGCCACAATTATCGTTGTACAGGGAAGAAACGGCAACAAATGGCATCTTTGATCACGTGGTACATCGAAAGTGTTTTGAACAGCACACAATTTTGAGTTGGGATTCAATATATTTTATCCTCTTTCCAGTCATTTTAATTACCAAAGAGCAAATTTTAATTACTTAAATTACTCTTTTGGAGGGGAAGGAAAGGCCATCGCACTAAGAAGGGACTCAACATTACAAATATAATCTCGTTGATGTGTTTTTTTTTTCTTTCTTTAAATAGTAATCTATTATGTTAGTGCAAGATACAGCAAACAGACCTGCAGAGGAAAGATGCAAATCTTTTTTTTTTTTTTTTTTTTTTTTTTTTTTATGAAATTCAATATCGAGTTTCAACCTCAATATATCAGTTTGCAATTCCAATGCAACTAACTCTTTTATATTTATTTCTTAATTTTCTTTGTACATCTCTTAAAAAATAATAATAATAACTTGTTTCCACCTTTAATGATAAGGATCTTCTTTAACAAAAACAAGATTAGTTTTCATATTAAAACTGTAATCTCGTCCAGTGGCGTATTTACGATTTTGTTTCGGGAGGGGCTTTGCTAACTTTCGGGGAGGCTTTGCCTGAAAATGTGAAAATTCTGCAAGATATTTCATATATTTACTATAGTAAGTAAGATTTCGGGGGGGAGGGGCTTAAGCCCGGAAGCCCCCCCTAAATACGCCACTGATCTCGTCTATTATAAAATTGAAAGTGACTATGTGACTCTTAATCTCTTGAACCGACCGACCGATCTCGATCAAATTTTTGATATGGATGCGGTTCTAGCCTGGAAGTGTTTTTAGCTATTCACTTTGAAGGTCGAATTTAGAAGAATGGAGGAGGGGAGATAGGAAAAAATAAATAAAACTTAATAACTCTTGAACCATTTGACCGATCTCGATCCAATTTTCAACATAGATGAGGTACGGGACTGGAAAGGTTTATATATATATATATATATATATATATATATATATATATATATATATATATATATATATATATATATATATATATATATATATATATATATATAATTTCACCTTGACGGTAGACCCTAGGGTGGGGGAGGAGAGAGGGATATATATGTATGTATGAAAATAAATAACACTCAATAACTCTTGAACCACCCAACCGATCTCGATCAAATTTACAACATAGATAAGTTTTGAACCTGGGACGATTTTATCATTTTACCTTGACTTTACTACGTAGGGGAGAATATGTAAATAAATAAATAAATAAATAAATAAATAAATAAAAATAAAAGTAACTGTTTTTGTGACTTCATCACTTTTGAACTACCGATCGAATCTCGATCAAATTTTCAACATAGATAAGGTTTGGTCCTGGATTTTTTTTTTTATCATATCACTTTGACGATAGAACTTAGAGGAGGAGATATATAAAATAAATAAAATTTAATAATTCTTGAAACACCTAACCGTTGAGTTGAGTTGATTTTGAGTTCAACGTCCCTTTCAGCAGCGAGGCTATATGAAACGTGGACCTACTGATTAACGTGGAATCCGAACCGCATGAGCTCCCACTGGGAATCGAACCGATCTCTATTAATTTTTCAACTTAGATGGTGTTCGGACCTGGGATGAGTTTTATCATTTTACTTTGACAGTGTAACTTAGGGAAAGGGGAGGGAAAGATATATATGTAAAAAAAATAATAATAATAAAAATGAAAGTAACTGTCCTTGTGACTTCGTTATTCTTGAACCACCTTGCCAATCTCGATCAAATTTTCAACATAGATAAGGTTTAGTCCTGGGATGTTTTTTATCGTATCACTTTGACGTTAGAACTTAGGGGAGGGGGAGGAGAGGGGGAGAAATATAAAAATAAATAAAACAACTCTTGAACCACTCAACCGATCTTAATCAAATTTTCAGCATAGATGAAGTTCAGATCTGAGATGGTTTTGTCGTATCACTTTGACGGTGCTTCCTAGGGGAAGGAGTATGGGCTTTACTTTGCCTAACTTTTTGGCCCCTGGGTTCCTGCCTCAGGACCCATGGTCCCTGGCCGGGGTCAATGACCTAGGGGTACTTAGGACCACCCCCTAAAATTTGGCAGGGGTACATAGGACCACCCCCCAGGACCCATGGTCCCTGGCCCGTGTCAATGACCTAGGGGTACTTAGGACCTCCCCTCTAGATTTTGGCAGGGTACATAGGACCACCCCTTAAATTTTGGAAATTGCCAAATCTAAAAATTTGGTATGGTAGCCTAGGACCATAGTATTAGAACCCTAGTATGTATTACTATAAATTTGGGTGGTCCACTTCGTTCCCTTTTAGGGGTACAAAATTGCCAAAAATATAAACGTAAGCAATACGTTGTACCACGTGTTTGTTCTTTTGGCCCAATTTATTTCCTTGGATGAGGTCCTATTACCTTATATGGTTATATGGTTATGTATAGGGGTCTATTCCCTATCATAAGACATAGGTACATTTGTGCACCCCGCAGGAGTGCCTTGGCCCACCCCTTAAATTTTGGAAATTGCCCAATTTAAACATTTGGTATAATAGTATAGAACCATAATATAGATCACTATAAATTTCGGTGGTCTATCTCGTTCCCTTTTAGGGGTACAAAATTGCCAAAATATAAACGTAAGCATTACGTTGTACCACGTGTTTGGTTTTGACCTAATTCATTTCCTTGGATGAGATCCTATTACCTTATATGGTTATATGGCCATGTATAGGAGTCCATTCCCTATTATGAAACATAAGTACATATGTGCACCCCCGGAATGGTACCTTGGCCCGCCCCTTAAGTTTTAGAAATTGCCAAATTTAAACATTTGGTATCATAGTACTGGACCCTAATATATATTACTACAAAATTTGGGTGGTCCACCTCGTTCCCTTTTAGGGGGCATTTTGTTCCGCTTTAGGAGTGAACATGGATACCTTGGAATCGTCCCGAGTTTGATTCTTGGAAATGTTGAGTTTAACGTCCCCGCGAAAACGGTGAGAAATGATAGGACGAAACAGGAACTTACTTGACTGAGGATTGAAGCAGGGACCTCATACAGTAGAGACAAGCACTGAGCCATCGTACACGTGTGTTGATTACTATGCAATGGTCCCGAGTTTGATTCTAGGTGTTAGTTTCAGGAAATGTTAACGTTCCCTTGAAACGATGATGAGAAATGAGAAAACATCATAAACTTACTTGCTTGCGGATTGAAGCAGAGACCTCACACATCAGAAAAAAAAAAACGCTGAGGCACCATGCCAACTTCAGTGCAAGCAATTTTTGCGTATGAAAAAAGAACATGAACAGATTATGTTACATTACTACACATTTCTGCTCGTTGTTACGCATAGAAGCTTGTTATTGTGAAATTGCAGAATCTGCTTATACTACATCAGCATTTTTTCTCAGCTGACGGACTTTTAAAGCTCAACTTTACATTTATGTCAAAGACAGTTTCGTAACATATCGATGAGTGTTACATTTTTTCAATCAAGTTTAAGAAAAATGAATCACATTTTAGATGTGGTAATTTGAATGTCGTAAGAAACTAACGAGTCAACGGTATGATGTCATTATCAAAATTGCGATACTAGATGTCGTAACGATTGATGTGTAAGGAGAAAAACGCGAATAATGTCACAACCAATCAGATTGCTTCTTACATCACGTTTCGGCTCATGATACATGATGAAAGCTGTGTTTTCATTGGTTCTCCGTGATGTCATTGATTCATTTTCCTCGTTTCTGATTGGCTGATAGTGTTGTCACTTTATAGTTGAACCGTTTCAGACCTAAATAAATTTCTTAATTTCATTTTCAAATCCTACTTCCACGAAGATCGTGAATGAACGTAGATGTACCTCTAGTGACAGCGTGACTTTACTCCGTTCCTTGAATTTGAGGTAAGTATCGACTGCGTTTTCTTAACATCAATGGAGTGTTTTTGCATGAGGATAACATTGTTATCATTGTTTTATTTAACACGAAATATTTAGCAAATGGAAGAATAACCCTCACTTACTTGACCGGGGATCGAATTAGGAATCCCACACATTAGAAGTAAGCACGAGAAAATTGTTGATTTTGGTTTAGCGTCCCTTCAGTAGTGGGGTGCTAGGAATACAGCTTAATGTTGAATTTGAGCGCATACTGGGTGTTGAACCCGTGCCAGAGGAACGTAACGCTAACCACTTAGCTCAGTTTCTGAAAGTAAACAAAGAAACTACGCACGAATTTGTTCCCTACAACGTGAGACGTGGACTTGCAGTTTAATGTGGGATCTGATCTCCCGCCGAGAAACGAATTCGAGTCTTTCTTGCCTTAGCTCGAGAAAAGCAAGCACATGAGATGTTGTTTTCGTTTCATGTTCGTCATACGTTTAAAGTTCAGTGTCAGAGGAAAAATGCTTACTACAATGATTCTTTCAGTACGCTTAGAAAAACAATTTCATTCATTCTTTTTTATCACTACAGAAACTTAGGTCAGTTACATGTTGGTCTCGGGTTTGATTTCCAGTATGACGACAATAAAACGTTTCAGTAGTAGAACTATTTGAGATATGATCATTCTTTTAGGATTGATCGTGTAGTCATTTTGATAATGTAGTGATCTCTGAATTCAATTTTAATTCGTGCTTTTTTTTTTCGTTTTAGATATTTGTTTTCTTTGCCTATTCCTTTTTTTGCTTACCTTACCTTTTTTCCCTATTTGAATATGGCTACTTCTGGCTTTACTGTCTTGCGAGAAATCAATAGACATTATCGGCGTTTTAATCTCGAAGGACGAATGCTGGAAATTCAAATTAATGCTCCGACCAGTGGCACCGATATTGTGGAGTGGGTTCAGGCCTCCTTTCAACAGATGTTGGATTATTTATTGGAAAACGTCGACGAATCATCGATGGTTGGATTATCGATTTTATCCCACGATGAGAAGAACAAGCCGTTTTATCTATCTTTCCGGCATGCAAGTAATTTGACACTGGAGACTTTATGGGCATCCTTTGATCGCATCCTTCAAAGTAACGATAGTTTTCTCATGAACGAACCGTTCATTGTCCATTTTCATCATGTGGATGTGCCCCGTGGATTTGGATTGGTGCGTCGAGGTCTTTTATCAAACGACGAATTATTAAAACGCAAGAAAGGCATTCTACGAGTAAAAAACACCGACAAGAAATGTTTAGCGTATGCAATTGTGATTGCTATTGGCCTAAAGAAATATAAGGATACGAACAAGAAACTGTACAGACAATATCACAATCAGAGCAAGTGTGTTGTTATTCCAGCCGTACATGAACTTTTGTCCAGATCATCAGTGAATTTAGATCATGGGGGATCCGTGGAAGAATTACGACAATTGCAACGCTACTTGACAAATTATAAACTTACCGTGTACACTAGCTTTTCCGGAGAAGATATTCTGTATGAAGGGCCTGGTGGCGAAGACAAAATTCCAATCAATTTAATGTGCATCAATTCACATTATGACATCATCACGTCATTAACGGCCGTTTTCTCTACTGTGTATTATTGTGTTGCATGCCACAAAAAATATGATCATCTTAATAGACACGTCAAGAACTGTTCGGCCATGTGTGAAAAATGTTTGCAGAAACCGCCATGCAGTAAGACCAATACGGAGAAGCAGTGCCTAGAATGCAATCGTGAATTTTATGGTGAAACATGCTATACAAATCATCTGACTGTACCATACCATAAGGGCCAGCCAATATGCAAGATGGTGAAACAGTGTGCCAAATGTCTACGCATTTATTCGTTTGTCCGTACAGGGGAAAGACAACATCATTGTACTGATTATTTTTGTAATGTATGTCGTAAACACGTTACGTCTACCCACCAATGCTACATGAAGCCTGATACGACTCAATTAAAACCTGGAGTTCCATCAGTGTTACATGCCAAGAAAGCTATGATTGTCTTCTATGATATCGAAGCCACACAGGATACTTTCTTCGATGAAGACACGTTCATTCATAAGCCCAATTTACTGGTGGCCCAACAAGTATGTTACAACTGTGTTCAAGATGAAGATATACATCATCCGTGTGAAGTTTGTGGACAGCGAGAACATATTTTTCAAGATGATCCGATCAATGCCTTTCTTGCGTATTTACGTCAACCACGACCCAACATCAAACTTATTGTATCTTTGGCACATAACTGTAAGGGCTATGATGGTCATTTTATTCTTAAATCTTTAGTGGAAGAACATGAATTGAAACCTACTTTGATCTTGAACGAAGCAAAAATTTTAAGCATGAAAGTGAATCACTTATCGTTTATTGACTCCTTAAATTTCATGCCAATGGCTTTAAGTAAATTATCCAAGGCATTTCATTTACCCGCGACCAAAGGATATTTTCCACACTTTTTTAATACTGCTGCAAATCAAACGTATGTGGGAAAATTACCGGACATCCATTATTATGGTGCAGATGAAATGAAAGTGGATGAACGAGAGAAATTCATGACATGGTACAACGAACACCAGAACGATACGTTTATTTTCCAAGAAGAATTGGTAAACTATTGTGTCCAGGACGTCAACGTACTTCGAATGGCTTGTATATCTTTCATGACCACTTTTGAACAAGAAACTCACGTCAATCCTTTCCTGGAGGCTATCACTTTGGCAAGTGCGTGCAATTTAGTATTTCGACGAAATTTCTTAAAACCCAATACTATTAGCATTCTTCCTGCACGAGGATATCGTCACAGAAACAATCAGTCACGGATTGCTTTGCAGTGGCTTGCCTACATGGAAGAAAAAGAGGGTCATTCAATTCTACATGCTGCGAGAGGAAAAGAAGTTTATGTTGCTGGTTTTCATCTGGACGGCTACTACCAAGATCCCGATACTAAAGAGGAACACGTGTATGAATTTGAAGGGTGCAGATTCCATGGCTGTCCTCTATGTGTCCCTACAGGCCGTGATCAACCCATTTATGAGAACTCCGAAGAAACGATGAACTATCGCTACGAGAGAACACAGCGTAAAATGAAGTTATTACGATCCATGGGATATAAAGTACATGAAATGTGGGAATGTGAATTTCGTCAAGTGTTAAAATCCAATCCAGCATTGGCCTCTTCTTTAAGCACACATCCTTATATGAATAAGACACCATTAAATCCAAGAGACAGTTTCTATGGTGGCCGTGTTAATGTCATTAAATTGTATCACGTCGCAAATGAAAATGAAGGCGAAGAAATAAAATTCTTGGATATCGTTTCCCTGTATCCTTATGTGAATAAATGTGGACGGTATCCAATAGGGCATCCACGAATATATCTACAGGGAGATCCAGAAATGCCCGACATTCAAGATGTCAACGGATTGGTCAAGTTGAAGATTTTGCCTAGCAGAAATGTGTTTCATCCAGTGCTGCCATTTCGCTCAAATAAGAAGTTGTTGTTTCCACTTTGTGCTGCCTGTGCCACAGCATTAAATCAAGATTCTGAATGTACACATTCGGACAGTGAACGAAGTCTAACAGGAACATGGGTGTCCTATGAAATTCAAAAAGCCATTGAACTTGGGTATCAAGTCATTGAAATTTACGAAATTTGGGATTACGACATCACCGTATATGATCCAGAAACCAAGACTGGCGGATTATTCAGCGAATACATTAACACATTTTTGAAATCGAAGCTGGAAGCTTCTGGTTGGCCTGCCAATTGCGTCACCGAAGAAGAAAAGCAGCAGTATATCCAAGTGGTACAACAACGGGAAGGCATAACTTTGGATGCAGCAAATATAATGACAAATTCAGCACGTCGTAGTCTTGCAAAGCTCTGTTTGAATGCCTTCTGGGGACGACTCGCTATAAGAGACAATTTCAGCCAAACGACCATCATTAACGACCCCAAAGAACTGTATCAAAAATTAACTGCTCCAGACATAAAAGTCAACCAAATTTTACCTGTTAACGATTCGATGTTATACCTTTATTGGCAGTATGAAGATGATGTTCCAGTACAAAATCACAATGCTAATGTTGTCCTTGGAGCATTTACAACGTGTCAAGCTCGTCTGGAACTCTACAAATATTTAGAACTGCTGCAAGAAAGAGTATTATATTTCGATACAGATTCCGTAATATTCACGCAGCGACCATCAGAGCCCACAATAGAACCAGAAGTATTTCTTGGTTCAATGTCAAATGAACTTGAATCAATTGGACCAAAAGCATACATTAAAAAATTCGTGTCTGGTGGCCCAAAACAGTACGCCTTGGAAATCTACAACCCCGACACGAAATCAACCAGTTATGTATGCAAAATTCGTGGATTCACACTCAATTATACTGCAAGTCAAAAGCTAAATTTTAACAGTCTGGAGCAAATGATCATAAATCAATCGAGTGAAAAAATCTCCATTAGCACGCCGCACAAAATTTACAGAACCCACGATCATCATCTTGTCACAAAACCTGAAGAAAAGAAGTACAGTTTCAACTATAAAAAACGCCGATTAATACCAGACACATACGAGACATTGCCCGATGGGTATAAAAAAGCCAGAACAGAATAACAGCCATATTTTCCCCTAATCCCACCAACATCACCTCCCAAAGACGGGGCAAAGAATCAACGCCTCCCAAAGACGGGGCAAAGAATCAACGCAACACGGGACATGCTTCAACGAGGCACGAGCGAAGACAAAAACTCAGATGACATCACCTTGCAGAAACCCGTGGAAAAAAAAAAAGGAATTCAGGTACGTCACATTTGCGTTTCTTTTCTCACCTCACTCTCTCTTGATCAGTTAGTTCGATGTTAATAATCTGTTTTTCTTCTTTCACAGGAAACAAAATAAATATTACCATGTATATTCATATGTTTTATTTTCTCTTTACAGAATTTGTACCCGTCACGGACACGTCTTCCTTTGAAGAAAAAAGAAATTCTGTATTCATTTTCACATGCTAAAAATAAATGTACAAAAACATGATTCTGTGTTTTTTATTTCACATTCTAAAATCAAATTCTTTTCCTGTACTGCGATTTCAATTTCTTTTTCTGAATCAGTTTACCGGTAAAATAAATCAATGTTTGCGGGAAAAAAATCAAACTAAATTTTTTGTTTCAGAAAATTTTTAGTGTACGAAAAAAAACTGATTCAGAAAATTTTTGTGTACGAAAAAAATGTTTTCAGAAAAATTTTTTGTGTACGAAAACAAAATTCTGTTTCAGAAATTTTTTTGTGTGTACAAAACAAAAACTGTTTCAGAAAAATTTTTATGTACAAACAAAATTCTGTTTCAGAAAAAAATTTTTATGTACAAACAAAATTCTGTTTCAGAAAAAATTTTTGTGTGCAAAACAAAAATCAGTTTTCGTCACGAAACTGCTCCGACTAAATGAATCGATTCATTCTGATAGTGTTGGCAACACTGGAAAAATTTCGGTAAGTATCGCTCAGACCCTGAGTTACAGCGAACACAACTAGATTCGAACCAGCAACCTTAAATGTCTGATTCATCTCTAAATACAGCCAACTAAACAATAAGATTATGTGTATACGTCAATGCTTTGCACTGAGTCAACAAGGTTTTCTTCAAGGTCAAAGTCGCACACGAAGTAAAAAAGATGACAACGCAGATCTTCTATCTTTCTATATGAAACATAAACCTAGTATAAACTGCTCGCACTGAAATGTGTAATGTAACATAATCTGCTCGTCTTCTTTTCATACGCGAAACTGTTCGCACTGAATGGAGTACGGCGGCTCAGCGCTTCAATCCACAACGAAGTAAGTTCATGTTTCCTCCTATCATTTTTCATCATCGTTTCAAGGGGACGTTAAACTCAACATTTCCAAGAATCGAACTCGGGACCATGACATAGTAATCAACAAACTGAACTTCTCAATGGGCCATGGTGACTCAGCTCTTATTTCTGATGTGTGAGATCTCTGCTTCAATCCGCAAGCAAGTAAGTTTATGATGTTTTCTCATTTCTCATCATCGTTTCAAGTGGGACGTTAAATTTTTCTAACACTAGCACCAAGAATCAAACTCGGGACCATTGCATAGTAATCAACACACGTGTACGATGGCTCAGTGCTTGTCTCTACTGTATGAGGTCCCTGCTTCAATCCTCAGTCAAGTAAGTTCCTGTTTCGTCCTATCATTTCTCACCGTTTTCGCGGGGACGTTAAACTCAACATTTCCAAGAATCAAACTCGGGACGATTCCAAGGTATCCATGTTCACTCCTAAAGCGGAACAAAATGCCCCTAAAAGGGAACGAGGTGGACCACCCAAATGTTGTAGTAATATATATTAGGGTCCAGTACTATGATACCAAATGTTTAAATTTGGCAATTTCTAAAACTTAAGGGGCGGGCCAAGGTACCATTCCCGGGGGTGCACATATGTACTTATGTTTCATAATAGGGAATGGACTCCTATACATGGCCATATAACCATATAAGGTAATAGGATCTCATCCAAGGAAATGAATTAGGTCAAAACCAAACACGTGGTACAACGTAATGCTTACGTTTATATTTTGGCAATTTTGTACCCCTAAAAGGGAACGAGATAGACCACCGAAATTTATAGTGATCTATATTATGGTTCTATACTATTATACCAAATGTTTAAATTGGGCAATTTCCAAAATTTAAGGGGTGGGCCAAGGCACTCCTGCGGGGTGCACAAATGTACCTATGTCTTACAATAGGAAATAAACACCTGTATACACCCATATAACTATATAAGGTAATAGGACCTCATCCAAGGGAATAAAATGAGCCAAAAAAAAAAAAAACATGTGGTTGTACTAAAAATTTGGCAATTTTGTACCCCTAAAAGTAAACGAAGTGGACCACCCAAATTTATAGTAATACATACTATTGTACCAAAATGTTTAAATTGGGCAATTTCCAAAATTGAAGGGGTGGGCCAAAAATTTCAAGGGATGCAGCAATATACCCATGTCTTATGAAAGGTAATGAATCCCTGTATATGCACATATAACCATATAGGGTAATAATACCTCATCAAAGGGGATAAATTAGGTCAAAAAACACCCCGAAATTTGAATTTTTGGCAATTTTTTACTCATGAAAGGGAACGACATAGACACCCAATACGGATAGAGGTACATACTATGGTCCTAGGCTACCATACCAAATTTTTAGATTTGGCAATTTCCAAAATTTAAGGGGATGGTCCTATGTACCCCTGCCAAAATCTAGAGGGGAGGTCCTAAGTACCCCTAGGTCATTGACACGGGCCAGGGACCATGGGTCCTGGGGGTGGTCCTATGTACCCCTGCCAAATTTTAGGGGGTGGTCCTAAGTACCCCTAGGTCATTGACCCCGGCCAGGGACCATGGGTCCTGAGGCAGGGACCCAGGGGCCAAAAAGTTAGGCAAAGTACAGCCCATACTACTGAAGGGGAGGGGAGTAACATTTATAAACAATAAAACAGACATATTAGTTTCGAATTTATAGTTTTCGGGGTCGCTGAGATGAACAGTGATACTTCTGATGCTCATTAAATCCAAATTCAGACCTGCAACTTGGGAGAGGAGGAAGGAGACATATATAAAAATGATTGAAATTACCAATATCATTGTCGAATCAATATGCTTTCCGGGTCGCGGTGAAGAACAGTGACATTTTCGATGCTGTTGAAATCTAAATTCAGCCACGCTACGTGGGGGTGAGGAGAAGAGAGAAACATAAAAATCATCGAAAATGACCAATATCAGAGAGCGCTTTAGTAATAGTAAAATGTGACTGACTGACGAAACATATTACTATTTTTTAATTTACCCAGCGAGGCGGATAATTGATGCTATTAACTAAATGGAACATGTGTTCGCTACTGTTCGTGCTTGTATTTGACAACAATGAAGCAATTCATGCTGGGATTTGTTTGTCCATTTTCTTTAGCACTGTCCATGTGACCTTAAACTAATCCGAAAGGAAATGAAATTAAATCTTTAAGTTTTATATCCCACGGTTGTGCCGGGTAGACTAAAGAAGACGGTGATGATGAGAAATGAATGGAATGGTGGAATGAAGAAAGTGGGAGGTACCGCGAGAACCCCAAGAAAACCCACGAGCACGGTGTTTGTCAACCAAAAAGTCAACACGGCGCGAGCTGGGATCGAACCAGAGAGCCCATGCACCAGAGGTGAACGCTCTACCACTGAGCCACAGCCCCCCTTAAACTATTGCGACCTAAATATGAATTATGAATGAGGTACTCAAATAGGTCAGCTTAGTAAATTTAACTACTATCATCGTGAAGTCTGTTTCTAACAAGAAATATTTATTTTAAAAATATAGTTATGGGAGATTTTGTCGCCCCTCGAAACCTGGCGCCCGGTGCAAATGCACGTGTTGCACATATGGTAGAGCCGGCTCTGATAGAAAGAAACTCCTATATTATGAATGAAAACTTACAAAAAATTTAAACAAAACACACACGCAAGAGAAAACTCAGCTTATTGCCGATTAGTTGAACAGAAATTATGGATCACTGATCCGCTCAAAGAATAACATTATTTAACTGCTGCCATCAGGAAAATGTTTAGCAACAGAACCATATCAATATCTCAACAGTTTAAGTACACATTTTGGGTCGAAATTTACAAATCCCACTAAGAATTTCTGTCGGATATTTTGTAAGAGTTTTGGATAATTTGGCGTTCCGCCATATAATTAATGTGTCCCTTTCAAGCGTACCGGTAATACGGGATGCTGAACATGTTCTTAAAATTCGGAATAGCCCGCCCTATTTGGGGCAGGTGGCAACCCTATATGAAACGCCAGTAGAATCTGAGGATGATCTTGCTAGGATTCTAGCTCCCTGCTTAATTGTGCAAGAGACAACGGGGATATTTGAGAGTGTGGCAAAATTTAATGCTGCATTGTGCTACGTGTATGGTCGTCACTATTAACAGTTACTGTGATTTGTTTATACTACAGTGATGCACTGATCAGCTGCACGGGCCGGGCGCGCCCGGTTCGGCCCGGAATGTGCCCAGCCCGGCCAGGCACGACCCTGTCCGTTTCAAACTGGACCGGGCCCTACCTAACCGGGCTGAACCGGGCCAGCCCGACTCGGCCCGGACATTCTGAAAGACGGATCGGAAACTAATGTTAGCCTATGCTAATCGTAAGGTGTTTGGGAGACTGACTCTTTATTCAAGACTGCAAAGTACTGTAATACTACTACTATTACTACTTCTACTACTAATACTACTACTTCTACTATTACTACTACGACCACTGCTAATACTAGTACAACTGCTACGACTTTGCGTCAGAATTGACATGTCTGGTGGTACAGAATTTACATTCTAAGTACAAAAAAAAAAAAAAGGAGAAATACTATAGTTACTATGACCGGTCTGCGTAGAATGTGAACCGATGCTTGATCTACGAGGGACAACGGTGGTTCATTAGGAAAAGCACTCACATCTGGTGCTAGAGGTCGTCGGATCAATCCCTGCTCGTGCTATGTGAGCTTTTTGGTGGACAAACACCGTATGCGTGGGAGTTTCCGGGGTGGTCCCGTTTCCTTCCACTGTTTTCATTCCACCAATTCATCCCATCATCATCCATACGCCCTGAGCCGTAGTTACCTAAAGAGCGTTTGATAAAATCAAGTACTTGACCTACTAAGTAGAATTTGGTACGCTACCATGAGACCACGGAGGCCAAAACCGTGAACTGACTTGCTCATAAGATCAGCGCAATTTGTAGTAATGTTCAATTAGCAAGGGAAATACCAAATGGAGTTACATGTTCCTGTATTGTTTATAGTATGATACTTTTTATTTTATTTTATTTCATTTTATTATTTTTTTAGTCCTCCACTACCTCTGCCTTTGCCGTGTTCATACGGTCTAATTGGCAGACGCAACTGCCCCTAACTCTTTTTAATCTCTCTCTAGTATTTCATCTCATCTCTCTTTTCGTTTTTAATCTACTCCAGAAGCTGGGTGTGGGGCTTATATTCTTTGCCTGATACCGTATTATTAAATCAGGCCTTGTTTCCTTTTTCTATTTCTTGATCTGAAAAATTAAAAATAATAATTAGAACAATATACATACATCAATACATAAATACATAAAAGACACATAACAATACAATAATACACGTAATCAATGAGTTGTTAATTGAATAAAATAATAAAAGTATTATTCTAAAATATTATGGTTTCTCAACTTTGTGAATATATATATATATATATATATATATATATATATATATATATATATATATATCTGAGGAGCATTCAATAAGTAAAGAGACATTGCTATAGCTCAATAAAGATTTATTTCAATCTTTCAAAACTAAGACTACTTTTCAATATAATCACCCTTTACAGTTATGCATTTGTCCCATCTTTCTTGCAGCTTCCTAATTCCCTTGGCGAAGAAATCTTTTGATTTACCCCGAAGCCACCTTTGCACCGCTGCCTTAACTTCCTCATTGTTAGCAAATCTTTTTCCACATAGGGCGTCTTTGAGTGGTCCAAACAGGTAAAAATCAGATGGGGCGAGGTCTGGGCTGTAGGCAGGATGAGGTAAGACCTCCCAACCCAATTCTTGAAGCTTATCTCGGGTCAGCTGGGCTGTATGAGGGCGGGCGTTATCGTGCTGAAGAATGACTCCTTTTGACAAGAGTCCACGGCGTTTGCTCCTGATAGCTGGTTTAACTTTGTGTTCTAGCATCTCAGAATAGTATAGGCTATTGATAGTTCGCTGATCTTCAAGGAAATCGCAATATATTGGACCCTGTGAGTCCCAAAAGATGGTCAGCAGCACTTTATCAGCGGAAGGTTGAACCTTGAATTTTTTGCGAACTGGAGAGCTAGTGTGTTTCCACTCCATACTCTGCCTTTTGGTCTCAGGGTCTAGTGATGGGTCCAGGCCTCGTCGCAAGTCACTATTCTTTCAAAAAAAGCGTCTCCTTCAATCAAACTTCGTTGCGTTAAGGCTTGACAAATGGAAAGCCTTGATTCTTTATGAGCGTCAGTAAGCTGTCTGGGAACTCATCTGGCACACGTTTTTCTGTACTTTAAAATGTTCCTAATGACATTGTGAACAGTTCCAACACTTACTTGAACTTCCTCAGCTATCATTTCAACAGTAATTCTTCTGTTATCACGAATAAGTCCGTCAACCCTCGATTCCAACGAAGAACCAGAAACTTCCACTGGACGTCCACATCGGGGTTCATCACCTACACTTGTTCGGCCACTTTTAAACCGATCAACCCACTTGTACACATTCGCACGGTTCATACAACTGTTACCGTACTGTCTCAACATTCGAGAAAAAAAATCACTTGGTTTTACACTTTCTGCGACTAAAAACCTAATGACTGAGCGCTGTTCTTCTAAGGTGCAATCTTCTAGAGGACTTGCCATGATGAATTGATATTTTTGAAGTTATGTTGACATAAAATTAGGAAACAGCAGATCAGAGCATATCCCAAGGTTGCCAGCTAACACCCCTGAAACAAAAAAAAAAAAAAATGATTAGTGTTAAAAATATAGACTTTGTATCTTTACTTATTGAATGACCTTCGTGTATATATATATATATATATATATATATATATATATATATATATATATATATATATATATATATATATATATATATATATATATATATATTTACTATTGGTCTCTCACCTGTATGCAATCCTTTAAGTTATACACGGTCTGCCGAATCTTCCACTGAACACTTAATAAAATATATTTTTATTTTATTTTAATTTTTTTTCGTATATTTTTTTCATTTACGACTGCGGTCTTCTTGCAGTAGTTCAATGTATTCTTAAAACTCATTGACACAATTACATTTTACTAACACTTACACAACACAATAAGACAATAAGATTCAACACAATTGTCATTTTTGTTGAAACAAAATTATTATCTAGAAGTATTAATGTATTTTCTTGGTTATTGATTGTTTATTACTGTAGACGGGACAGAAGTTTCATTATTATTAATATTGTCACAATTGTTATTGTATTATTATTATTATTATTATTATTATTATTATTATTATTATTATTATTATTATTATTATTATTATTATTATTATTATTATTATTATTATTATTATTCCATTATCCATTTTGTTGTCTCCTTGGGAGGTCCAGTCCTATTTGAACCCTACTTATTTCGAGTACTTTTGTACATAGCCTGTTTAGGTTCTTCCTATGCTGTTCATTGCTAATTATTTCGAATAGTCCATAAGTATCTCTTATTTGTTGTAGGTTGCTCCTTATTTCTTGATCTTCGTCCATTAAATGTATTAAATCACAGCTGAACACTAGATTATCTGGGGTTTGTATTTGTCCGCAGTCACATATGTTACTTCCTAATAGGCCAATTTTATGGAATATTGTTCGAAAGGGGCCGTGGCCACTTAAAAATTGAATGACATGTTTATTTATATCAAGATGTCCTAACTGCAATCTTTGTCTTATATCAGGAAACATTTCATATACTCTTCTGGCTTTCTCGGAAGAATTCCAGTTGTCCTGCCATTTGATAAGAATAAAATTATCCGTGTCATTTAATAAAATTCTTTTTTGAAATAATTTCTCAAGTTTTCCGGGATTCTGCTTTAAAATCCAATATTTTCCAGCTGTTTTGAAAAATTGTTAAGTGTAGTGATTCTATTCCTAATATGATTTGCAGTGCTTCCACTAGTGTCGTTGCCATGGCTCCAAATATTCTTAATAAAATGGACCTCTGAGCACTGTCAATCTTAATTTCTAATTTTTATATTTTCGGTTATTCTGTGACTCCAAACACTGGCTCCATACGATACTATTGCTTGGAAAATTGTTTTATAGTATATATCACAGTGTATTGGTGATAACTTATATTCTTTGGCCATAATGTAGAAAATTTTGTTAGCAATTCCATTTTTTTTTTTTTTTTTTAGTTTGTCACATGACTGTCAAAGTGTAGATGTTCATCTATCCAAATTCCCAGATACTTAAAGGAGTCTACCCTACTTATTGAATTACTAGATATTTTAATAATAGGGCTTCTCTCCAATTTTCCTTTGACCTGGATGAACTTTGTTTTATGGGCAGATATTTCCAATTTTGCAGATTTGGTCCATTCTGAGAGATACTGCATAGCCATGTTGGCCTTCTCTTCTAGTCTTGATCTGGTATGACTAGAGCCAAATCGTCAGCCGGAGACAATGTCTAGTTTATTGATTTCCTCTAGACCCGGTTGTAATACAATATCCCACAATAATGACCCCAGTACCGACCCTTGTGGGCAGCATTTTGTTACAATCTTATTTAATTTGAATGTTGGGCCATTATAAGTTACTATCCTATCCGAACAATAGTTCTTGATAATTTTAAGTAATTCCTTGTTTATATTTAATTTTTCGAGCTCAGAAAACATTTTTGGACACCATAGATTGTCGAAGGCGCCGGATATATCCACAAAGATTATTATTGTATATTTTTCTCCCAGTTCACTAAGTGTTTCAATATATTTTCCATTAAACAGTTGATGGCTTTGGTTGTACCTTAATTTTTTCCTAAATCCGTACTGTAGTCTACAATTTCTTAGATCTCCTCTCTTGGCATTTATTCTGTTGACTACGACTTTTTCTAATAGTTTGCCCATAATGTTTAATAAACATATGCGTCGATAAGATTTTGGTGTTTTAAGTCCTCCTATATTACTTTTTGCTAGAATAGTTAGTTAAGCCATCTTCCATCTGTTAGGGAAACTCTGTACACTTACACCAACAATTTGGTTAAATATGGAATCCAAAATTGACTGTTCATCTTAAAAATTTCCCCTTTTAATTTATCAGGTCCAGGTGCGTTATTATTTTTTATGCTTTTCAGAGTGTCTTCAATTTCCTCATTTGTGACCATTATGTTTCTATTTATGCTATTTTTATTACTGGGCCATTCCATCGTCACGGGCAGGACATTTACACTACATTTTTGATGCTTTAAAGTTGTATATTTCTAAAAGTACAACATAAATTCTGCTAATTGTATGATATATGAGCAGTACAGACTTAGGAGTATATGTAGCTGATGTTTTCAGTATTTTTTTCTGTTTAGAGCAGGAAATATTAATTCCTAAACGTCTGTCACGGGTGGGGACAAACAAGAGAAGTGACTTTCGACACACCAAGTGAATGTTAGAAAACTCTGTGAATTCTTAGCTCAAAATGTTTTTATTTAAACGGAAATGTATAAATGATGAAATCTTTTAACAAACTTCACATAATAGAAATTTGCCAAATATTTATTTAATGAATAAACTAAACTTTACTGTATCACGGGCAGGACACATGGTTGTCACGGGCAGGACACCGTGTGAATCAACACACAACATCTCAATAAGAATGATTTCAAAAATGAAATAAAATCGAAAATAAGTTAATTTCTGCTGTTGTGTTATAGCATTTTACACAAATAATTATATTTACTTTACTTGAGGCTCGCTTTTATCACATAAAAATAATAATATGCCGTACACTTATTTCTCACCACCTACACTTTAGGAAATGGTTTTGTTTGCCCATTTACTCCCACATTGTAGGGAAATTCGTACAAAACACTGTCTAACAGTATATAAAATAGGTGCTGGTATCCAGTGCCAGTGCCGTGGAAAATCAGCGCCCGAGGCGAGAGTATAGGGCGCGTCGCGACGGCGCCCCCGTAAATATGAATGAGGTCGACAGACCAGCCGCAAAGCGTCACCATGGTTGGTGCGACACGTAAGAAAATTTTCAAAAATAAACCCTGCTTTTCCTCGATTTTGAGCACTCTTTAATACTGTTTTCCTTTCATTTTATATATATTCCTCCTGAATTTTGCTCCCCCTTACTTTGACGCCCGGGGCCGTAACCACGCTCGCCCCTTCCCCCCCCCAAGGTCACAGCACTGCTGGTATCAATGGTATTACTTGATCGAAATGCACGTAAGACACATTTTCAAGGGTCTTGAAAATTTTACCGCAATCGCTTACGGTCTTCATACGAATTTCCTTGACTTCTTCGTCCTCTTCCACTGGGCTTTGTGCGATAGTTGCATGTGTATGCTTTCTTTTTCTGTCCACTATAGAAAAATCCATCAACAAAAATGTTTCTTGTGTTATATCTTCAACAGCTGGTCTAACACAAGCCTTGTTAACATGCAAACCTAAGTCGTCGCTCAGGATAGCTTCATGGCTTTCGGAATCATCATTTTCAGAATCTGAATAAAAGTCTGTTAGAAATTTAAAGATTTTATACGGATGATGCTCTAATTTAAAAGTTCGACGAACTACCAAATTTTCGCTGTCAAATTGCAGGAAAAACTGTTTTGATTGAGGACATTCAATTGACAAGAGCACTTTCCCGTCTTTTATTCAAAACGTCTTTTTTTTTTTCAATTTCTGCTGATGATAGTAGTAAAGCAGATATATTTTGAAACGAAGAGCTTAAAGGTGCTACGAAATCAGCAGCACATTCTACAATTACTTTCTTTTGTTTCACGAAGTTCCATACTGGCCGTTTTGTACGTACTCCAATCCCATCTACTGTTCCCTTGAAACGAACAGAAAGGTGACGCTAATGATAATATTTATATGACACTTATTTTAAGCTAAAACATCATACTGACAGTAATACATAATCCTCTATTTAAGTAAATAATGTTAATGCTTAGAAAACTATTTTAGTACACATGGAATAATTTTCTATCATGAATAGCCAATGTACACAAACTTTCCCACCAGTGGCATGCCCACTGTCACGGGCAGGACAAGTTTTCAAATTGAAATAAATCAAAATATATTATTAGCATTAGTCCAAAATTTAGAAAATGTGAAGTACACGTGAAAATTGTTACTTCTACTAAGTACGAACCATATTCACAAATTTAGTAATTTAGTACAATAACTTTTGGTAGTTTTCTGTCACGGGCAGGACACTCAAGTTGACGCTTATATCTTTAATGATATTACAAACAATTTTTATCCTGTAAACACTATTTCAACTGCAGCTTGTAGCAAAAAGAAGCATCTTGAATAGCTCCAAGTTACTTCAGCCAAACATGCGCAATATACGGTAAAATGTTGCCGATAACAAGAATAAAAAAAATTCCTCGCAGCTGACATGTTACAAATTCACAACTCAGACTTAAAATTTTACGTGAATTCTAAGTATAACACATGGGCTGAAAAGTCCCGGGCCTAACAAAGAAAACACCGTTTTTTTGGTTCAAAATTAGCTTTATTCATCAACGTAATCTCCATGAAGAGCAACGCAATCAGTCCAGCGCCGCTCTAACATTTCAATACCACTTTTGTAGAACGATTTATCTTTTGCCTCAAAATAGGCCTCAGTTGCAGCGATAACCTCTTCATTCGTGCGAAATTTCTTACCGGCGAGCATTTTTTTCAGGTCTGCGAACAGCCAGTAGTCGCTGGGAGCCAAATCTGGCGAATACGGTGGATGTGGGAGCAATTCGAAGTTCAATTCATGTAGTTTTGCCATTGTTTTGATTGACTTGTGACACGGTGCGTTGTCTTGATGATACAAAAGTTTTTTCTTTGCCATATGCGGTCGTTTCTTTGCAATTTCGGCCTTCAAACGCTCCAATAACGCTATATAATAGTCACTGTTAATGGTATGTCCTTTCTCAAGATAGTCGATGAAGATTACACCACGCACATCCCAAAATACCGAGGCCATAACCTTGCCAGCCGATTGTTGTGCTTTCGGGCGCTTTGGACGCGGTTCACCAGTTGCTGTCCACTCAGATGCCGATCGTTTTGATTTCGGAGTGAAGTGATGGATCCATGTTTCATCGATTGTCACATATCGACGCAAAAATTCCGGTTTATTACGTTTAAACATGGCCAAACACTGCTCAGAAGCATCAACACGTTCTTGTTTTTGGTCAACAGTGAGCAAACGCGGCACCCACTTTGAACAGAGCTTTCTCATAGTCAAATGCTCATGCAATATAAAACCAACACGTTCTTTTGATATCTTTACGATGTCAGCTAACTCACGCACCTTCACTTTTCGATCATTCAAAACAAGTTTGTGGATTTTTTTTTTTTATGTTTTCTGATGTTACTGCCTCATTTGGACGTCCACTGCGTTCTGCATCATCGGTGTCTCTACGACCACGTTTGAAGTCAGCAAACCAACGTTTTATTGTTGTTTCTGATGGAGCGGAGTCCCCATAACACTTTTCAAGCCATTGCTTCGCTTGAACGGTATTTTTTTCCCATCAAGAAGCAGTGTAAAATTAAAACACGAAATTGTTTTTGATCCATTGTTTTGAAACTAACACAAGTAGGGTCACTCTTAGCACAATAACTCACAGACGAATGAATAGAATATCATGAAATTCTCACAGCTGTCTTGTGAAGGTTAGTATTCACTGAAAACAAGGTGACTGCAATACAACTAGCGCCATCTATGTGTTAGGCCCGGGACTTTTCAGCCCATGTGTTAAATAAGTTTTTTTTTTTTTGTGAAAAAGTAAATTTCGTTCTATTTACTTCATATATACGTAAAAATGCATTGGTTTTGACAGTTTTCGAAAATTTGGGTTCAGGCTCACTTTCGCGTGGAATGGCCCAATAACTGAATGTATTATGTTTCCGTCTAATTAATTTGTTATCTTCATTGTCAGTGTCTGGGTTGTCATCTGGAAGCAGTTTATTGATAATGAACTCTAAAGTTTCTTCAATATCTGTCGTGTATTCGTCATTCTGGTTTTCCATTGTAGTTAGTGTAAGAGAGGGCTTGATTTTATTCATTATTATTTTATATGGCATTCCCCTGTATCTAATTTCCCCTGGCGGGTATGTATCTAATTTCTCTTTCAAAAACGAGTTCCAATCCTTTTGTTTCCTTATGATGATATGGAAACCCAGTATGATACTACAAATATAACAAAATATAATGATCAAATAAATCACCAAGACGCCAAGGCCCAATTAGGTGTTCCTGGAACGGTGGCTCAGTGGTTGAGCGTTCACCTCTGGTGCATGGGATCCCTGGTTCGATCCCAGCTCTCGCCAAGTGAACTTTGTGGTGGACAAACACCGTGTGGGGGTTTCTCGGCGTTCTCCCGTTTCCTCCCACTTTATTCATTCACTATTTCTCCTTTAGCCTAGCCGGCATAACTGTCGGACGTAAAACTCAAAGATTTCATTTTCATTGCTTTGTTTTCGTATTACTAGTAATAGCAGTAGTGGTATTCGCTGTCGTATTAGTATAGTAATGAGTAGTAGCAGTAGTGATAGTAGTAATAGTAGTAGCAGTGGCAGCAATAGTGGAATTAACACTATTATTCGTAATCGTAATAGTAATAGTAGTATCAGCTGTAGTAGTTGTAGTATTAGTATCACATACGGTATAACAGTTTTACATATCTTCTCTGTTACTCGTAATGCACTAATAAGCGTAGTATAAGACTTTTATGTCCATGAGCTGTATTATTGTATAATAAACATGGCTAGACAGAGCAAGCACAGATAACACATAGACAGACAGAATAGGGATATAGAAAACAAACCTTGGGTAACCTTTCACACGATTTTCCGATTCCAGAAGGACAAATAGACATTGCAATATTATGACGACACATTTCTCATTTTCCATTGCATATTGAAGGATTGACTTGACTTATCAGACTTGGTTGTTCCCAGGCCGGTTACGCCCGGCCCGTTTAGGGTCCAGCCCGTTCTCCGCCTAGCTCGAGCCGGGCACAGAATACAGATCCATTCAGGCCGTTTTCGGGTCTGGGTTTGCAGGGCTTTGGCACTGATTTGTTTGTAATAAAAAATTAAGCAATCAGATGTAATTTTGGGAATGCGGCGTAGGATCGACACTGCGTAGCATCGAAACTGCGTACGATCGAAAAATTCAGCTCAAAACCTGTTTCGATCCTACGCAGTTTCGATCGTACGCAGTTTCGATCCTATGCAGTTTCGACGCTACGCAGTTTCGACCGTACGCAGTTTCGATCCTACGCAGTTGCCCTGAAATAATTTAAGTTTTAATCATGCGCTCAAAAAATATATTTTTTTTTCTCTCTCTTTAATTTGTTTAACCTGTGCAGCTATAAATTAGGGTTATATTCATTGACTCCACACGACCTAAACTGCGTAGGATCGAAACTACGTACGGTCGAAACTGCGTAGCGTCGAAACTGCGTAGGATCGAAACTGCGTAGCGTCGAAACTGCGTAGGATCGAAACTGCGTACGGTCGAAACTGCGTAGCGTCGAAACTGCGTACGATCGAAATTGCGTACGATCGAAACTGCGTAGCGTCGAAACTGCGTAGGATCGAAACTGCGTAGGATCCACACTGCAGGTAGGATGGACAAGTTACAGGCGTATGGATTGAGAATCAATTATGATTTGTAATGATGACTATGTCAGAAGTGTAATACTAACTTTGAAACAGCTTCGACGGAATATAATGTAAAATAGTTATGTAATATGAAGAATTTAAAGTAATGAAGAATATGATGTATGATGAATATTGAAGGATAAGAATAATAATAATGTTTAACGAATATTTCGATTGTAAAGATATTATTTCTAAAGGCTGTCAGAAAGTTAGAGAAACAAAAGTCAGATAAAAATTCATATGCTCTTCTGTGTGCACTTGTCTGCGTAATATGAATGAAAATTTATATGATTTTATGTACAGCTTAACGACCTAATCACCAGTTATTCATATGTATGTCAACAACTTTACAATATTGTACTTCGCTTTGGGAGTTTCTCATTTGTACACTGAACCTTTAAATCGATTTATAATTGGAACACGTACCCGTGGGAGTAGGAGCATTTCAATGTATTCCGTTACATTTCACAAAAATATTTTTAACCGTAAAAGATTCGAAATTAAACTACTATTCAAATAGAGAATAAAATTACGAAAATTTACAATTATTACTGGAAATCAATGCTCTCATCCATTTTGAACATTTTAAAAGAACATAGTTTCTAATGTATTGAAATTTCATTTCTTATGAATAGTTTGAAACGTTGTAAATAGTTGTAAAGAACCTGCAGAAAATTCATCAAAATCCTCCTACAATGGGGAAGCCGTGTTAGACATGGAGTTAGTGGATGCAGATGGTGGCATTGGAAAAGTCCGGGTCTCCCGAGCACAGTGGTGATATCAGAAACCGGGCCCCAGCCATGAGGCTCCAGAAAAATGGGGTCCCGAAGTTTTGGGCGCGGGTTCTTTCTATACGCCTATTAAACATGGAATTGTATGTTTGTGGTGAAGTTGAAAATGTTCGGGTCGTCTGAGCACAGTGTTAACGTCAGAAATTGGGCCCTTGTCTCAAACGTCCAAAAATGGTGTCCTGAAATTTTGAGCTTGGCTTCATTCTATTTTTCTTTTAAGCATGGAGTTATTGGATATATATTGTGGTGTTGGTAAGCTGCGGGACCTGAGACTCCAGAAATGAGATCCCAAAAGTTTGGGTTGAGGTCTCTTTTATTTGCCTATTTAACATGGTGTTGTACTATAGTGTTAGCGTTTGAAAGGTCAGGGTCGATTAACGAAAGCGGTAATGTCAGAAATTGGACCCTGGCCTCGAAGCTCCAGAAAATGTGGTTCCGAAATGTTGGGCTCGAGTCCACTCTATTTCTCGTTTAAGCATGGAGTTGTTGCATACAGATGGTGACGTTGGAAAGATCCGATTCCCCTCAGCACAGTGGTGGTCAGGAACCGTCTCCCCACCATGGGGTCCCAGAAATGGAGTCCCAATGTTTTGGGCATGAGCCCCTTCTATACGCCTATTCAGGGGTGTAGCCAGCAGGTTTGTGTAGGGGGGGGGCCGCCGTTTGTGAGGGGGCCAGCTACAATGTACAAAGCCAAAAAAAAAAAAACTGTTGCTGTTAGTGTTTTTGAGCCCTGAAAGAAAGGAAAATTTTGGTTTCCTTTTGGAAGACTAAAAACACTATTTTAGATTATTATTATTATTATTATTATTATTATTATTATTATTATTATTATTATTATTATTATTATTATTATTATTATTATTATTATCCATAAATTATATTCAAGATAGTTTTTATTATGCTTAATCAAGAACTACTGCCCGGGACCAAACGCTATACTTTTGTGCATAACTATAAAGGTAACCAAGAAAGTTCTGTCCCTTTTCGTGGAGGTCTGTGTTCAATTGGACCTCACATTGTGAGTTGAATGCGAGTGGAGATAAGGCGAACGTCAGTTGTTGGTGTGGGTGTATCCAACATACTACCTGGTTATGGCAATTCAGAAACACCGTGAACTTGCGTAAAGACAGAGGGAACATGGGACATCCACAGAGCGTCATAAGAGCATGTATGCTGAACGATTTCAAATGGAAGTCAAACGCCCCTGTAGCGGGACAGAAGATACGACAGGTCTTTGGTGAGGGTGTCGTGACGACGCGGACATTGCAGGGATGGTTTAATAAGTTAAAGAACGATGACGAAACACCCGAAAACACCACGTGCCAGAAGACCAACACATGTACAAAGAGGAACTGGGACTACAATTCAGTATGTGGTGAAACTATTTGGCAGCACATCCATCAACTTGTAAAGCACTACAAGTTGGGTCGATGGGTCTCATATTTTGACTCCGGGCCAGAAGGCAACGCGGCAATCGCCTGTGTTTATTTACTGTTTCGGAGCCATTTCTGGGCAGGGTGTTGACATGTGATAAAAAGTGGGTCCTATACGAAGCTCCACGGCGCCGTCATCATTGGTTAGCATCCCATGAACCGATTTCAAAACAGCAGAAACCAGCACTGTACCAGGACAAGGTGTCCTTCTGTGTGTTTGGTGTATCATGCATCGGGAACTGCTACCAGCTGGTCAGTGTACCAATGCAACTGTGTACTGTCAGCAGTTGAGCTGTGATCAACAAAAACTCAAAACTCTGAAGCCATCACTTCTGAATTGCAAATGGGTCCTCGTTTACGGGACAACGCTAAGTCCCACGTGGCTAGGATGACTCAGGTCACCATTTTCCGCCTTGGATGGGAAACAATATTGCAACCACTACATTCCCCGGGTATTGCACCGTCCGATTATCACCTGTTCCATTCTTTGGACAATCACCTTAGAGGACGCCAGTTCAAATCCCTAGTAAAAGTCCAAAATGCACCTGATACTTTCTTCGTTTCACGGCCCACCAAGTTCTACCGCGATGGATTGCATGGCCTTCCAGAACGTTTTCAGAAGGTCGTCGATGCTGATGGGGACTATTTTTGATCTTCCAGGTTAGGTGACATATCGATGTTCGAAGGTGGTGGGTGAAAAAGCAACAAAACTTTTCTTGGATACCTTTATATTTAAATTTAAGACCTTGTATACAGAACCTATCTACACAAGATTGATTTTCTTCGAAATTTCACTTAATTTCTTTATGGTTTCCTGACAAAAATATTTATTTATTATTCGTGACTTAAAAAAAACGCATAATTATTTTATTACACTGAGTAGACATAAAAGAGAGCGAATGAAATCCAAATTGAATAAAAGCATTGTTTCTCACCTAATTTTCCATCCTCTATGTCTTTTAAAAACACTCGTTAAGGCATATAAATATATACTGTACTTACAAATCAGTTTAGTACCTTTGTTTTATGGCTGTATTTGTAGTACCTTGGTAAGACGTTTGTCTTCAAACTGTCAAATATAAATCGCAGTAAATTGTGTAATCAGGTGTCACAAAAAGTATCCTATTTTTCGATCGGTATAAGGAAGAGATACTATACTATTTTTCGATCGGTATGAAAAAACAATATTTCTCCATACTATTTTACCATAAATTATTCATTGTCAATAACCTTTGTTACTTTTAAATGAATGAAGCGAGATAATTTTACTATGATGTTTTAAAAGCTGGTCATTTGGGGGGGGGGCAGGAAACCATTTGGGGGGCCTGGCCCCGATGGGCCCCCCTTTGGCTACACCCCTGCGCCTATTAAACATGAATTATTGTACGAAGGTGAAAAACTTGTAACTTCCTAAGAAAAAAAAACTTGTATCTTCCTTATAATTATTAGATAATAATCTCAGCTCCTAAACACGTATAAAAGAAACCGAAGTTATATTTCAGCAAAAAACAATTATCATAAAACATCTCTTTGCATGTGTAATGACTGAAATGTATTATACTTTGCTCCCCTCCCAAATAAATGGGTTAACATAAATGACAGGCGATATAATGTTAAGATTTACTGCAATCTTCTATGGTTTTTATCATATCACTTGAAAGCGAAAAAGTAAAAATTATCTAAGTAACAAAGTTTATTGCGTTCCGGGGTGACCGCAGCGAAGCGGGGTGAACGCTGCTAGTAAATAAATAAATAAATAAATAAATAAACGATTACAGTCGATAAGCGTAAATCTGACAGAACCTATTTTCCGAAATCTAAAACAAATCAAGCAGATTGTTTATTGCTTGTTCGAGATTGTCCACATTACATTTTCGGTCGCGATTGTCCACATCACATTTTCGGTTTTTCATTGTATGTAATTAACTATACCATAACACAAATTCCCGCTACGAACAAATTACACGTTAGGTATACGCCTATGTGTCTCGTCTCGAGGACTTCTGGGCCACAGTGGCTTAGTGGCAGAGGGTTCACACATGATGCGGGGCCCCATGGTTCTATACCAACTTGCGCAAAGTGGGGTTTGTGGTGAACAAACACCGTGCGTGAGGGTTTTCTCGGAGTTTCCCTTTCCCACAACTCTTTCATTTCACCATTCCACTTATTCTCATCATCTGCGTCTCCTTTAGTCTACCCAGGATGACAGTCGGACATAAAACTTAAAGATTGCATTTTCATTTTCACATTTGGAGACCCTGTATCTGTGTTCCTTGAGTGCCCCAAATGCTAAATAATAATGGGTTGGAAGGCCCATGAAGTTTAGTACCTGGTACACCCATTATCTCAACTTGCCCAAAAAGTTAAGGGCTCACGTTAAGTTAACGCCCCAAAACTTTGGTTTTCACACCTTATTAACTATATTGGCCCAGAAGATGAAATTTGTTAGCTCATCGATCTTTATCTCGACTAGCCCAGAAAGTTGGGAGGCTCTGGTGAAGTTAGCCCCCAAATTTTCGGCGCCTATATCACATTAACTATGGGAGAACGAAAGCTGAAATTTGGTAGCCTATCCCTCCCGTAGACAGTACTATGTAGGCCATTCATTCTCTGGACCAGCCCAGAAACTTGGGGGGGGGGCTCACGTTAAATTTTGGCGGTGTACGTGACTCACTACTGGATTTACGGGCTACTGACTTCTGGTTCCTTCTCCTACGCTGTGCTCGTTATCAGTTCTGTAAACCATCTTGGATGAACTGACCTGTAGTATATAAAGGACTCAATGGGAGGGGTTACAAACCCCCCCTCTTCGGTACGCCACTGCCTAGGTATATGACATATTTAAACGGGATGTGTTGAGTAATAGAAACGATCTTTTCGCAAACTCTCTCTAGTGCATTTTCTATTTACAAATTGTGGTTAGGTCATTATTAGGTAAGTAAATGTAGGCTCAGAAATATGTCTCCATCATGAGACATAACAAAATTGAACGGAACTTTATTCGGCAGGCCTGTACACGGCATTGAACCAGAAAACAGAAAGCCAGCACCAATATCGAATGGTAATATTTAAACTAAACACATGTGAGCATTGACATTCATTTATGAAATACTAGCTGAAATGCCCGGTGTGCACAGGGAAATATAGTTATAGGAAGGTCTCAAGGTATACTTGAACTTAATTTCTCCTTCCTGAAATATTTTATTTTTGACAAAGTTTAAACCACTTCCCATTGAACCCCGCCCTAGGATCCGCACCCAATAAAATTAAATATAGGCCTACTACAGTCTTTTCCAGACTATTATGTCCTTGATGAATTTACCTAGAAGGAACTCATACATTAAGTTTAATCTTCCTAATATAAGTGTCTCGACAGATATTCTCCCGAGTTCGATCTGCGGTGGGGTAGATCCACGTCTTACATAGAGTCGCTGCTGAAAGAGACAGTATTCTATACATCACCCCACCTCGTAAGATATTATAATTTTTCATTACTTCTTACCCCCTTTTCCGTTTTTAACCTTTTCCTTCCCCTCTTTCTGCCCTCCCCGCAAGATGCGCACCAAAAAGTCTATATAGTCTACGTTTTCTTCCAGACTACGATATCTTTAATAAAGTTAGTAGAAAGGAGCTTATATATCAAGTTTCATCAACGCCTTAACCTTTGACCTTGAATATCTCAAAATACCCCCTCTTCAATTTATTAAAAAAAAAAAAAAAAACATTTTTTAAACCAATATAGTAGCACCGACATGACAAATATAAAGATGGCACACCAGCAGCATCGTACAAAAAAAAATATCCACATCGCTGCATCACCGAAAATCACGAAAAAAGCACTTTAATGCATCTTAAGTACCATTTACTCTTATAAGCTTGAAAATTAATTTTACTAACAAGGGATGTATCTGGACTCGGACGGAAGAATCTAAATGAAACCATGTAGGTTATATAAATTATTGGACACAAAAATCGTGGGGTCAGCCATTCCCACGTAAAAGTCTGTGTTTGTCGACAGGCGGCATCTTTGTGTTCGGATATGGGGTGAACTATTCATCTTGATACGCCTTTATAACTTTTATGCGAATAGATATATAACGCTGGGATTTTGCACATACAAATATCAGCAGGGTGACATTTTCTGGCATACTCTTCAATACCACCAAATTAACAGTGTTACCAACCCATCACAAAGTTATTTTTTTAATGGCACTACGTCAGGCTATTATAAATTTCAAATCTACATTCAAAGCAAAAACAAACCAAACCAAACTTGTTGTTCATTATTGCAAACCGAGGACGCTACAGCATCACCAATATTCAGGAACGTGAAAATTTTGGAGGCCTCTACAATACTAATAACTGAAGTAAGACGGACAGAACAGTTGCATGGAATTGAAAATTGCATTTCCAAAGACTATTTCGGAAAAAAAATAGTGCTTAGATACGTACCATGTCTAATTACGTAGATTCTTTTTAAAGGTTGTGAGGATCATAATACTGTTTACAGCAATTTGATAATTCAAACCGTTCTGGACGTATAATAATTATTGTTAAAGTTACCAATATTTCCTAAAATAACGTAGTCCTAGTTGCGAGAAATTTTGAAAATGACATTTTTCTTCCCGATCAAAATGTAATGTTGAAAAGCCTGGCAATAATTTTCAAAATGTACAAATTATTCCTCTCACACACAAATTCCACATAAAAGTTGTGCAATTCATATTTCCTTTTCTCATTTAAAAAAGCATTACATTCACCACATTAATAAAATATTGTTCACGAAACCAGTCAATTAAAAAAATAATAAAATTTACAATATAATTAACCATATTTGCAGTGTAAAAAAACATATTTACAATATTTACCATAGCCAATTACATTCGACATCATTGCTCATAATTAGGGATGCGCACGAGACGAGTCGAGACAGGATTTTCCTTACAATATTCGAGTCGAGACACGGTTCTTCTAATAGAGAAATATACATTTTTCGAGTCGAGACATCACTTTTACAGCACATTTTCGAGACGAGACAGCCACAAATCTTGTCTCGTGCGCATCCCTACTCATAATTCAAATACGTATTAAAGTAAAATAAATTGAAATGTCCCTTAATTTTTTTAAAAATCCACATAAAATATACATTCACTAACATAATGAAAATGGCAATTTAACATTTCAATTGTTAGACTTCAAAGCAGCAAAAGCAATTTTCTTTTGGGTAAATTTAGGCACCCCAAGTTTTGTAAACACGTTTCTTGCAAACATGTGTTTTAGCTCCCCTGGATCCTATGACCAAGGGGAGAACCTCAAATCGCTTGTTATCATGGACCTAATGTTTAAGTCTTTCATACTTAGTTATTTTCTCTTCTTTTGCCCTTACATCCATGTCATTTCCTTCAAACGTAATGATAATGTCAATTATATACTAACACAGTTATTCTCAACAATTAGGTCTTGTTTCAATTGTACATTTTCAATATCAAACTCTAGCTCTTTACCCGTCTGATAGCCTCTTAACGCGCAATGTCTTCCAATAATTTGAACAATCTGGTTATGCCTGACTATACGTCTGTTGGCATGATAAGTGATTTGGAGATACGCTCAATTTTTTGAAATTCTTAGAACCCCACTTCCTCCCCCTCTTTCCCATCGAATTTCCAAAAACACTTCACAGATGTTTCCAAAAAATGTATTGCGTTGTAAAGTTCTTTAAGTGGGGGAAGAGATCGAAGGTGTCCCGTATTATCATGGAAAAAAAATGTGGCAGGCTTTATATATTATATATATTATGAGGTAGTATATGAAGGAAATTGCGACGTATATTGTAATGTATGAATGAAAAAGGATATTAAAGTAATTTTTATATAGGGGAAAGTGGGGTAGAAATGGGTAACTAAGGTTTGATGTGTTGCCAAAGTCAAGATTGGCAACAAAATGTAATGATGATCAGAACAATTACTCTTGACTTATAATTCGTGAATACTACAAAAATGTGATAGGTTCTGTCTATTGTTTTGCATATATGTTTTTCACAAAAAAGCAAATCACCCGGAAGTACCCTAATGGTGGGGTAAGACCAGGTGTACATGCTAATCGGGTTTCACCCCACATGTATCGTGTATGAAAAACGTGGCATCGCTAAACTAATACAATTTTATAGTTTATTTTATGTATGTATTAGTATGTTCATTTGTGTTAAGTAAGTCCTCATGAAATGTGCAACAAGGAGTAATAATTACCTAATCAGTCACTAACAATCATTGCAATCCCGTCGACCACTGAAAGAAAAACTACAGTAAACACGATATAAGACGCTGACGGTTGTAGCAGCGGGGCGAAATGGCCGTTCCTTCTTTACGTGTTAAAGGCTGCCAAAAACATGAAAAAATGAATTCTAAAGGTCCATAGCTCCAAAACTATGGGATCTACTGTTGTCGAGTCAAGACTTCACTAAGGAACTAGTATGTGCTCTATCGAAAAATACATGTTTTAGATTCCTAAGGTACTCACGCAACAATTTTTATGGAGGTAGTTGGAGAATACTTTATATCATAGGCCCGTAGTTAAACTCCCTCTATAAAAATTGTTGTGGAAGCACCTCAGGATTCTGACACACGCATTTTTGGATAGGGCACATACTAGTTCCTAAGTTAAGTCTTGACCCGACTGCGGTAGGTCCCATAGTTTTGGAGCTATGGACCTTTAAAATTCATTTTTTCATGTTTTTGGCAGCCTATAACACGTAAATGATGGGGTTTTCGCCCTATGTTTATTGGAACGTTTTTGTTTGTTTTACTCTCAGGAATAACTCCTCTGCTTTTGTACAATGAATGTAGTGCCATACTGTATATATTTTTCTATATATGGGTGCACCGAAAAAAATATTTTTTCTTTTAAACGCTACACTGCGGAAAACTTGCCTCTATGGTAGATAAATAAAATGCAAAAGAAATATATTTTCTTGTTTACGTATGACGGTACGCAACGACCCTAGACTTTGAAAAAATATACGATTTTCATAACTTTTTGAATACATTGAGAAAATTCAAATAACTTCTATAACAAGTACCTATAGTAATATATCAATAGAGAAAATTATAGAAAAAATAAATAAATGGAAAAGGAATACATTTCACAATTTATTAGTAGCGTATTACACTTATAAAAATACTTTTTTATATACAAAAAATGACATTTTGAAATATATGACTGATTGAAACCTACAAACTGTTTAGTGATTTCATTATATTAACCACTGTGGCGTGGCTGTTTACAAGAATATTACTCGCAGCCAGTTTTACTGCCCGTTATTTGGCAACCCAAAAGAGTTATCATTGAATAAACTTCCAACTTATGAAGATCTTCTTAAGCGTTTTCTTTCATTAACATTACAACTTAGTAGTGAAAACAAACAGCAGGTCAGTTAGTTTTTCTTAAGTTTCGAATATTGTGGCAGACAAGTTGAATCTGTGTTTGATAAAGCTTCAATACCAACAGCAACGTCTTACAGAACTGTTCAGTTAATAAATGCATACCAGGTAAGTTATCATAATCTTATGAAGTAGTTTAAGCGGGATAAGGAAAGGTTCAAAAGGAGAGTTGAACATTTCAAAAGAAAATGTTTTTTACTGTTTGATGTCTTTGCATGTAAGTGCATAATAACATTTGACTGCAATAGCCAAAAGGTCACTAATACTGAGGTCTGTGAATTCCCTGTGTCCATTATCTATAACTGTGAAAAACTGAAAAAAAATATCCATCATTGAATTAAATTCTTGTATACCCCGAAAGAAATATTGGCACAGGTAATATTGCAAGTGTAACGGTACAAAAGAGATTACCCAAAGACATGGAAGGAATTTGTTTGAACATAAAAGAACTTAGTTCAATGTTAATTTATTTTCACAGCCATCTTGTTCAAAATATACAAATGCAGAAACTCTCCTGTCAAAAGAGGAGGCAGTGATTTGCCTGAAGACAGTAAGTACGCCAGAAATGTTTACTTGGGGGGGGGTTCAAAATAAAAGGGGGTGTGCTCTCAGAATAGTGATATAACTTTTAAACAAACTCAAACAAGAAAACAGTATATTTTGTTACGCAACTATTGCAATACTACTACTACTACTACTACTACTACTACTACTACTACTACTACTACTAATAATAATAATAATAATAATAATAATAATAATAATAATAATAATAATAATAATAGTAGTAGTAGTAATAATAATATCAGCTCTTCGCAGTGGTAGGTTCAATAAAGTAAGTTCACACATTTGAGCATTTATTATTATTATTATTATTAAACTAAGTAATACAGTGAAACCTCTCAAAACGGACACCGATGGAACTGATTATTTGTCCGTAAATGAGAGGTGTCCCTAAAAGGAAGGGTTCTCTTTTTTTAATAACACAACACCACACATATTTATGGCATGGAAGAATAAGAAAGTTTGTCCTCTTACGAAGATGTCCACTATTGAGAGATGCCCGTTAAGAGAGGTTTCACTGTATTAGGAATTAACCTCCACTATTTTACCCAGTAGTTACATGTGAATTCATTACATACGAATTATTGTAGTCTAATTATTTTGCAAAATTCTGCTATTATTTCAATTTATTCACCCCAGCAAGTTTTAGTGGGTGATTTTTTTTTTTAAATATTAATTGGGAAAAAATTCCCTCGTCCCATGCTGAAATCACATTCGTTTAGTAATTAATACTGTACATAGTTCCAATTTCATTATTTTAATATTCTAACCCTGTTATTAACGTTAATTGTTGTAATATTATTTGATCTCTTAATCTCTGTTCCTGCCCCTTCCTAGCTACGTTATTGGCTCTGAATATCTTTCATAAGCAATTATTCATTGATTTAGTTATTTTCCAGAAATTCAGTTTTTCAATTTACAAATATGTTGTATCTGTCTGTTTTGTCTTCTTTAATATACCCTAATTTTAATAATCCCAGGGCTCATAGTGGTCTGATCTCTTGTAAATAGTTGAAAAGTGACCAAAAATGGCCAAAAGCACACGAAAAAGTGACTAAAATCTCATCATGCCTCTTTTTCCTTTGTCAATTTCTCCAACACCTCTCTCTTTGTTTGTTCTTTTGTTTCTTCTTTACTTCTTCTTTTTGAGCTTCCTCCTTTCTTAGGTTTTCAAAGTATGCTTTGTAGTTACGGTAAGCAGACTTAGCAGATGTAAAAAGCTTCTGAGTAAGTGAAACCAGTTCTGGCCTATTTCCGAATTCGTTCATCCCAGACATTATATTTAACTTCGCATTAAGAGTTCTCAAAAACGTGAAATATTCGAATTCATCACCTACTCTTAAGAAGAACATACAAGAAGCCAGTGGCGGCTAATGTTAGTGTTGCAGCGTTGCGCAACGACCAAACTATTTCAAGAAAAAATATTATTAGCAATAGTAGTAAAGAACACAAAAAAATAGTTTCTAATACTCCCATATATACTTTAAATAACATTTTTTTTTACTTCTCTAACTGTCCGTTTCGTTAATCCGTTTTAAAAAGCGAAAAATAATCCGTCACAGAGTCTCTAATTTATATTGTGTTGCAGCGAGCATACAACGACCAGATTCCTTCAGCGCGGGAATTGGAGCAAATGTTAAGTCTCCTTTCCCCTATCTCAGAAGCTAAAGGGTCTGGTCGTTGCAGCGCTTCTGCAACACAGCACGGTTTCGAGTGAACGAGAAGGTTTTCGCTCTAAATAAGATTTCTAAATTTTATTTCACTAGCAGTTAACAAATGGAAATGTTCTTATGCATTCATATTTTTATATTGCGACACTAATACTGAAGCAAATCAATATAATGACAATTAAAAAATAGTGATAGCAGAATTACAAAATAAAAAAGAAAATATATAGTAAAGCAGAAATCAAATGAAAGTAGATCCGCATTTACAAGTTAATTCTTAGTTTATATAGATAATAAAAATTTCTTCTACAGTAATTTGTGAACCAAATATTAATAAGTCAATATGCAGAATCCCCCCCCCCCTCTGTGGATAGTATTTTAGTATATACATATTTCTTTTATAAAATAAGTATATTTTATACTCTTGATAGAAAGAACTGTATGGTGGGAAACGCCACATTGAATTTGGGACTAGTTAGCAATGCTCAGAGGCGTACCCACGAGGGGGTCCACCGGGTCCGGACCTCCCCAAAATTTCGAAACTCAACTAGCATTTGTAGACTATCTTAACGAACCATATTTGTTTAACAGAGAAATGATTGATGTAAGCTAAATATTTTATTTTACGCCTCATCATGTACTCTTTCTTTTCTTATAGAAATAATCGTTCTATCATTTTTTCTAAAAATATAGGTGACAGTAATTAAGAACTACTTGTCTTTTCGGGTACAGTAAAAGACAGGTTCGTTATTACGTAGACGTATTGGACCTTCCTCAAATACTTTGGACCCCTCCCAGCTAACATGTTGTTCCTATATCTGGCGGGTTTCAAGATTGCTTTCCAGAACGTTGATAAACATTGTTTCGCCTCATGTGGAAGTATATTGTGTTCATCGTGCATTGCGTAACAACCGAGACGGATGATTTGGAATGTAGTTCTTTTTTTCTTTTACGCACAAGTGTGTGTGTGTGTGTGTGTGTGTGTGTGTGTGTGTGTGTGTGTGTGTGTGTGTTGATATATGAATAGGGTTGCCAACTCTGTAAAATAAAAAGAACCGACACTTCCTCAAAATTCTCTGTGATATAGGTCTCAGCGTGAAGTATCTCTGTTCGGACCTATCCATGGAAATGAAATGTACTATCGTGAACGAAAATCCATTAACACATATATTCTGTATGTCCTTAGAACATTCACTAATAACCTTAATAGATACATTGTGCTATAAATTAGAAACTGAAATTGATCAATCGGCACTGATCAATTTATTGTATTTACCAGTAACTACCATTCCTTTAAAATTATCGAAACAGATGAACAAAAGTATAATAATCTTTACGTGACAATTTTGGATTTGGAAAATGAAATTCACTCTTTAAACATATAGTCTGTACTTCAACTATAGGAAATTGCTTTAAGAAATCCTTTTCCACTCTTAATAAATGTATAAAATTCCTTGAAAGTAAATTTCAAATTTTCCCTGATACAGTCCCTGTCATCTCTCTACAATTTTCTAAACAGGTGAACAAAATATATTAATCGTTGATACATGGTGAAAGGTAACAGTTTTGAGTTTACAGAATGACAGCTACTTTTCAATATCTATACTTCGAACTAGATACAAATTTGAAAAAAAAAAACGGTTAAAAAGGGGCTGGTGAGAAGTTTGTACCCGTCACCGGCTTTAATCAAAACAACATCAAGTTTTCCGGCCAGGCCAATGAAAAGCCGGCCAGTTTACAGCCCTATGTATGAATATGTGACATTCGCAATTCATATACTAGTATCTCTTTTGTATCAACTGTTTTGGTTATTAGTTATTAGATTTAATTTTGCTAGAATGAATTGTTCACAAAAATCTAGAAAAAATATTTCTGCACTTAATATTAACTGTACCTATGGCGTCAGTAAAAGAAGAGAAGTTCTTTTTCACATCAAAAAGAATTGACACTTTCAAGAAATTGAATGTCCCAAGAAAGGTTATCACCATTGGTTATGCTTTCCATCGAAAAAGACCTGACAATAAGAATACTAGAGTTCAACCAGCATGTATTGGGCAGATTTGTTCCAATCAAAGAGAGAAGAATGAACTTACTAATTAAATAAGGTGATTAATCGGATTAAATGTTCTCCACTTTTTATTTTTTTAAAACAGATTTTTATTTAATTTAACATGTCGCATAGCATTTGCATCTAAATTTATGCTGATTAGTCAATGAGTCCACTTTATATCTTCTGTCTCCGATCGTTCGTACTGCAACACCCGAAACCACAAACCACCGGCCGCCACTGCAAGAAGCATAGCACAAGACGAACATGATGAACCACACAAACACACACGCACAACGTTGAATGGGGCATTAACTATTACGAGAGAAAACTAAAAGATTATTATCGTAGAAGGAAGAGTAGACACAGAAGAGCTCTCAACCTCACTTTGAGAGCTTAAGCATTCACCAACCGTCCACTGTGCTTTAGAAAGAATAAAAGCTGAAGTGAGAATAAAGCTGACTGTTTCACTTGTGCCAGCAAGTACTGAAGCTTTCAGGAGAGTAATGAGTAACAAGTTTCTGCCTTTTTCCATTTGTTTATATATTTTTTTCTTAGAAAACTACCAATGCGAAACATAAATCACACGAAAAAGTCACTTTACCTCTCAAAAAAAGTAACTTTTAGTGACAAATTTGAAAAAAAAAAAAAAAAAAGTAACTTTTAGTGAGGAACTTGAAAAAAGTAAATTTTAGTTTAAAAAAGTGACTCGCTATGAGCCCTGTTCCGCTCAATGAATTTACGTAAATAAAAAACATTACTTTACAAAAATTAAGCTAGCGCCAAATGGGTTCCTGCATAACACTAGACTCAGTCTAAAAAATATATAATTCTTACTTCGATCGATCTCTTCATTTCTAAAAACGTTTTGACTACACCCTTCTAACATCCGCCCGTTAATACACCACTTGCAGAGCAGGCTCGAGACCAGCCACAGAGCTTTGGGGTCCATGAATATGTTAGGAGGGGCTAAGTCATTAAAAATTCTCCTACAAATATCTAAATTGTGCATTTTGTATTGAGGTCTGGAGGGGACATGAAAAATTTAGGGGGGCCAGTCCCTCTTTACCCCCCTCTGTTTGTGAGCCTGTTGCAGAGTAGCACTTACCAACTGAATCTGGTATAGGCTTATTGTCACATTTTTCCTTATTGAGGAGGAGGTAGGTGAATGACCGCTCAAGACGTTGCCAATTTTTGTTTTGCTTTTCAAGTCCTGGGGCATTGTAGAAGACCTTACGTATGGTTTCACACCTTCCTGCGTCCAGACATAGGAGGAGATGATGTCATAATTTTAAAATATATATTTTCTCTTATTAAGCCTATGTTCATTATTTTTTGGCGGGCTTATTTTTGCACGTAGAAGATTGAAATTTTGCACAAACATTCAGTCTACCAAGTAGTATTTACCAGATTTTTTTCAGATTTCTGCGTTAAAACAGGGGGGATCCAGAGGGGCAAAGAGTTGAAAAAAGGGATATTTTTACCAGAAAAACTCTTTCTTCGGGATTTTCCCGCCTTAGATACATGGTGAAGACACGTGCGTCATACCGTCTGAAAGGCAGTTCTTATTCTGAAGAGAATGATGAGCGAAATATGACTCTAGGGTAATTAGGGATGTCTCAGGGAATTTTTGTAAAAATATACTTCTGTATAAAGGAATATTGGACATTTTCGGTTTTTTTTTTTTTTTTTGGCGTGGTTATTTTTGCACGTAGAAGATTGAAATTGTACACAAACATTCAGCCCACCGAGTAGTATTTACCAGATTTTTTCAGATTTCTGCGTTAAAACACGGGGGTTAAGAGGGGCTAAAAGTTGAAAAAAGGGATAATTAGACCAAAAAATCCCTTTCTTCGGGATTTTCCCGCCTTAGATACACGATGGAGACATGTGAGTCATACCGTCTAAAAGGCAGTTCTATTCTAAAGAGAATGATGGGCGAAACATGACCCTAGGGTAATTAGGAATGTCTCAGGAAATTTTTTACCTGAGATCATGGTCTTTTGCGGTAATTTGGGGCATTGTGGGGATTCTTGATAAAATTTCTCCCACCCTTAGTATTCAAGATAGAAACTTGAAATTTGGCACACACATTCAGTCTACCAAGTACTATTTATCAGATTTTTTGAGATCTCTACGTTCACACAGGGCCGCTCCAGAGGGGCCCAAAGTGTGAAAAAATTCTCCCTCCGAAATTTTCCCTTTCGCATCAATTTTCCCTCTTCTGGTATATGATATGGGCATGCAAGTGGTACCATTTGAAAGCCAGCTTCATTCTGAAGAGAATTGGGTATGAACCATGATCCTAGGATAAATAGAGACGATGCAGTAGCTGCTTGACTGAAAGTCTAAAAAATACCCCAAAAACCCCGGATCACGTAAGGGATAACAGACTTAGGGTTCAGAAGAATTACAAAGGCTAGAAACTTAACTTCTAAGAGGAAGTCAATAAGGAGTTTCCAACTACCTAAGATCAATTTCCTAGCTAGAGACTACACCGAAATGATTCACTGGAACACTGTTACACTTTCACCTCAGCCTTTGCTGCGGAATTTTATCGATCACGAGATTTGGTCTAAGGTCCAATCAGGTGAAACAGCGGCTGAGTGGAACTTTGATAAATTCCCGTGTCACACCAAAGCATTAGAATGATGCGTGTAGCTGGTAACTGAGGCGTCACAAAAAGTTGTCGGTTTCAATTCCAGGGATGGTTTTATAAGATATTTAATGCCAAGTTTCATTTTTCAAACTAACAAAAGAAACTAAAGACAAGTAAAAGACTGTATTTCATTACAAACTTAAGTATTACACAATCAGGAAAATGTCTATTTCAATGGAAATTTGTTTTTTTAAGTGTTTTTATAAGTGTAATACGCTGCTAATAAATTGTAAAATGTATTCCTTATACATTTATTTATCTTTTCTATTATTTTCTCTATTGAAATATGACTATAGGAACTTGTTATAGAAGTTATCTGAATTTTCTCCATGTATTGGAAAAGTTACGAAAATCGTATATTTTTTTCAAGGTTTAGGGTCGTTACGCTACCGCCAGACGTAAAAAAAAGACATATTTCTTTTGCATTTTATTTATCTACCACAGGGGCAAGTTTTCCGCAGTATAGCGTTTCAAACAAAGAAAAAAATATTATTTCGGCCCACCCTAATATATGAGGGTCACTACGAAAGTTTTGAGATGTGAAATAACTTACATACTTAAAATCAATTTAACACTCACATTTTCTCAAAGTATTCACCATTACACTGTATACACTTTTGCATCCTTGAAAACCACTCTTGGGAGCAGTGTTGACAGTATTTTTCTTCAAGTTTTGAAAGTTCATTCTCGTAAGCCACTACAGCTTCTTCAGGGCTGCAAAATCTCTTCCCACGCATGCGATCTTTGATCCTGGGGAACATAAAAAAATCACACGGGGCGAGGTCAAAGCTATACGGCGGATGAGTCATAAGTTTGACCTCCGTAGATTCTAAAAACTGAATTGTGATGTTGGCCGTGTGTGCGGACGCGTTGTCATGATGAAGCAGGATCCCACGCAATCCAGTTCTTGGACGCCGGTCCCGAAGCTTCTGGAAGCTTCTGGATGGAAGTTCTTAGACACTTTTGTTAGGCAAACAGTGGTGTGCCACTGAACAGTAACAGTCCTTTTTTCTTCAAGTGGAACAGTTGCAACATGGCCAGATTTGGAGAAGAAAGTTGCGACCATCTTCTTCCCCCACATCGCGGTCGCTTCACTTTCGTTTGTGGATTTTCGTCTGGAAATATCCAAACTGTAGACTGGCGTATATTTTCAGGGTGAAATTGATAGATCCAAGTCTCATCACCAGTAACAATGTCAGAGACGTGTCGAGAATTGCCTCCATCAAATCTTGCAAGCATTTCTTCACACCATTCCACATGCATGCGTTTCTGCTGTTCAGTCAAAGTGTGAGGCACCCAACGAGATGAAACCTTCCTGAGCCGAAGATGATCATGAAGAATTTTTGTTCTGGCTGGCGATCCAACGTTCACTGTAGATTCAATATCCTTGAAAGTTGTTCGAGTATTTTCTCGAATCATTTGTTTCACATTGGCAATGTTTTCATCTGACACAGCTGTTGCCGGACGTCCAGCTCTCTCTTCATCTTTAAGCTATGTCCGGCCTCTTCTGAATTCACCAAGCCACGGAAAAATTGTAGAAGAGAGGGGCAGGAACCACCAACCTTTCAATTACTAGCCGCGTGCTCTTCCGACTTGGCCACGGATGCGATGAAGAAACCGTCGCTTGTAGAGGGATAAATTCTTAAGGTCTTTTGAATTTGGCTAATCAGAGTGCTCCTTTAACCCGCGTATATTCGACGATAACCGTTCGGGATAAAATCTGCTCGCCTTGTAGACCTAATTTTATAACAAAATGACGACTGTCTATTTACTTCATTTTATAGTTCTTCCATATTCACTTTCAAATGATCGGCGCCAGTTGCCATCTAATAAAGTTGATGCGTTTGTTGCTTCTAGTACACAACCGCTTTGAAAAAGAAGCAATAAATGCATCAAATGTGGGAGATGAATTTAGAACACCTAAATGGTACATGCCTAGCACATCTTGTGCTGTTATGGTTTCTTCAGAAACATTTTGTAAAACAATTGAAAAGACATCGCGCGGTTTGTATTTTGAAATTTTGCGTATACTTGGATTTGTTTAAGTATTTCTTTCTACTGTGTTTGCCTGTAGCTTCAGTTCATAAGCCTTTATAATTAGATACCCAACATATTTGGCAATCACGCAGAAAACAACACCGAAGATTCTACACTTGTGTTAATTTAACACACAGGCTGTGTGTCATTTCAACTAGCGGCATTTGACACACAACTCCAAACGGAGAGTGAGTTATTCTAACCACTTGTTTGTTTTATATTTTAACACAATCGTGCTAACACATAGGCATGTCATTGAAATAATACAACGATTTTTTACAGTATAGGCATTTCCAGTAGAACTACAACGATTAAATTTGGTAAAGTTTTTAGCCTCCTGGGACTATATAGAAAATTTCCAAAAGTGAATATTTTCCATTTTTAGCAGTTTTAAAGAGACAAAAAACTGTGTAATTTAAATAGACTTTTTGGATGTACAAAATCTCATATTTTAGGTACCGTAATTGAAATCGGAATAAAAACTAGGAATTTTGGTATGTTAGTAGGTTTATGAGGCGCGAGGCGGTAGGATGAGAAATTTTGTATCTGGCGACAAATTCCCACCTACTTGAAACTAAACTGATTATATAAACATTCAATTGTGCCAATTGCCAAGTTCATAAAGAAATTGAAAATCCAGCAACTGGGTAAGTAAAAAAATGCTAATCCAAATGTCAATTGAAAGAAACGGAAGTCTTTTAAGTAAATATTGGCAACAACGCATTCTAATTTTCCAACTTGGTCAAAAGTTAGCAGGGTTGGAAAAAATACAGTTTAAAAAAAAGAACAAAACGCGTGTTTAAAACATGAAAAAAGTGTTTAAAATGTTTTAAAGATGTTTTAAAACACACACGAAAAAGTACATGTTTTAAACATTTTGAACAGTTTAAAATATGATTTTAAACATATTTCAAAATCGTGTAATCACGTATTTATTAAGACTTTTTGCTCTTTCAACCGATCTTTTCATTTATTTTATTCTCTTTAAGACTACACAGTGTTGGGTACAGAACATTTCCGTATAGATTAGTAATTCTCAACTTATTTCATATAACGACCCCTTTTATTACACCCTCTTGCCAGTGACTCTCATACAGTAAGTATTTTCTTGGATATAGTAAGCTTTTAAGGTAGATTTTAAAATTTACCAACTATAGAGGTTTCACACAATCTATCAATATACATGGCAAAACAAAAGTCCTCACCATCCTTGTGCGTTGAGAACGGGTTGAGAGAGAATGATGAAACTTGGAAGTGGTCTGACACATCAGATGGTGCTATCAAGCATCATGGCGAACATCTGTGCTTAGTATTCGAAATTTCAAATGCAAATGGTGTCATGTTACATGAGGGCTAGAATTTTACCAGAAATGCTGTCGTGCGGTTATTTTAACCATAAAGAAAATCATTTCTAGTTACCGCTTCTAAAAGTTTTGTAGTTATGCCTTTAGGGGCTAAGCTAGCGTTTCGTGGAGGCGGGTGAGATTTTTGTTGCAAAATTTGATTACTATTTCATAACACTGGTGCTAATAAAATTATTTTATAATAATAGGGCTACGTTTTCGAAAAGTAATGTTTGAAGCACACTTCATATTGTGCTAACTTTATATTTTCTGCAAGTCTATGTAATTGGTTGTTTTTTGAGTCAAAAATTTATTGACGAAAGGTAATATTTGGGGCGTTCAGAGCACAATAGATCCAAATCCATTTTCAATCAACTTCAGTTTTCCTCAGCAAATGAATTCTATTTCAAAAAATAATACTTCGCAGTCAAGAATCCAAAACAAATGTAACTAAAACCATGCGAAAAGGCGTGGGATAGTTTCATATGACAGCCGCTAGTAGGGGTGTCAGTGGAACAGGAGGGCAACCACCCTATCCGCACGCTGCATTTCAGATTTTGGGGACGGTAAGACAGTTTTAGAAATCTTTTGATAAGCAAATTCCAACAGAATAAGCCTGAGGTAATTACACCGAATAAATACGAAGAACATACAGATGATTAAAACTGGGAAGTTGCTTAGGTCCAATTTCCTGAATTTTAAGCAGGCCCGAAACTCGAAAGTAGAGCCACCTTTGAAATCCTTGGGTAAAAAAAAAAATATACAAGAAAGCAATATAGGCCTATAGCTCCTTACGGCCAATGATCAAAATCCGTATTTATTCGGTGCAAGGACTTCAATTTTTAAATGTTGGACTTTGCTAAGCAAAATGTTTCTAAATCTGCATTACTGCCCCAAAAATCTGAAATTCAGGGTAGAAGACGGATGACTTCTAAACGAACGCCCCTATCTAGCGGCAATCATACAAAATTCTAGATTCCTTTTTTTCAGGTAGTTTTTCTTTCTTTCATCTCGGATTCGTGGTTGTGAAAATATGACATTTTACGTCGATGTATTCTTTTGGACACATTCTGCATTTATGTAACGTAATTATGCATCATTGACTATGACATTCGGAGCCTGACTTGTTAATCATTCCAACGCTGCAACATACACAATACAAGTATAATGTTAATATCTTAAATGTATGAGCAAGGAGGGGGAAGGGAAAATTAGCTCTCCTCCCCATTCCGTCAACGCCCTTGTCTAGCGGTTGTCCTATGAAACTCTAGTCCACACGCTTTCCCGTGGTTTTTGTTTCATTTATTTCATACCCTATGCTACGAAGATATTACGTTTGCTGAGCAAAAGTGAACCTTTCTGAAAATGAACTTGGGTCCCTTGTGCTCTAAATGTTGAATTGAAGCCAAATTTATCCTGCAACCCAAGTTTGTTCGAAACATATAAAATTAGTTTGTTTAGTTTGATTGATTACAACTTGCATCAGTAACAAGGCTATATGAGACAGGGCTTTTTGTTTAAAGTGGGATCTGACCCACTAATTTTGAAATTTTACGTGGGATCGCAGTCAAAATCTATACATCAAATTCCGACGCCTCGTGTCTCTATCCTCAAAAATTAATGTTAAAAGACTGAATATTGCACCCTGTAGCGTGGTACATACATACAAACAAATAAATTGAGATCAAATTGTCCCAGACCTTGACGTTCAGCACTAACGTTATAATAAGTATCGCACTTGGTTAGTTACACGATCGACTGCCATACCTTGCGTTTCTCACTTGGTCTCTTCATACAAGCTATGCCAAGTTGTAAAGTTTCAAAGAAAATTTAGAACTGTGGTGGGGAAGAGGTACGAAATAAAATTTTCATAATATAATGAAAAAGATATTGTTGATACAACATTAATTGTTACCTGAAGTTTCCAGTTGCATCTCAGCCACACCACTGACGTTAGATTCATCAGAAGCAATTTTCGGATCAACATTTTTACCATTTGTTTGGGTTTCCATTTTTACCAAGCATTGCATTTTTCATAATGATTTTCGTTCTTGGAACTAAACCACCCATTTCTTTCTTACACGTTTTGCAACAAACTCGTTTGATCGTTTACTTACCTGATTGAGTTTGAGTTACTCTAATAAATTTGTACCAAATCATGTCCTTCTTTTCTTCACGTATAACCCATGTTAAACGATTCCATGTTGTACGGAGACAGAACTAACATGTACTGTACAAACGAATGCTTGCGATATTTTAATTTCAGAACCTCAACGTCGCAATGAATACAACACAACAGTTTGTTTCCGTGATAATTATTTTATTTATTTTTAATATCAGTTCTATAAGTAGTCCAACCTTCGACTACGACACTTTCTCGCAAGTTAACTGAGAAGCATTTAAACAATACAATATACGTTAAAAATAAGGGGGAAAAGAGACAAAATAAATTGTAGATCACCACATTGACCTGCTGTAGCCACGAGAAATCAAACCATTCACATGGGAAGAAAATTGTCTTCTGATTGGGGAGCACTTTTGGACAGTTCTCTTGGTCTGGAAGATTTTTTTTTTTTTTTTTTTTTTTACGAACATAAAATAAAATGCAAATAAACACATGTTTAAGACAAGTCTTCAAAATACACGTGTTTAAAACAAAATGTTTAAAACATAAACAAAATTTGTTTTAAACAAAATCAATTGTTTTTTAAAAAAGTTTTAATCATTTGTTTTAAATATTTTGTTTTAAACAAAACAACCCTGGAAGTTAGTAAATTTGGGACAAAGCCCAAACTAGCAAAAACTTGAACTAATTACATGAACCTTCGATTGTGCCACCTGCAAAGTCTATAAAAAAAGTGACAATTCACAGCAACTAGGTAACTAAGAAAATGTTAAGCTAAGTCAATTGAACTTAACGGCAATCTTCTGAACAAGGAATTTGCCAACTTGATCAGAAGTAGTGGCTTTTGGGGGGAGGCTTCTCCTTTCTCCCTGCTGAGACAAGACTTAGCTTTTTTGGTCCTCCTGAATAAGTCATAGTCCCCCAAGAAAAACTTCCTGGGTACACCCCTGTATGATTATTTAATTACATTTGTCACTATTTTATTTGTCAGTTTAATTTCTATGCAGTTTCGATCGTACGCAGTTTCGACCGTACGCAGTTTCGATCGTACGCAGTTTCGACGCTACGCAGTTTCGATCGTACGCAGTTTCGATCCTACGCAGTTTCGACGCTACGCAGTTTCGATCCTACGCAGTTTCGACGCTACGCAGTTTCGGTCGTATACAGTTTTGATCCTACTCCGGTTTTTCCCTATATAACTTCAAAAAAATACTATTACTTAATATTCTGTGATTATAAAATAATTGCTTTTTTATAGTTCGATCATATGACCTTATCTGTTTTCGATCCTACGCCGGTTTTAGTTTCGATCGTACGCAGTTTCGATCATACGCAGTTTCGATCGTACGCAGTTTCGACGCTACGCAGTTTCGATGCTACGCAGTTTCGATCCTACGCATGTAACCCGTAATTTTATGTAAAACAAAGCAGATAACATTGACAGGATAAATTAAATAATTACTCTTTTTTACTTGTTCCAGCTGGCGCTGATGCCTGCAATAGACGTTTCCGACTTTAGGTTATCTATTTCAAAATAATTATAGCGGACCCCTTTACCATCTGTATATATTTGACCCAAGAGGTTAAGGATGCCTTACATTTATACTCGTGTGCTCTCTTCTTGATATGTTCCTGTCTTCGCCACTGTCTCACCCTGTAGCCTTGGTGTTAAAAAGGGACGTTCAACATTAATAAACTAATCTATTAATTTTATTTTATCAATGCACTAGTTCATCTTCATGCATTTAAAATCACGAGTACAGTTGATTTATTTTAAATTTTTCGGTATGTAATTTGTTTGCAAAATCTTCATAATTTGCTTGTCTTAAACTGTAGATAACAATATTAAAACCAATCGACTTATGCAAGTCTTTATTCATAGTTATTTCCAAAAGTTGGAAATGTTTTAACATAAATAAATAAAAACATGACACTATCTACATCGGAATCAGTGGACTGTATCAATAAACATTGCCAGTGAGTTTTTTCTTTTCCTTTCTCTTATCAGTATGTACACAGAAAAAGGTTTTTCGTCACAGAAACGTTTTGATGTTTTCAGTCCTGAGGCAATGTTGCAGTATCTTGTTCATGTGGTGTTGAGCGCAGAAACAATTGGTGTAGAGAAGCATGAAGTATGATTTGTTGTGTTGATACGTTAAGTGAAGTTCTAATCTTAGTTGATTTATCGACTTTGAACAGGCATGTTTTTGAAATCTTCACCCATAGGGTAAATCCAGAAACAGCTAGAAACATAGATAAATCCACTGGCTTATTTTCCTTCAGAAACTTCATGTTCTTGTAATTAAACTTATAGCAACGTGGAAATAATCTTGTCTGGAAAATTGTGTTGCTTGGCATTTCGTAGTTTGTGAATTACTGATTTCATATGCATCATGGATTGAAGTTAACTGTAAGGTGAGTTCAACTTTTAAATTATCATATTAGTTTGTGTTTTGATTGGGTGATTGAATGGAATGTGACGTCTCTCTTCAGCACCAAGGCTACACCCAACGTGAATTACAAGTGCTCTTACCGTGTATCGAATATGGGTTTTTCGCACCGAAGTTGGAAACGTTACTCATGTACGTAGCAGTGAAGTAACTAAGAGGGAAGTCAAACGGGGCTTGTGCTCGGGCGCCAGATGGAGGAGAAACGACAAATATTTATTTTCACTATAAGGCAAGGAAAGGAGTTTTAGCAAACTAAGGATCCTAAAAAATTACCTCAGAAACTTAACAGGACAACAACGACTCACCAACCTTAGGGTCATATCCATAGAGCATAGATTAGCCTCGAAGCTATCTTTTGGTGACATTGTCAAAACCTTTGGAGCCAAAAGAGCGTGCAAAGTTAAGTTTTAGTTCCACCTTTTTGTGTTTTTTTCATTTAACTTACATCGATTTAAGAGATTTGCAAAATGTTCGAGTATAATATTCCAGACAACAGCTTGACGGTTTGTGATAATTAAATATTCTATTCTAAAGCAACAGACTGTTGATTCATTCTACACATATGCACATCCCGTTATAATTAAAAAAAAAAAAAAAAAACTGTGATTTGCAGTTATTATGATAAAATCATAAGAATGTCAAGCATGCTACTCTCAGGCAATCAAATACTAATTAGTTTGGTGTTTTATCTTGTACTAAAAATTAAATTCTGTTCTGCAGTTTTGAAATCAAGCTTTACCACTTGAAGAAAAAATAGAATAGGAGAATCACTGCGTAATGCCAATATCAGATGTAGTCGGGGGCGTTTTGGTTTGGTTGGTCAGGAGGGGCGCTAAGGCGAGTTCTTACCCCGGGTGACAACTAACTTGGTTGCGTCGCTGGTACCTAGGTACTCATAGGCGTACAGTCACATATAAACTTAGAAATATCTACCTCATTGGAGATCGAACAAAGTCGAATTCTAATACGGTTATAGTTAAGGAGAAGAACTTCACGGTTACGGTTGGAGTAGAAACGCTATTGCATTTCAAGCACAATCTTTCTCCTCTTCCAGCTCCCACATGCCCCATCATCAATCCCTTTTAAAGTTTTTACATTTGTAATTTTATTAATTTACACTTTCATTTAAATATTATAAATTAGTTAAGACGTTACCTTAAAGTGCAGTGTATTTACTGTTAAAATCATTTCGAAAATTCGAGTTCGTAGGATCTAAAAACAGTTTAATTCAGTTTATATTATTTTGAAAGAAGAAAAAATTGTTCTGGAACTTGAATCAGGCTCTCAAACGGACTACGTTTGGATTCCAAGATACATCTGCTCACGTAAAACAGAGAATGCGATTTTTAAATTAGACAAAGCCGAAATGCTAACTTATAAAGCATAAGCATGGAGACAAAATACACCTTTTGAGTTCAGTGGGGTGTTAATTGGTGAAAGTTAGGAAGTTTTGAACTGAATTAGATAAAAGTTTTATAAATGGCTACTCTTTGTGTTTCGTAGGGGCCCGGTGACTCAGTGGTAGAGCGTTCGCCTCCGGTACTTAGGGTCCCTGGTTCGATCCCAGCTCGCTCTGTGTGGACTTTGTGGTGGACATACACCGTACTCGTGGGTTTTCTCGGGGTTCTCCTGTTTCCTCCCACTTTCTTCACTCCATCATTTCATTGATTTCTCATCTTCACCGTCTCCTTTAGCCTCACAGGCATAATCGTGGAACGTAAAACTCAAAGATTTCATTTCTGTGTGTTTCGCGCTCTTTGCCACGGCTTGTTGATCTGAAACTTTTTTTAAAAAAAATCATTTGACATGTTTTCGCTGCAACACTTTATATTATCTTCATTAAATTTTGCAGGGTCTTAGAGATCAATGGGGGTAAACTCGTAGATAGAGATTTTAAGGATCGTGTGCGTCATTTGTGTTAGTGTGCGAAGAGTAATCTCGCACAATACATTTTCTTTTTTGTCTCAAACAAACCCTCTCCACGTTCATTCTCTTCCCCTATCATGAGCTGACGGTGAGTCTTTATACCAAAAGGCCATAGATATTTAATAATAATAATAATAATAATAATAATAATAATAATAATAATAATAATAATAATAATAATAATAATAAATAATAGACTTTGTCCTTCCAGCGGACATCCATACAAAATGTAGTGTATAATACATAAAGTGTCGCGATCATACCCATTTATCCCAGCTGAAATTAAAGTATAAATAGCGCTCCAACTAGTCTAGTGGCTACCTCATGTGTCTTTAGTGCACTTGATTTCAGGTTCGATTCCTGGGGAGAGAACACAAGAAATTTATTTTCACAATTATTAACTTTGATTAATCACCTGTCTTAGAACATAACGGTGGGATATTAAACTAGAAAAAATAATTTTCCAAGGGTAAATAGGTGGAAGAAAGGAAGTTGGTCCAAACCTCGAAGCTATTTTATTTAAATGAGCCAATTACCGTTCCTACAATATAAAGCACTCTGACTTGCTATTTTAGCAAGAAACCAAATCGTCTAAAAAGTGCCATATTACTATACCAAAATCTACAGTGTCTTTAAAAAGAAATAATATCCGAAACATCTTCAGCGTTACTGAAATCGAATTATTTCTGACTAATACTTTACCTCCATAATGTTTACTACATTTATCTGTTTCCTGAAGAAAGAAAAAAAAAAAGCCATGCTATAAGTTTTCCTCTTCGTAGAAGATAGAGAGGTAAACACACTCGGATAATACGTCGATGTCCTTGCATTGCCCAGACATGGGAAAATACGCCGTATTGCTTCTCGCGATAAGATGCGAAAGTAAGCTGTATGATGTAATTGACGAAATAGTTACAAAAGAAAATCCTTCATCAGATGTGGGACTCTAATTTCTAGTGTACTAAAGAGCAAATAGGACCTACTGCTAAATGCAGTATGTTATTTCTGTGAGGATTTTCGCAACTTAATCCAGTTAAATAGAGGCGGTATAGGGTAGGGATTGATTAGGATTTTAGATTTTGGGCTTTCGGCATCAATGGACATGTTAGCCCGTCACGTTTGAGGGATAAGGTCCCTCGGCAAGCATACTAATCGAGAAAAGGGAAGGAAGAAAGGATTTGGTTAAGAAGGAAGCGGCCTGGGACTTATGTTAGGTACCACCCGGCATTTGCCTGGTGTGATCCGGGTAAATCCATGAAAACCTCATTCAGGATGCCTGGCCTGAAAAACCTTTTTACACTGTTTCGACCAAGTGCCTCCACCGGGAATCGAACCCGAGATAGCTCGCACCAAAGGTGAGGGGAGGGGCAGGGATTGAGCTGAGGGAGTAACATAATGATTAATAACAAGTTTTTTTCTTATTCTTAGCTATCCAGTGCTCTTTTGGTGGGAAGTAACGGTACGCAGTACTGGCACCTTTTTATAAAGTTTTCTTCTAAAAAATAATTAGAAGGATAGGATTCGCGATCGATCAAACTCATTCGATATTGACCAATCTTGGCATAGTAGTAACCTTGACGCCTTGGTGTGGTAGAACGTTCATCTCTGGTGCATGGGGTCCTTGGTTCGATCCCAGCTCGTACCAAGTGATCTTTGTTGTGGACAAACACCATGTGCGTAGGTTTTCTGGGGGTCCTCCTCCCTTTTCCTCCCACTTTCTTCGTTCCACCATTTCATTCATTTCTCATCATCACCATTTCCTTTAGCCTACCCAGCATAACCGTAGGACGTAAAACTCAATGATTTTAAAGATTTGACGCTTTGATAGTGTGAAATATTTTAGTATGGTGCGCAGATCTTTGGCTTTCAAATTATTGGCCATAAAGTTGTGTTTGGACTCAGTAAAATCAACTAAAGCAAAATCGTTGGAACTCATCCGATTTTTAAATTAAAGTTGCTATGGTAGGAGAGATTCACAAGATTAGAACGTTTGTGAAATATTATTATGCAAAACTTTAGTTCTCGAGTTACTGGCCACCAACGTTGGGTACGTACGTAGTAAAAGAGTGATATGTATTGCATTCTGTTGACGAATCTCATCCGAGCTTGACAAAATTTGCCGTTGTGATAGATCTCGACGAGTTTTCTTATCTATAAGCTTTCTTTAAACCTTTCTGACGAGTTTTCTTATCTATAAGCTTTCTTTAAGCCTTTCTGACGAGTTTTCTTATCTATAAGTTTTCTTTAAGCCTTTCTGACGAGTTTTCTTATCTATAAGTTTTCTTTAAGCCTTTCTGACGAGTTTTCTTATCTATAAGTTTTCTTTAAGCCTTTCTGACGAGTTTTCTTATCTATAAGCTTTCTTTAAGCCTTTCTGACGAGTTTTCTTATCTATAAGTTTTCTTTAAGCCTTTCTGACGAGTTTTCTTATCTATAAGTTTTCTTTAAGCCTTTCTGACGAGTTTTCTTATCTATAAGTTTTCTTTAAGCCTTTCTGACGAGTTTTCTTTAAATCGTTCAGTTTAACGTCCACGATTATGCCCTTAAGGCTAAGGGAGACAATGATTAAGGCAAGTGAATGATGATGGAAGAACTGGTGGAATGAGAAACTGGGAGAAACGGGAGTACTCCCTCCAAAAATTAAAAAAAAGCCCCGACGTTGCCCACCCCAAACTTACTTCGAAGGCAGAGATCCCACAGACCAAAGGTTACGCTCTACCACTAAGCCATCGTGCCCCCCTACCCCGGAGTTTTATTTAAAAATGAAAGATCCTCACACCATAATATTTCCTATTATGGAATGTTATGGTGTGACTATCTTTAATTCTTAAGCAATATAAATTTCGATATAAAATTTCTATGATTTAAAATATACATCTTCAACAATGATTACAATATGTATGTCTAAATAATCTTTCGTTTTATTGTAGACTAGGGGGCGCGGTGGCTCAGTGGTAGAGCGTTCACCTCTGGTGCTTGGGGTCCCAGGTTCGATCCCAGCCCCCGCCAAGTGAACTTTGTGGTGGACAAACACCGTGTGCGTGGGTTTTCTCGGGGTTTTCCCGTTTCCTCCCACTTTCTTCATTTCACCATTTTATTCATCACCGTCTCCTTTAGCCTAACCGGCATAACCGTGGGACGTAAAATTCAAAGATTTCATTTCATTTTTTATTGTAGACTAGCTAAAATACCTATTCTTCGCATGCGTCAGATAAAATATCTATATAAACAAGCTGAACAACGAGAGGAGAAAAATATCTGTAATTTTCTACTACACATATCCCGGTAAACGCACCCTAAGATCCCCTTGTTCCCAGATAATGAGGGCTGTATTTGGAAGTCAACGCCTGTGGGAGTATCATCATTCATCGCAGCAACCGCGAGAACTATGGATTTGACATTAACATCGGTCATTTTGGATTATTTTTACGTGTCTCGGTAAATCCCCTTTCGTACGTGACCCCCTGGCCCACATACAATGGTAGCTGAATTTGAAATTAATCGCTAATGGAAGTGCCACCATTGATCTCAGCGACCGCGAAAACTATGAATTCGACACAAATATCGGTCATTTTCTACTACTTTTACATGTCTCGGTAAACGCCCTCCCTGAGAACCCCGTGGTTTGAATTTTGAATAAATGCTTCGTCGGTCTGGGGCCTTGGACTAAGGTATCCGTGACCAAAATTTGGAAACTCTCGGTCCACTCGTCTGGCCCTCAGGCCGCACACAGACAGACAAACACAGAGACAAACTATTTTATTTATATTAGATTGAAGCCAGCATGAAAATGAAATTCGTAAAAATAAAACCTTTAATTTATGCTTTTTAGGCTCGTGTCTGAATATGAAGTAGGTGATAGAATGAGAGTTCTAAGAAAGAATCGGCTCTAATGCTAAAAATTCAAAAACTACAACCTGGAAACAACCGTTACATATGTAGTTCATTTACGAGTTTGTTCTACTGTTACAGTTAATATTGATATAATATTTTTAAAGGTAAAATTTATCTGTGTTAGCGATTGGGACGTGAATCTGACTCACGTAATCTTATCATCACTGGTGTCAACTGGATTGACCAAGACGGCGTCACACAGTCTGCTTGTGTATAATGCCAACGAACAAGCGTGGTCAGGTGTTTGTCTTGTTTCTTGTTGTCATGGGGATGGAATATTTTATGTACTGTGAGTGTGTGAAGTAGTGGATATTTTAAACACAAAAATTAACTACCGCTTAATGGCAGTAGAAAAATACCCAAACCTGGATACCATTTCTAATTCCGATTTTTATACTAATTTGAGGACGCTTAATTCGTATTCGTTCGTGGAATCACGAGAAAAATAATCTCAAAATGGGGTTGTTTGTATTTATGCATATTCCAACTTTGAGGCCATTTTTTTGTTGTTTTTTTCGTGGGAACCGCTGTCGCTTTCTGGTATAGCATTCACCTCCAGCATGTGGGGTCCCTGATTCCATCCCAGCCTGCGTCAATTGGGCTCTTTTTGTAAACAAATACGAAAGCATGGCTTTTTTTCGAGTTCTCCTGTTTCCTCCCACTTTGTTTATTGTGTGCCATTTTTATCCATGTCATTATCGTGATTTTCCATAGTCTCAGTATAGTATTGTGGTACATTTAAAAATATGGTAATAATCCCATGGACAAATATGTTTATTTATTTATTTGTTATCAACACAACAGGTATAAGCCCAATTACAGTGTTGGTGTATTACAAAATAAAACTACAATAATTTTCTTAAACATAGAGTTCATATTACATGTCAATTTCTTTATGTTCGATATATATTTCGTTACAAGAACAACATATTATCCAGATTGGTGGTTTGTATACTACGTTGGTTCTTGCTTTCTCTCTCTCTCTCTCTCAATAGAACGGCCAGAGATGTCAACACGAGTCTTAAGTATCAGGACATGAAAGTTGAGTTTTGATATGACATTCGTACAAGTCAACTCGTTCCATTTCATTCAACGTCTTCAAATTAGCATTAAAAACGTAATTAGAAATTTATCCAAGCGTGGATACTTTTTACTACTAACACGAGCGGTAGTTTTTTTTTTTTTTTTTTTTAAAAAAAAAGAATAAGATTTCTTCTCTTGTTAGAGACTTATATCAATGAGGTATTTTTTTATAAAACTTGAATAAATTATTTCAATTTCGATTTTTTTTTTTAAAAAAAATGAGAATTGGATCTGGAATAGAATATAAAATCGGATCGAATTTAATTTTCTTTTAATCATTTTGATCCACTTTACAATCTTATCTTGTCGGAAAGCTTAATATATCACTTAGGGTAACTGTCTGCCTGATCATAGGAGACTAATCATTCTAAATTGTTGACTGTAAAACCTCTATGACCTAAAATCAATGAGGTGTACTGCAAGATTTTGAAGACAAAGAAGAAATTTAGATTTAGACCCGAAAATTCAAACCAAGCACTGTAAAATTCTAATGTTTTTCTCAACAATCCCGACCAGTTTCTTCCAGGCATATTTTCACGGGGGTAGAAGGAAAAGCCTGCCTCCCAGAGATAAAATAATAATAATAATAAAATTGCTATTGTCAATACACCAAAATATTGTCCCAATAAAGTTCCTCACATTTTGATTTTGCTGCAAGGGACAAATTTTGTTGGGAGAGGGCCTGGCTCCGACACATTTAAAAGGTTAAAACTCTCGTATAGGCACAAAGATTCGCAATATGATAACTTTATACTCTATGCCTTCTACTAGGGCTCCTTACGAAGCAAAACACGAGGCTATCTCGTCTCGTCTCGTCTCATGGGCAATCCTTAGGTGCCGATCAATTAATATTACGTATAATTGTGTTCTTAACCTTTAGCTAGGGGCCACGGTGGCTCAGTGGTAGAGCGTTCACCTCTGGTGCTTGGGGTCCCGGGTTCGATCCCAGCCCCCGCCAAGTGAACCTTGTGGTGGACAAACACCGTGTGCGTGGGTTTTCTCGGGGTTCTTCCGTTTCCTCCCACTTTATTCATTCCACCATTTCATTCATTACTCATCATCACCGTCTCCTTTAGCCTAACCGGCATAAACGTGGGACGTAACACTCAGAGATTTCATTTCATTTTTTTAACCTTTAGCTTCCATAAGTTTTACCCTTTAAACTTGCACAAAAGAGTATAAAAAAAATGAACGATATGAAATGATTGTGAAAGAACAATAGCAGAAAACCGATGCCAAAATCATGCTATATTCAAAAATTTATTTTAAACGATGCGACAGTTATGCGACATTTTAAACGATGCGACAGTAAACCTTCTCCGCCTTAGCACACGCATTTCATTTGCAGTGAAATGATTAAAAAAAAAAAAAAAAAAGGTGAATCCAAGTGTTAACTACATTCAAAAATACATTTTAAACAGTTCAACCATTCCCTTACTTCCGCCATTTTATGAATACAAAATGGGAAACTAAAATATCACAGAAATAACCACCCTTCCTCCTTTCCTTGGAAGCAAAATTTTCGATAACGCTGGGACATGTGTCAACTTACTTTTTAACAAGAAATTCAAATTCCGAGTGTTTCATCTACCTAATTCGAGGAGCTTCTGAGGTTTAGCACAAATTTTAAATTCCTCTCCTCTCCCTTAGGGTAAACATTTTAATGAAAGTGACATGATGAAATCCCGGCTCGCGCCAAGTATTAGCTAGGTCTATATTGAAAAATTCGTTTCAAATAGTTGAGACATTCTCCCTTGAAAATGATAGACAACAATTTGAATGTGAAAAAATAAAAAAAAAAAAAAAAAAAAATAGAAACTGCCCTCTTAGAAACGGAATTTTCAAAAATGGTGGAACACGCGTCAACTTATTTATTTATTTATTTAGATACTGTTCCATCTCAATAACTTAAGGGGCTCTTAATAGATTGTTATTCTTGAGTTGATTTTAACGTCCCCTTCAGTAGCGAGGCTATATGAGACGGATCCTACTGATTGACGTCGAATCCGAACTACATGAACTCCCGAAACGAACTCGGGTCTCTCATGCCAAAGGCGCGTATGCAAACCGCTTAGCCACGATCTGTGAAGGATAGTAAATACTGGAGTGTAAATTTTGAGAATCGAACCCTTGATTGTAGGTTCTCAGTCAGTCTAAATCGTAAGCTGATCTCTTACAGAATATTACGAGAGATAGGGACAAACATGAATCAAAGAGCGTAGGAAAGTGATAATTGTTTTGATTGCTTGTTCTTATAACGTGCATAAAGAATGTAACTTATCATTACATTGATTTGAAAAAAAATCTTCATACCTTTCTCTTTTTCATATAGATTTTTTTTTCTTTCAGTACTTGGGTACTTAAGGATTTCAATTTTACATGAAATTGTAATTTTAAGTCCCTAATCCTAAATAATATATTTAATTACGATTAAATACGTTATGAACTGGAAATAAAATGTTTTAGGCGTTCTATTAAATTTTATTGCACTTAAGTATCAGTGCTTTGCCGAGAAACAGAAATTTCAGTTAATAAATAAACCTAAAAGGCCTATAGCATCAAATTTTCTTTCTTTGGGATTATAATAAAGTTTGTCGTTTACAGTATTCTTTGGCCTACCGCTCACTGGCGACAAAACAGTTGCGCAACTATCTCGTCGCTGTCGCCTGCATTCAGCAACTTCAAGGAGACAAAACAGTTTTGTTGCCATACCCTCGCTCACTGGCGACGGCAACAGAAAAGTTGCCGAGCATTTGATATCACAATTTACATAATCGGCAACCGGAACAGTTCACATAATCGCTGGTTTCGGACATAAAAAAAAAACTACCGCTCATTTCAATGGTTAAATAAATAAATTTAAATAAACTTTTGAAGGTAGCGTCAACAGGGGCGTTATTTCAGACTTCACTTGAGGGGGGCAAGAGCACCACCGACATAAGACTTTCACGTTTTATACTAATATATTAGTAGACAATTGATTAAAGTATATGTATTTCTCAAACTCTTAGGGAGCAATTGCACCTCCTGCCCCCCCCCCTAAATGACGTCCCTGAACGTCAATGAGTGACAAAAATAACAGCATTATGTAAGCTAATGCGAACAGGAACAATTATTCGAATCAAAAGATAACAAGAATAACGAAACTATAAAACGACTGGAAATAACTAACAGAACGAAACTAACAAAAGCGGCAATCCGACAACACTGTACCGTAACTGTACTCTCAGATGTTCTACGTATAGCCATAATATAAAAATTGGCTTTCTTCGTTCTTCCTGTGTATTCTTCACGTTTTAAAATCGGCTACTTTTATACTGTACCATTTTTTCTTTTTTATATTTGAAATGGAAAGAAAATTGATAATGATAATTTTATCTCTATTTTTCTAGTTGTGGGAAATTAATGAAAGTAATAGTGTGTAGTATGACAGCGATATGTCATTATCGATTAATGTACTCTCATGTCCAAAATGATTGTCGCATATCTATAACTGTCTTCTTGTAAGAATATAATTTGATAATGATTTTGGAGGGTACTTTTAATACTGATACTATGTGTATAATCGGGAAATGTATATTTGTGGTAAATTTCATATGAAAGAATTATAAATACGAAAATTAGAATGAGTAAAACAAAATGTTGCTAAATGGACAATAAATATTTATTTTCGTTTTATTGTTCTTACTCTTTTGACATGAAATTTTCCACATACATGTCTTTGCTGATTATACACATACTAACATTATAAGAAATACCGGGCGAATTCGTTATCAAATTATATTCCTACAAAAAAACATATTTATAGACAATAATTTTGGACATGAGTGTACCTATCTGTGTTGTTTTTTCTTGGATGGAAAGCTCATTCTAGTTTCTTACAACAGCAAAACACACTTCCTTCAATAATTTCTTCTTTATATATATATATTTCTTCTTTATATATATTTCTTCTTTAACGCTGGAGGTTTCTCTATTTCCTCAATTAATTTTGCATATTTTTTATCACTAATTAAAGACATGCTAGTCACTAATCAAAAAATGTATTAGTTTCCATTGCGAACACTTCTTTTCACGCGCTACACACGGAACGAACTGTTACGCGAAAAAAACTTGTAGAAAACATTTATTTTTTATCTTTCTGCTTGGCGGTACCTCGGCAACTTTTCTGTCGCCGTCGCCTCAGTGAGCGGACTCCCATAAGACTCAATGCATTTTTAAATGTTGCGCAACTGTTCCGTCGCCGAGATGTTGCCCTGCTGTCGCCCTGCTTGGCGACACCTCGGCAACTTTTCTGTCGCTGTCGCCTCAGTGAGCGGACTCCCATAAGACTCAATGCATTTAGCCAGAGCGACAAGATAGTTGCCCGACAAAATGTTGCCAGTGAGCGGTAGGCCTTTATAATTAACAAGCTGAAATAGCCAATAGAAAATTTTTGCAGTGATTTTTTTTTTTTTTTTTTTTGCTTTGTCTTCTTTCTCGTCACACCTGTAACAGGTGGATCGAACAGATATGATTGGGTAAAATTACCGCTTCCAGATATCTTGGAGCCAGGAGGATAAGATAAGAAATCGTCCTTTTTACTGCTGCCGGTTTTGAGTGAAGATCTGCAACGGGATTGTGATAATTTTCAAATATTAAAGTTTTGGATGAATGGTGTATTGAAAATACAGATGATCCTTTGAATATTCAGACCATAAGTAAAGTGAGTTGCTCGGTGAGAATCGTAATTTTTTGGATAGCGGAAATTAAAGAATCTTCATTTTGACAATGGATGCTTCGGTGGTGAATAACTAAGTAGCCATTTGGAAAATTCAGTGACTTCAATTAATGATTGCTTGAATAGTAAATTATTTTTCTTTTGTACGTTTTCTCTTGCTCATAACTAATTTCTGTGTAAAAGAAAGGGGGAAATGTAATTAAATGTTAGTTATTGATTTGATTCAGAATTTTGAAATGGAAAAAGATAGTGTTTACGTGATGCATGTCCGTGTAGCCATGCGGGGCTAAATAGGTTGTAAGTGCTAAGGGGCGTAATGGAGTTTTGCTATATTTCTTTCCTCACTAGGGACCCTCAGTTCCTAAGTGAGTTTTGTTTTCCAATATTAGAACACTAGCAGCGTTCACCCCGCTTCGCTGCGGTCACCCCGGAACGCAATAAACTTTGTTACTTAGATAATTTTTACTTTTTCGCTTTCAAGTGATATGATAAAAACCATAGAAGATTGCAGTAAATCTTAACATTATATCGCCTGTCATTTATGTTAACCCGCCCCGCTTCGCTGCGGTCATCCCGGTGCTGGCATATTGTAAAAGTGTCTGTAAAAATAAGCAAATCTTTTAAAAAATTTTAAACAGAAGATTCAAGCTATTTTCCGCTGTATATCGCCTGTCATTTATGTTAACCCGCCGAGTGACACGGTCATGCGGGTTGCATATAAATACGTTTATTTTTACCTATGATGAACTAACAAAGGATTTGTGGACACCTGAATGGTCAATTATCTCAAGACACTGGTAATTAAAAATTAAAGTGATATGATAAAAACCATCTAGGGTCCAAATCCTAATAACCCCCCAAAAATGAAAGAAATTGGTTCAGCCGTATTAGCGTGATGAGCGGACAAAGAATTGTACGTTCTCTTTTATATATATAGATTATGGGATAAAATAATAAGATCTTAGTCTACACACTCTCTCTCCTTTTTTATTCTTTTCTTTTGTGATAATCAGCAGTACAAACATGGCTTCAAACAGTTTTAACACTAGTGAGAATTTTATTGCGGATACGTAATCCCACCACCTAACGGGAAGTTATTAATATTTTAGTTGATGATTTTCGGATGTTTAGGGTATAAGCATGTAGTGTGTATGTAGTTACTGTTTTGTTAGGATGCACACTAGTGGTTATATTTGACTTACATTTATTTTGTTTGTATATGACTACCCCGTTGACATAGTCACACATTCAGTATTGATACTTTAGTGCCGGGTTATTCTCGTGTTATTAACAACTTTGAATTCGAATTTCTGTGTATATATTTTTGTCTGGTTCTTACTGTGAGTTCCCATGCGTGTTTTTCCGCTATATGATGTTTCTTTGTCTCGTGGGAATGACGATATACTGCATCATGGATAGTTAAGTGATTCTTTTGGGATACGAATTACTGTAATTCAGTGAGGGGATCCAGGCTTTCGAAAATTTTGATACCAGGTGTGATTATGAATCTTATGAATATAATAGGAAAAAAATGAAATGAAATCTTTGAGTTTTACGTCCCACGATTATGCCGGTTAGGCTAAAGGAGACGGTGATAATGAGAAATGAGTGCAATGAAGAAAGTGGGAGGAAACGGGAGAACCCCGAGAAAACCCATGCACACGGTGTTTGTCCACCATAAGGTTCACTTGGCGGGGGCTGGGATCGAACCCGGGACCCCAAGCACCCGAGGTGAACGCTCTACCACTGAGCCACCGCGGCCCCCATGAAGATAATAGGGGCCCAACGTTTATATAAGCCCAATGATGTGTATACATATAAGAGGCCACTAGATGGAAATGAGTAAGTGTGTGTGTGATTGTGATCGGAGTCTCCCAGACATTTCGTCGAAGACTATAATTTCTGAAAAGTTAATTCGCACAGTTGGTTTGAGTGGAAATTAAAGCCTGTGACAAACATCTTGGCATTTCAGCTAAACGAATAAAACGCAAGCTCTGACGCGACGTTGCCAAGTGCTAAGGAGCATACCTATGGCTAAGCAAACAAACTATAGCGCGATCAGATGGCAGACGATAGACGTGGATGTGTACAAAATAAATGTGGCAATGCCGCTGGCCTCTCATTTGCTAGCAGCATTTAAAGGGAACTTGGAGCGCCGCCTTCAAATGCCAAGATTTTTGTCACGCCGTTTAGTTGTAGTTTTGTATGTAAGTGTAGGCAAAGAGTTTGATGACGTCAATAAATATGAATATTTCGCAAAACTCAGTAAACACGTTTTTGTATTAATTAGCAATGTTATTATACCATATATTTACAATGTTTCTAATAACGTGGAAGATTTAGTAGGAAATAAGTAATAGCGGTTATTTTTTTCAATTCATTATTCTTCTTTTTTTAATTTTACTGTTTTCTATATTCGAGTTAAGTACTTTCCACTTTGTTTTCATGAGAGGGGAAGTTTTCAGCTCTTCGTATACTTCATGATGTTTGTCATAGTTCCTTCGGGACAGGACAGCGCTGTGATGGGGGGGGGGGGGATATGTATGTGAACTCACTGTAAGGAAATTCAGCAATATTTCCCATTACCGATGGATTCTTAAATTAAATATCTGATTTGATTTCAAGCTTTCCCTCCGGATGTTATTTATCTCTTAGTGAAGTTCGCTGACATTCTGATTGCTCCGATAATAACGTTAACAGATTGCCAACCTAAGGCTGAATAATTGATAGTCACAATGATTAATATATATTTTTATTTAACCCCTTTTTGCTTATAGTTTACATTTTTTCTTTTATCAGTTTCCTTGAACTGCAGTTTTGAAACTTTTTTCTTTCGTTTTCAACCGACTCTGGCGGTAGTGAGTTTAGTTTTATATATATATATATATATATATATATATATATATATATATATTTAGAAATCTCTAAATTCAAAGATGAACAAGCCTTGAGACATATTTCCTAGTCCTGAAGGTCGCCAAGTGGAGACGGAATAACTATGGCACAGGTATTAAGGGTAACTCCTTAACAATGGTCCTCCTTCGTATCTCTGCTTGGTCACAGACTTCTAGCGGGTTTCAGGATAATATAATCGGTCTGTATTGCGATGACCTACGTTTTGGCTTATGTATAATCTTGTCGGCTTAAGACAACGAATGGCTGCATATATATATATATATATATATATATATATATATATATATATATATATATATATATATATATATATATATAATCTTCGACGACCCCAGTTCGTTCGGTCTCTTTCTTTTCCTTTTCCTTGCATCTCTAATCAACGATGGCTCCAAGATATCGATTATTCAAAATTTAGCAAGCTAACGTTATTAGGAATGGGGAAGGGTTAGATTTTAAGCTATATGATTTTTTTAAAATGTTATCGGCTTGGAGACATTCGATGGTCGCTGTTTTCAACTTTTTTTCTTCCCTCGAACTACATTTTTGCGTCATTCTTTTATGCCAGTTCATATACTCCTTGATATAAGTATTTTTTTTTTTTGGTAATTATTATAACTGCGTTATTAACATGACATTATATATATATATATATATATATATATATATATATATATATATATATATATATATAATATCCTAGTTATTGATATGCATCAGTTTGCATTTTATTTTAAATATTTTTTATATATAAATATTCTTCTAGGGATTCTGGTGTTCTAGGGATTTTAGTTCCGTAATGGTTTCGTGATCTTAGAGTTGTTCTTCATCTTGCTCAGGAATTATTTTCCACTAGAATACGTGAGATCCGATATTCACAATAGTTTGACAGACTGTATCTTTGCCAGTCATTGCAAAATAGTATCATTAACGTCAGCTAGGCCTAGCTATTTACAAATAAACAGGAATATTAAGCACATGCGTATGCAATTAACAGTATATTTTATTTTGTAAAATATCTCGATGAGTTAAAAAGAACTGGTTAATTGATTAAAATTTTGGTTGGAGATTTCCCGAAGTTATTTTTTTAAAATATATTATTTTGATTTTAATGATTGATGTTTTCACGAGAATACTATTGTCCGTATGTACTGTACAAACTTCCCTTATTACGAATTTAAATATTTAGTATAATATCTTTGTAACTAATTTCGTATATTCTTCTGCTAGACCGGGACTGTACGGCAATATCTGTAAGCGAATGTAGTTATCCGAAATTATGTTTCATACCGTAATACCGATGTTTAAGACTCCTGGGTATTAAATAAAATCTTTTGTAAATTTCTTGTTTTTGCACATGAATTTCAAATTTCTGCGCCGTCCCCTTTAGTCTGCAATGAGTACACTGACGATATTTTCTTGAAAAAAAAAAAAAAAATCAGCTTTGTTCCAAATTATTAACCATTATTCGAAATCAATTGATGTGAAAGATAAAATAGTAACGTTTATGTTTTATATTTCAATGTAAATTCACTAATTTTGTGTACTACGAGGGTCACTACGAAAGTTTTGAGATGTGAAATAACTTACATACTTAAAATCAATTTAACACTTACATTTTCTCAAAGTATTCACCATTACACTGTACACACTTTTGCATCCTTGAAAACCACTTTTTAGGCAGTGTTGCAAGTCTTTTTCTTCAAGTGTTGAAAGTTCATTCTCGTAAGCCACTACAGCTTCTTCAGGGCTGCAAACTCTCTTCCCACGCACCCGGTGGGAGCTCATGTGGTTCGGATTCCACGTTAATCAGTAGGTCCACGTCTCATATAGCCTCGCTGCTGAAAGGGACGTTAAACTCAAAATCAACTCAACTCTCTTCCCACGCATGCGATCTTTGATCCTGGGAACAGAAAAAAATCACACGGGGCCAGGTCAGGGCTATATGGCGGATGAGTCATAAGTTTGACCTCCGTAGATTCTAAAAACTGAATTGTGATGTTGGCCGTGTGTGCGGAGGCGTTGTCACGATGAAGCAGAGTCCCACGCAATCCAGTTCTTGAACGCCATCCCCGAAGCTTCTAGAACACTTTTGTTAGACAAACAGTGGTGTACCATTGAGCAGTAACAGTCCTTTGTTCTTCAAGTGGAACAGTTGCAACATGGCCAGATTTGGAGAAGAAAGTTGCGACCATCATCTTCCCCACACTTCGCGGTCGCTTCACTTTCGTTTGTGGATTTTCGTCTGGAAAGATCCAAGTCTCATCACCAGTAACAATGTCAGAAACGCGTCGGGAATTGCCTCCATCAAATCTTGCAAGCATTTCTTTACACCATTCCACACGCATGCGCTTCTGCTGTTCAGTCAAAGTGTGAGGCACCCAACGAGATAAAACCTTCCTGAACCGAGGATGATCATGAAGAACTTTTGTTACTGCTGGCGATCCAATGTTCACTCTAGATTCAATGTCCTTGAAAGTTGTTCGAGTATTTTCTCGAATCATTTGTTCCACAGCGGCAACGTTTTCATCTGACACAGCTGTTGCCGGACGTCCAGCTCTCTCTTCATCTTTAAGTGATGTCCGACCTCTTCTGAATTCGCCAAACCACCGAAAAATTGTAGCACGGGAACGAGCAAGGTCACCAAATGTCCTCTGCAAACAGTCAAGTCTTTGTGTCGCGTTCAAACCATTTTTGAAATCGTAAAGGATCATTGCCCGAAAATGCCTTTCGAGCTCCATTCTAGACAGTCGAATACTGCTCACATCAACGAACAAGTGAAGGCGATACGGCCACACCGATAAGCGAGGCGAGTTGAAACTTTCTTCGCTCTGGATACCACTACCGAACGCAATAGTTGGAATTCAAATACTGTGCCACAACAATGCGTCTCTCAAAACTTTCGTAGTGACCCTCGTATTTCTCTGTACAGGCGAGAGTATATCTGCGAAGTATACAATTTTTTCGTAAATTAGTGAAGAATAAGTAGCAATCATTCTACCCGAAAACACATTCAATAGCCGAAATGAAAATTTAACATATTAATTCAGTGCGTATATCCTTATTAAACAGTGTTGCCATAATTAATTACTTGGAGCTGCAATAGTGCGAAATTACATCCGTTTCACATTCTTCCAGAAGTCCAAATAATGACAGGTTAGCGCAGATGTTCAGATATGTCTGAATCAAATAAAAAATTTTAAATCGATTACCACATAATATATTTGAACAGGAATAATTTACCTAGAAGATACCTAGGTTATAAATTATCATTATTTCGAATATGTTCAAAGTATAGTGAAACAATTGACTGAAAGGAATTGTTAATTTACCAGAACTGTGATTTATAAAACTCTATTTTTACCGATTTCTTCACAAACAGAGAAGTTGCTCTAGAACGTGCATTGACAACTTAATGGAATAGTTTATTTCTAAATATACAGTATATATTCAGTCTAAATATACAGTTGAAACAGTTACTAGTCAAAAATAGTGAAATAATTTTCTTTACAGAATTGATTTGTGAATGTTTTCTTTCTGGGTTATTCTTTTATGCAGATAGGTTTAATACCTTTTTTCTTGTACTTTTCTCTTTTCTTTTCTTGTTATTTCTTTCTTTCCTCAGTGTAACCATCCACCTCATGTCATCTTTAACCTCGAGACAACCTTATCCAAAACACGGTTAATATATTTATTTTGATTTCACTACTAGATAGTTACAGTTTTGGTAGTTGCAATAGAAATGGCATAAGAGAAAGGGGGTTACAAGGCTGTGCTTGAGATACGAAACAAGGAATCTGGAACAATCAGGAAAGGTCAATATGAAAAGGCACTTACATGAAGAAAACAAAGAAGGCTCCGACTCTTCTTGACTTACGTAGCTTACAGGTGAATGGAAAATCTGGAGCTAAAGTGTAGATTTGGAGTGTGTTGCGTGAACGTAGGCAATTCTTTTATAGAAAACTGTGGAATGCAATCCGCATGTCTTTCATATTTCTTTGTCTGGAAGTTCCACGTGTGTGTCTGATTGAATAAAATAAATTTTGGGCTTATTTCAATAAACCGGATTAGATTTTGGAAACTACCCTGGCTTAATTCACTTAACTCAGATGGTTAATGCTTTGTACTCAAGCCAGTCTTGAATTACATACGAGGAGTGTTGGGAAAGTCATGTCTATGGCGAGCTAACAAGTAAACCAATGAGCTGAGAAAAAAAAATAGTTACTATATTTCAATATAATCACTTTCCAGTTTACACATCATCCCCATTTTTTTCCAAGTGACTCAATGCCTTCAACGTAAAAAGATTTTTCCTTGGAGTCAAAGAACTGAATTTCAGGATCCAATACCAGCCAGCTTGTCACTTGAAAATCGCTGGCCCCTGATGTATTTTTTCAAATGACGAAACAGGAAATAATCACTTGGGGCTAAGTCAGGACTGTAGGGAGTGTGGAGGAAAAGTTGAGTCATTCCCTGTTCTGTTATAGCAGCCTGCTTAAAATGGGATGTGTGTGCAGACGCATTGTCATGAAGAAGGAAAATTCGACGATTTGCACTTTCGCGTCGTTTATTCTGAACTGCTTGGCGTAAATTTTCAAGTAAGTACTCCCTGTGATGGTATGTCCCTTTGACAGATGCGCAAATCTGTCTTCAACATTGGGGGGACGGGTAAGCCCGTTCCCGTATATATATATATATATATATATATATATATATATATATATATATATATATATATATATATATATATATATATCGAGAGAGAGAGAGAGAGAGAGAGAGAGAGAGAGAGAGAGAGAGAGAGAGAAGCAGCAGAGTTGTCTTCAACATTGGCAGCCGGGCAGATTTGTGGCTTCTTCTGGGAGAACATCAATTTTATCTCACTTTCCTTTGTGGCAATCTGACACAAATCATCACATTTCTTCACAAAAAACATATTTCAAATCGAATTATTGGGGGAGAGGGACAGTCCCTCCAGTTCCAAGATTGGAGGGCACATGTCCCCCTCATCACCCGGGATTTGCGCCAGTTTCCTTTGGTATAGCTTCAAGCAAAAGAATTCCTTCCGTGTTCTAGGAAACAGTTACCATAACCTTGCCAACTGATTTTTTTTTCTCTTTTTTTGAGTTAGTGACCCCTGATGCTTCCACTGCATGGACTCTTGTTTAGATTCTGGGTCATACCAGTGAGCTCATGTTTCATTCCCTGTCACTACATGCTGGAAGAAGTAGTTATCTCCTTCCATAAGTTTTCCTGACACATTTGCACCCGAGTTTGCTTCTGAAAAACATTCAAATTGTGAGGAACCCATCTGGAACAGACCTTTGTGAGCCGAAGGTGTTGGTGTAGAATATCCTAGACCCTATGAATATCAATCCTTACTTCCTCCGCTTTTTTTTGTCGATCGGGCATTACCAATTTTTGTACAATTTCCACGACTTCAGGTGAAGTTGTTGTTTTTGGTCGACCACTCCTAGGCTCATCTTCGACATTTGTTTTACCACATTTAAATGAGTTTATCCACAGTGTTACCTGTCGATGCGACAGTGCATCATCACCATACACTTTTACCAAGCTTTGATGAATTTCATTAACACTGACACCCTTACGAAAGAAAAAAGGAATCACATGTCTCTGTTCTAAATTAGTTTTTTTTTTTTCTGGGTTTTGCTCAACTTGTGCACTTGTGGAGGCTGTGATGATCCGGTCACTTGACATTTTCCCTTGAAATCTTGTCAATCTTCTTAAATATGCTTGTCCTTTATGGCCAGGTTGCTTTCATTCATCTAGAAAAGAAAATAGAGGTAATTATATATGACTTTCCCAAAACCCCTCAAGCTTAAATATTTACAATAATTTCGGGATTTTAAAATTTGGTATACTGCAATTTCTATTTTTGGTATAAATATTCAACTCCCGCTCTCCCTAAGGATATGCTTTAGTGAATCAAAATGATATAATGGAAAGCCAGCTCAAGTTAGGCACTATGTTTAAAAATCATTTCAAACGGTCCAGCCGTTTCTCACAATATCGATTTAATTTAGACCTAATATAAAGAAAATAAAGAGTTTGTGTGTGTGTATGTCTGTGTGCGGCCTGGGGACCAAACGAGTGGACCGAGAATTACCAAATTTTGGTAACGGGTATTTTGGTTCAGGCCTCAGACCAAGACGAAGCGTTTTTTTTTAATACGAACTAAGGGGTCTCAGGGAGGGCGTTTACCGGGAGGGTCAAAGTAGTAGAAAATGACCGATATTAGTATCAAATTCATAGTTTTCGCGGTCGGTGAGATCAATGGTGAAACTCCGATCGCATTAACTTCCAAATTCATCCCATTCGGCTGCGCGCCTGGGGTCACCGGAGGGGGGATACCGAGACATGTAAATATAATCCAAATTTACTAATATTAGGGTCAATTCCATAGTTTTCGCGGTCGATGAGATCAATTGTGACACTTCCACTAACAACGACTCAACTTCAGCTACCATTGTATGCGGGCCGGGGGTCACCTGCGGGGGGAAGAGTTACCGAGGGATGTAAAAATATTCCAAAATGACCGATATTAGTGTCAAATCCATAGTTTTCGCGGTCTTTAAGTTGAATGGTGATTTTCGCACAGGCATTGACTTCCAAATACAGCTCCCATCGGTTGGGGGGCCAGGGGCGACCATGTGAAGAATGAGTATTTCATTTAGTATATTTATATATATTGGGGAAACGAATCTGCTGATTGGTTAAAGTCTCATGGGGACATCAGTAACAAAGCTATTTGCTCCCGTCACGATTTTAAGGATGTGGATCAAATTAATGAAATTATTTTGTATGCGAAAATTCGATTCATGATAGAGTTTGACATTATGTGAATTTGAGTATTTTTTCTAAACTGAATTAGCTTTGTAAGTTGAAGTACAGTCAGCGACAAAAGTTATTTCCGTTTGATGAAATTAGTTTCGTAAATAACTTCAGAATGGAAGGACAATTTGAGTACAGTTTTCAGTAAATTAAAAAGAATAGAATTTTCTGTACGTTCTGAGCATCCCACCGTTATTCCTGTTGCAAAACGAAATAACTTTTGACGCTGAGGTATGTACAGTACTACTTATATCGAACGTTTTCATACTTAATGTGATAATTAGAAACTAATAATAATATAATCAGTGTCGGACTTACGTATCAGTCAAACAAGCTATAGCTTAGGGGCCCACTCGCTTGGAGGCCCAAAAAATTTAAAGAAAAAACTGACTGTAATGTAATTTCCAAATAACAAGAAAAAGCAAATAAGATAAAACACACATACAAGAATGGTGTTTTGTATTGTTGTGTTCTAGGCTTTTATGAAGCAAGTAGTAGGGCGCTGTTTCTCAGTCCCACTTGTAATGAGGGCTCTGTTATCCAGCCTAGCTTTTAATGGGGCCCCCATTTCCCAGCCCTGCTTGTAATGGGCCCTTGTTTGCATTTAGATATTCATTAGGTTCATAAATTAGCATATAGTATATATTCAAACTTAAAAAAAAAAGGAGACATTTTGTCGCTGACAAAGGAAGCTTAATGTATAAAGGGCCCCTTTCAATAGCATAGGGCTCCATCAAGATTAGCTTATTTACGATTTTGTTTCGGGGGGCTTTGCTAGCTTTAGTCCTGGAAATGTGAAAATTCAAGATATTTCATTTACTTTAATATAGTAAATAAAATTTCGAGGGGGCCTAAGCCCGGAAGTCCCCTCTAAATATGCAACTGCCCATCAAATCGAAATCCGACACTGAATATAATTATGTTGAGAAGCCAGAAACGGCTATACTTCCGTTCTTGATGAAAGTAAATGTGATATGATGCTAGTAAACCCACGAGCATGACATGCATTTCTGTTTTTGTTGCAGATAACACGGTGACCCCTGGACACGCACTTATCAGAAAGGAAAAAAAAGATTTCATGAGGTCGGTCAGTGACGTCATAAGCGTGAAGGACAAGCGTCAAATATGTTAATTCAACTAGGTACGTGCTTCATCTGATAATTGCAAAAATTCTTACCTTTTTTTGTTGTGTTTTGTAATTAATAATTAGAATATGTTGTTGTTATTCAAAATTGGTAGTTGTTGCAGGCAAACAATGGCAGACAAAATGGCAAAATGTTATTTTTAAATGGCAGTTATATTGTAAAAATTAATATGTTCCTTCGTCGTTGTATTTTTATGTCGTTAATTTACCAATAAGTTACAGAGCACAACTGAATATGTATGTAACTTTAACTATCATCATTATCATAATAGATATAATTATTGGCAGGTGACTTGCTGTAACTGAGAAGCATCCATGCTCCACGATCTTCAGTTAACCCACTTGTCTTCACGTACAATTTTACTATTTGGATATCGTCCATTATTTGTAGTCTCCTTCGCTCCTCTCTCTTTTTCCTGCCACCATACCCTCTAGCACGCCCCTCATGATACAGTTCCTTCTTAGCCAATGTCCCAACCAGTTTCTGTCCCTCTTCTTAATATTATCTAATGTTGTTCTTTTCTCCTCCACCGTTTCTAAGACCACCTCATTTGTTTTCCGTTTGACCCAGCTAATTGTATCCATTCTTCTCCACACCAACATTTCGAAAGCTTCCACTCGTTTTTCATAATTTTTCCGTAATATCCATGTTTCTGCTTCATACAGTACAATCAACGGCATCGATTTATCTGTAACTTTGGGGGGGGGCATTCATAAAAAAATTCATACAACAATACATATAACAATAAAAAAATACATATTCATAAAAATACATGGGGCCTACATGAGCTTTGGGGGGTCCTGAACTACCAGTCTTTAGTTATTATGTTCATATTAGTTGATATTTTTAACTAAGAACTGCTTTTTTTAATTGAAGGAAGTGTAAATGAGGTTTAACAATCCAACTCAACATACATTTCTGCCTGTATAAATTCCAAGATATCTTTTCTAAAATTCATCTGATTTTAGTGAAATAAGGCATATACAGAATACTTTCCCTTATTGTCTGCGCTTGAAATCTGTGAAGAATAAAGCGGAGTTTACACTTGATAATATATCATCAAGGTCAGAGATAATGTTCAGAAATTATCAAGACTAAACAGACCCGTAGCGAGCCTGAGTTATTGGAGAGGGGGGGGAGTCAGAAATGAAGACTGAGGGGGCAATTACAAAGACATTGAAGAACACCATAAAGTTGGTACATTTACTTATTATGTACAGAATCTGTATTTATTTTTGAATTATCGAAACTGTAAATTTTTGTTTAATTTTTGCGTGCTTAATATAAGTTCTGTGCGAGGTACTTTGTTTCATAATAATTAAAATTGAAGTATTTAGTTTTTAAACATTAGAACAAAATTATATTACAGCAATTTTAGATTATATCAATACAAAATATTCTATGTTTGCACTGAATTTTCTATCTTCCAAAATAAGCGAGACACTACAGTTTATTAATATTCACAACTAACATTCTGGACTATGATACTGTTGTTTGAAAGTGCACCTGGTATCCGTGGGTGCTTGTCATAATTGCAATAATAGAGTACGGTTTCAAATTCTTGAAATGGGTAAAGGCAGTGAAAGATGTTTGGTACATCTAGGAAGAAACACATAATTTTACACAGAAAACACTAAACAGTAGAATTCGCAAAGTTGAATTTAATTTGGTAAACATAATTCCAAGAATTTAACTGGTTTTCAGTCAGTTTGAAAATTCTCTTCAGCATTATTTTGTAGGGGGAGCAAAAAAAAATTTAGGGGTAGTGGCCCCTCTAGCCCCTCCCTGGCTACGGGCCTGAGTTTATATTAGTTTATCTCATCATATCTCTCTTGCATATGATACGGTGAGATAAGTTGAAACAGTCCAACTTATCGCATGCAAGCCAGGTATAGCCCCCCCCCTTAGAGAAACAAAGGAATGCATTGTCTATTGTGTCATTTCAAATGTAAACAAATTGTAAATTGTTTGCAATACTAAGTTGTTTGTTCAAAAATATAAAATAACTTTCTATTCGCAACACCTTTAGTTTTATTAACCTTTAAAATGTGAGGTTTTACCCAGGACCGTAACTTGTGGGGGGCAGGAGGAAATTGCCCCAGGGAAGCTCCCGCCGTTCGAGGGAGACCCATTTTAAGACAAACTTTACTTACTCCATATACGATACGAACATGAAATCATAAATGAAGCATCACACAGGTCCACTACATTACATAAATAAAACAGCACTCAAAAGGTAAATAAAACTAAAAGGAGTCATGGGCCCATTTCAGTAAAAAAAAAAAAAAAAAAATGCCTATTAGGGGTCCTAGAGATAATATTTATTCGTATGGCTTTGATATTTGTCAACCTACTATTAGGGGCCCCACAAGGAGTAAGAGTAAGATGGAAAGAAGGAGCCTAATTTAGAATTTTGCGGGAGGGCCCACGCGATCTAGGAGGCCCAAATATTAATGCCTGCCCCCCCCCCCAGAAAATAATCTAAGTTACGGCGCTGGTTGTACTCGGTCTCTCTGTAAAGTTTCAAAATAAATTGACAATTACTTTGATCATTCAGAGTTATATATATATATATATATATATATATATATATATAGGAGAACAGGTCTTTGTTGTGTCTGCCCTTACAACCTGGATTGCTCCATATGTTTTACGATAAATTTCGTAAACATTGTACGACTTTCATGAAACATATCTGTTTCAACTGATCACCAGCTGTTTCGTTTGACACTATAACTGTACAACTATATGATCAACTATATGTGATTACCGTGCTTTCACAAATATTATCTGAATTCTCCTTTAATCTATGAAATTGAGTAAAAAGTAGTAGACCTTGATAAGGAAACTTGGAAAGAAGGAAAATGCAAGTCATTCCTTTTCTGACCTCTGACCTGCAGAAGAGGTACGAAGTGGAATAAATATATCTCATTTAACTTATCAAACAAATATACAGTAGGTAGTTCTTTTTTAACGTGTTTATTGGTTGAGCATGAAAATGTAAATCAGAAGTAGTCATATGGAAATTAATATGCGTTTCATCAAGTTCTTGAATTCTTCATAAAGCAAAACGATCCTTAGATATAAGTTGCAAGGTACTCAATAGATATTTTGCTTTAGAGTTATATTAAATAACACGATTTTGAAGTAAACTGAGAAATGTCTTTTCCGACTTCGCGTGTTTAATTAATTTTACGTAATAATAATAATACACGAGGAATGATCAAAAAGTAAGGTTACAAAGCCTGTAGTGAAACGTGTATGCATTATTTCATACAACCAATACAACCAACAGATAGTGCATACATTGGTTATTTTTCGACATAACCCCGTATCGGTTGAAGCACTTGTCACATTGTGGAATGAGTTTGAAGATTTTCTCCCGGTAAAAATCCTGTTCTTACGTGTTCGGCTACGTTGTCACGAAGTATTTCATCTCCTCGTCTGAAACGAAGCGACGGCCTCTTTCAAGTGTAGAAACAGGTGAAAGTCGCTTGGAGCCAGATGCGGGCTGTAGGGAGGGTGGTCGATGATGTCCCAGCGGAACTGCTTTAACAGCGTGTTGGTTAACCACTGTGCTCCTCGTCGGTGACGTTTCCTCTATCATCTGCAAACTTTCGACACCATTTTGCGACGTGCTACGAGACATTATAGTCTCTCCGAGAAACTCTACCAGCTGTCGGTGAATTTCAGCTACGGTTACATGTTTCGCCCACAGAAATCGAATAACTGAGCAGACTTCTTCGCGAGACCAGTTTTCCACACAAGTCGCCATTTGTGTTTATATACAACTAGCGCCATAGGTGCCGGGTGGCTGAAACTGCACAGTTGCCAACTCCATGTAATTAGCACACACTCCTAATTTCTCTATACTAGACGAAACTCCAGAAATATCGGTCTTGCAGTCTTAATTTCTGATCCTTCCTCATACTACTACTACTACTGATAATAATAATAAGTGTGTTATAAAAGTCAATATACTGAGAATACATGGACATAATACAACATACATAGACAAGAATACACAAACAAATGCTTAGCCAACAACCACTTGTTCATCAAAACAGAAGGACGTATATAAAGCAAGCAAGAAAAGACCCAGCGGCAAAAACAGATAAATGTAGAAGATGCCGAGACAAAAGTAAAACGATAGAATGTAAAACCCAAGAACCAAGTGACTATACAGAAAGACATTAATGTAGCAAAAAATGTCCACCAAACTATACAACACAATATGAACTAATATCGGAGAAACTGCCATATTACAAATAATTTTATAAGCTCCACCCCGTTATAGGAAACAATAGCTTGAAACTATATTTGGACAAATTCCGCTTTACTTCATCACCAGTTCACAGGAGACCTGATCGCTTATGTCGAACCTGAACTCTTCTTCAGGGAAACGCATTTCGACAGAAGCGATCTGCTCTCTTCTTGACGATTACGCCCACTCCCACTAAGCTAGCAAACAAGACAAAAAATTGAAGAATTACGATAGGAACGGTTGCCCCACTCTCCATATAGCCTTAATTTAGCGCTGGGTTGCTTCCATCTTTTTCCGGTGTTAAAGTCTGCATGGCAAGGTGAACGTTTCGAAACAGACGAAGTTAAGCAGAATGTGAGGAGAATGCTAAATAGCCAGAGCCCTGATTTTTTTTTTCTTTGCAAAGGTTTTGAAATAAATAGATGCAACGGTGAGACAAATGCCTGCATCTCAATGGGGATTATGTACAGAAGTGAGAAGGACCTACCTACACATGTATACACAGATTTACAAATATATCTTTTTTAAAAAAATAATATTTTACAGCTTAGGGAAACATATATAATGAACGACCCACATATTTTTGCAGAATAAAAATTATGCATTGTAATAGATTGGCAACAAAAACGATTTTTTCTTAACTTTCTCGAAAACGAGTCATCAGAAATTACCCGCAAGGATGCCATTTTGTTTAGCTCAACGGAATTTATCATTTGATATGGCTCGTATCTTTGGATAATACTACAGGGTGTTTGAAAATGAATCTCGGGGGGTTTAAGGCATTGTAGTATTTATTACAATTAAGGTACAATTATAAATAATACATCAAACGAAAGAGCAACTCAAACAGTTTTTGCTACAAGTGTTCAATGTGAGCACCATTTGTCACACGACACACATTGAGTCGATAGGTGAGAAAGACCCATAAACTTTCCGCCGGGATATGGCACAAAACACATTCAATTTAGGGGAGTCTCGTTGCAACTGTACCATCTCGTGAGGATTTACTGGCCTCCAGATGCGAACATTATGAGTGTTCACATCTCTATTTAGGTGAAATGTCGATTCACCACACGTTCCAGGAAATTTCTATCGTCATGCAGCAACATTTCATTTGCAAAGCTGGCATGTAATCCATAGTCTGTAGGCTTTAGACCTTGTAGCAACTCCAAATGATAAGAACATAGTTGTAAGCGTCTCCTTAAAATTTTCCATGCAGACGGTTACACTCTAATTACAGATTCAGACTTTAAAAATGTTCTTGTTCTTGAACCAAATTTGTGGTTGTATAAAAATTAAATGTCACAGCCATTAGTCATATCGATGATTGCTCTATAAATTGATAAAAAGTATGAAATTGTATTAAACAAAATTGATATAATACATTATAATTGTTATGTCATAACCAAAGTTGTAAACCAAAATGGCGCAGGTATATTGCCCGAATTCGCTCGTGTTAAACTATTTGTTATACAGCTAAAATTATTGTAAATGTGAATATTAGTATCATCAGAGATGTCCAAACTTATTAAAAATTTGTATCACATTGAAAAAGAACTAGAAAGTAACATTCGTATGAAAATAAAATTGTATTAAATTGGAGTTCGAGATGTTCTTCCTATACCGACGCCATGTTGACTCGAACTCCGACTTTGTAAAATGTAAAACACAAAAAGCTTTCTGCTTACTAATGGCCATCTTTGCTACTAGCACTTTCTAACGGAGACAAAGGAAACAGTGCATGTGCATCCAGTGTTGGGTAAGTTACTTGTAAAAATGTAACGCGTTACAAGTTACTTTACTTTCTCCTAAAATGTAACGCGTTACTTGCCCCCAAAAAGTAACTGTTACTTTACTTCGAAAGTAACGCGTTACTTTTAGGTCCGAAATTTTAAAAATGTGAAAAAATTATGACTTCAATTTTCCGTACTACTATTACTACCGCTTTTATTATTATTATTATTATTATTATTATTATTATTATTATTATTATTATTATTATTATTATTGCACATTCTGGATCGCTTTATGTAAATGCAAGGACAAATTTTTACTTGATATATGAACATTTTAATATAATGTAACATTGATAAAATGCCATACTACGTTACTCGTAGGGATGGACACGAGCGAGTTTTCTTTGACACTCGATTCGACTAGTAACAAACATATTTGAGCTCGACCCGAGAACTTGACTAGAAAAATTTCCTCCAACTCGACTCGAATTGGGGTCGAATTTCGAGCCCACTCGAGCCAAGTCCGCAGTGTAGTTTCGAGTACATTCTTCAAGTATATTACATAGACAGTATAATTATTACACAGACCTACAGAAAAAATTTTTTTCTTGGTGCCTAAAATTTTAGAGCTGATTTTAACTATGTGTGGGGCGCTGAATCCAATAATGTAAGCAGTTTTTTTTCTATCAGCTCTACTTTGGTAGATACAGGCTACTGTACCAGTAGTGTTATTTACGTTACAATGTATGTGGAAGAAATATTACAATCCAAAATAAATATGTAAATTATAAATGATGTAACCACTATTTCTGCATGCTTCTTGCAATAGTATACAAAATAAGCAAAAGAAATACAAAATTCTCGTAATAACAAGTTTGAATATGATCTTATAAACTCTGCAACTCAAATAAATCCTACTGTGCTCTATAGAGATTTCTATTTGGAAGAACGGCGCTCTTTTCTCATTAGTGCTGCTATCTGTCGGTACTAAACGGAAACTAGTCATATAGTAGTTCCAGGAACGTCCACTAGATTGCATTGGTATTCTACTTGGCTAGTGGATCGTAGTTGTTGTCTTGCAGGTGGAGTGACATGTTGGAACATGTGAGTTTTGTTCTGAAATCATAACTTGTATCGCGTATACTAAGGCTTTATATTTAACATCCGTGTTAGTGGCCTGAACATAAAATGAGTTCAAGTCGAAGAAGTTGTGTTAACCATCCTGATGTGTCTTGCTACATATGTGGTGAGTACACATTTAAAGACAATAGAAAACATATCAGTGACTTTGTAAAAAAAAAAGCATATCATGCATATTTTGGTGTACGCCTAGGGGACCAAGATAAAACGTGGGCTCCACATATTGTGTGTAAAATGTGTACTGAACACTTGCGACAGTGGACAACTGGAAAAAGAAAAAGTCTTAAGTTTGGTGTTCCAATGGTTTGGAGGGAACCCACAAACCATGTTGATGACTGTTATTTCTGCCTGGTAAATGTTATGGGTATGAATAGAAATAACCGGAACAAGTGGACATATCCTGATCTGCCTTCAGCAAGACGTCCAGTTGTTCATTCCGATGAAATACCAATCCCAACGTTTCACCACTTGCCAGAGCTTTGTGAGACTGAAAACGAACGTAGTGAACATTCTTGTGACATGGATGATGGAAGTGACAGTGATTATGAGGGAATGTCAACAATTCCTCAACAGTTTAATCAAGATGAGCTAAATGATCTAGTTAGGGACCTTAATCTTTCAAAAGAATCGTCTGAATTACTTGCTTCCAGATTGAAGGAGAAAAACGTACTAGAACAAGGAACTAAAATCACATTCTACCGAACAAGGGAAAAGGAGTTTTTACCATTTTTCACTGAAGACACAAATCTCGTATTCTGTCACGATGTTAGAGGTCTCCTAGAACACATGGGTCTTCCAGAATACAATCCAGATGATTGGCGCCTGTTTATTGATAGCTCCAAGCGAAGTTTAAAATGCGTCCTTCTACACAATGGCAATAAATATGGCTCAATTCCAATCGCTCATTCAACACGACTGAAAGAAGAATATGAAGCAATTGCTTTGGTTATGGAAAAAATTAAATATCAGGACCATCAGTGGGTGATTTGTGTGGATTTAAAGATGAACTTTCTTCTTGGACAGCAAAGTGGCTACACAAAATATCCTTGTTTTCTATGTCTGTGGGATAGCAGAGACAAAGCAAACCATTGGTCAAAAAAAGAGTGGCCGCAGAGAGACGACATGGTTGTTGGTAAGAAAAATATTATTAACATGCCTATTGTTGAGTGTGACAAAATCATTTTGCCACCTCTACATCTCAAGCTCGGTTTGATGAAGCAGTTTGTAAAGGCGCTAAATAAGGACGGGCCGTGCTTTGCTTACATGGGAAACAAGCTACCTCAGATCAGCACAGAAAAATTAAAAGCTGGAATATTTGATGGTCCCCAAATAAGACAACTCATGAAAGATCCGGCTTTCGTGGAGTCCATGAATGAGACTGAACGTAGAGCTTGGACCTCATTTGTAGAAGTTATCAAGAATTTCCTTGGCAATAATAAAGCTGATAACTATGTTGAGCTAGTGAACCAGATGCTTAATGCATTCCAAAAACTTGGATGTAATATGAGTATCAAAATTCATTACCTGCACAGCCATTTGGACCGTTTCCCAGACAACGTAGGCAGTCTGAGTGAAGAACAAGGTGAAAGATTTCACCAAGATATTAAAACAATGGAGGACCGCTACCAAGGAAGATGGGATGCCCATATGATGGCAGATTACTGCTGGAACCTAAAAAGAGACTGTGCAAAGAAACATTCAAGGATGTCACGAAAACGAAGCTTCCGAAGTGTTGAATAGATCGTTTTGAACAAATTATTTGATTTTTTATTCATAAAAACTATTATAAAATGTAGTTACAGAGTTATTATGTACTTGATGTTTGTGTTTATATGGTTTTCATTATTTTCAAAGTGTTCCAAATAACAGATTTAAATGTCATAGTTTTCTTTTCACTTACAGTAAAACAGCACCTATGCAATTTTCAACGTTGTAGCAGGTCAGTCTTGCAATTCCTATATCTCAAAAACTAAAGCTGTTAGGGGAAAACTAACGCCATATTTGGATTCAGCGTCCCAATTCTACTTCAAATCAGCTAAGAAACACCCGGCACCAAAACCACTGTAAGCCAGTGTTATCAATGACACTACTACTACTACAAATTATATTATTATTATTATTATTATTATTATTATTATTATTATTATTATTATTATTATTATTATTATTATTATTATTATAACAACACTGTATATAAAAATGAAAGATAGGCGGTTTGTATTTGAATACTAAAAAACTAATTAATTGCCATCCTCAATAGTCGTGAAGTCTAGGAGTTAAGGACATTGTTCACGAGCTTCTGAATTTGGGTTGAGGGTCTAGGTTGAGTATTCGGGCTCCAGCCAAACAATGTTAAAAGTTATAGGTCACTGGCCAAATATCTTCAAAACTGATCTGCCCGGGTTTAGAATTGTCAAGGACTCGAGCAGCTCGGCTCACAGCACATTCACTGTCGACCCGAACCGAGAAGTGAGCCGAGCCAACAGCTCACCTAACCGACTCGGCTAGAGCCCTCGGCTCAGTTGAGCCGAACCGAGCAAATGACTCATCCCCACCAAGCCAGCTCGAGCCGATGGTTTACCCCAAGTGAGCCGGCTCGAGCCATCTTCTCAGTTGAGCCGAGCCGAGCTGAGCTTGTTATAAAAAATCTCTTGTGGTCTCGCTATCGAGATGAGACGAGATGCGAGCCGTGTTCCCTCTCGTGAGCAACACTAAAAGTATTCCATATTACTGTTTAGCTTACATTTTTCATGGCTTTCGTTTTCCAGTGTAATCAGGCCATGATTTCAAGACGACTTAAAACGAACGAGCCATTTATCAAACTCGACTGGACTCGAAACTCGACGCGAAAAACTGAATCGGCTCGGAACTCAACTCGAGGATATTACTCTTGACTTGACTCGAAACTCGACTTGAATTCGAGTCGAGTGGAGTTTTAGCTTGACTCGTGCTCATCCCTTAGCGTTGGAAGAAATAGTTGCTTATTATTATTCTGTTAAACTAATTATATAATAATAACAATGTTCTTATGTAAAATTAAAAATAAAGAATATAGAGAAACATTACACTACTCTATAATCAATGGGACTCTAGGATAAGCAAAGTGATCTGAAAGAACTCGAATATTGCATACCATCAGCAAACTATTTTCTAGTAATAAATTAGGCCTGCTCATCAGAACACAGTTTATTCATATTAACACCTTACTGTAAATCGTTAATTATGCCACCCTAGTTGTTGATAAATATTTTCCGCCGGGGCACTTCAGACACTTTACTTTTAAATTCTGTCTACCATCATCCTCAGCTCTTAAGAAAAAAGTATTCTTTCAAATGTTCGAACGGTATAATATTTTTGTTCTCCATCTTTATCAAAACAACACCAATCAAAGTAAAATAGTTGCAATCCTAGTTCACTCACTGAATGTATTGATTTGGAGCTGTCAAAATCTACGACAAAATCTTCCAGGTGTTTGCAATCAGTACACGTGATTTACCTAAGGCTGTCCTAATCTTAAAAAAACAGCAAGTGGCACTACGAACTTATCTGTTTCTCTGTGTGTCTGTGACTGTCGATCACTGACATACGTAGTTCATGCTCGATTGTTTCATTCTGAGAAATTCACTTACAGGAAAGAAACATTTGTTTCCGAAAAAAATATATACATATATTGTAGTTACTCATCCGAAATGTAACGCGAAAATAGTAACGCAAACTAGGTACGTTACTTAAAAATTTGTAACGCGTTACCGTTACAGTTACTTTTGAAAAAATGTAACGCGTTACTAGAAACGTTACTTAAAAAGTAACGCGTTACTAGAAACGTTACTTAAAAAGTAACGCGTTACTTGCGTTACGTTACTTCCCAACACTGTGTGCATCCTTGTGTACAAAAATTTATAGTTTATATTAAATAAAAATCAAAGTTGCAGAGTGAATCCCAATCTTAGACTACATCTCATTACCCATGAGTATAGATTGTAGCTTCGATAGTGTTGTAAAGTTAAGGTTAATAAATGTATATTTGAAGATCAGTTTTATCTTAATAGATGGCGTGATTATTGCACAGCGTTAAGTCTTAGATTTACAAAAATATTCATTTTTGTCTATTTTCTCAAAAAGTATGCAGGGTTGAATTGCAAAGTTGGTCGTCCGTTTCTAGCAAAATTATGAAAATTTACCTTGTTCGTGTGTGTGCTGGCTAATATATAAGGAGAATGCAAGTTATATATATATGTATATATATATATATATATATATATATATATATATATATATATATATATATATATATATATAAAAGCGGTTATAAACATAGAACTATTTGGCAAGCGAAAGGAACCACTTGGCGCAAGGTTACCACGTGGTTAGATTGTGGCAAAGTAACGAACAATTGTATTCTGAACATGTGCTCTTCACTACATAGTACTGCATAAGAAAGACACGGTGAAGTGGAGTGCCATGACAAGACAGTATATAAAGTTAACATACAAGTGTCGTAAACCTGTACAACACACAAGACATATATTTTGTGCCATATAAAGTGTTTTCCCACTATTCTCGTGTATAGGTATGTCCACATCACTGACGCCCCTGCTCCCCACGAACGCACATGCCCTTACTCGGTTAGATAGTATTCATGATTTTAGCGGCCACCTAACACTAGTTGGTTCGTGTTCTATGTACTGTACTTTTTATTTCATACGTCAGCCCTGATCAACTCCCACAGATGACGGCCCCGAAAGTAAACTTAAAGACAAAAAATAATGATATTTGAATTTTCGTAGCTTTTAATGCGCTTGTGGTCGAAAACCAGGTGAACGACCAAATTTGGAATAAACGTCATTATGCATATGAATTTAAAATTTACCTCTGTCGTTTTGTTCTCCTAAGATCTTTTTGTTGGTATATGTATCTTCTTTGGATCTGTTTTATTTTCGTTAAATGCTAATAATAATTGTAGAGTTTACTTACGCTTTTTATTATTATTATTATTTTCGCAGGTTCTGTGGCACTAGGTGCAAGATTAACCATCCATAATACGACGACTTTGGACATAAGACATAGCGTTCCCAAATGGGAAGCAGCGCTGCTGTTGTCATTGGGAGCCACATTGCTACTGGCGGCGCTAGTGTTCCTTCTTGTGATGTTTAAAAGATGTCCATCTATAGTGATGGGAGTTGTAGCAGCTACGCTTATTATACTCGGTTGCCATATTATGTTATACAGCTCCAAAAATAACATCCCGCAATACGAATGAAATAATTTTAAGGTATTCTTGTAAGTGAGACCATTCATATAATATTTTGCAAACACATTTAAAGAAAAGAAAAAAAAAGACTTAATATTGGTGTTAATGTTCTTCCATGTTTAATATCGAATTGGAGCCAGGTGGTGACGTGATACTCCATCATTAAAATTCTTTGTGCTCTGTACTACATCAAATAGTCCTACATGATTAGCTTGTTATATATTATTTTAAAGGAAATACTTACAGACGTTGTTTTTACAATGTTGAAACTAGACATTTGTGACTTGTTACAAGGATATTGATACAATGGACCTAAATGTTGAAACTTGTGACTTGTTACAAGGATATTGATATAATGGATCTAAACAATTTTACAGTAATGTCTGTGCTTGATTTTTAAACATTTTGTAATATTTTTCATATTTCATTGATTTTTATAAATCTCATACCTCATGTAATTATAATCATTGACTCAAAATATCTAGTCGGTACTTTTATAGGTTAAGGTTTATAGAAAATGTTAATAGTGTTTATAGCAAAATATTGTTACTGTATTTAAAGATTCAACTTTTAAGAATAAAAAAAAAATGCTATTACAATAAATTGGAATAAAATTTAATACCTTGCTGACTTTCATGAGGAAGGATAGTAGTAGATTCTATCGATATGAAATAATTTGTTTTATTATTTAAGTTGTTTATATCTAATGTTGTGCCATGGTCAAACAGTTCAGTCAATTGAAACCTTCCCCGAATAACAATGTTTGGCACATTTTGGAATTTATTTACTTATAAGTGGAATCATTCTGCACAGAACGTGGCTTTTTGATATACGTACAGGGCAGTCATAAAGTACGTTGCCATATCGTGTATCTTCGAAATAACTGAAAATATGACTAAACACGTACGTCATTACTGTGAGGGGATTGAATTTTGAGCTATAAAAGGTCCATCCCAGACACCCTCTTTATAAGGGTGCGTGAGGTTAACTCGAAAATCTCAAATGGCAAATGGGGCCGAGTAATATATCGTTGGAAAGGTCTCGACAAGAGAAATATTTTGCAGAAAGTTTCAGGTCATGTTGACCCATCCAAAATGGCGGGGGTTCACATTTCGTGTCCATAATGTCCGTTGCCACCCCGTGTATCTGCGTAACGACTGCGAAAAGTTCCACTCCACACCCCCTAAATAGCGATACAGGGGGTAAACTTGAACATTTCACATGGCAAAGGGTGTCGAGTAGTTTGAACGGGCTTGCCAAAAGAACTTTTGCTGTAAGTTCTGAATTTGCTAGGTTGCCGAAATCTAAATTGGCGATAAAATCAAATTTTGGATTGAAGGCCTTTCTTTGATCACTTTTAGATATCTATGGCTTGAGAGTGTGGTCCTTCTACGTTTTTCAGAATATACAGCAAAAGTTCTTAAGTCGAACTACTCGACCCCATTTGTAATTTGAAATTTTCAAGTTAACCAAACATACCCCTATAAGGAGGTGTCTGGGATGGACCTTTTATAGCTCAAAATACAAGTCCCTCATAATAATGACGTATCGTTAGACGGGGTTACATTGCGCCATATTTAAGGATTTTTAAATCGCCTGTAACTTACAAACGTAATGATTTAGAACATTGTATTTTAAACATATAATAGCTAGGTATATAAGGAAAACATTCGTGCAAGTGCGTTAGTAAACATGCAGTATGGCCATAGTTATTGAAATATAAACTTTGGTGCAAAGTAACCCCATAGGTGGGGATACTTTGCACAACATACAAAAACGTATGTTCAACATACGAACATAACGTTTCTGTGCAATATTTTTCCTTCAATATTTGTATATTTCACTTTCTATACAAAACTGCATGCAGTCTACAAATATTGATATTAGAATGATGATACCGGTATCAGTACTTAGTATGAATTATCGATATTTGTAAAGAAAATTATGTATTTTCTGGTACCGGCACAGGAACCACATTCTGATAGTTTACCGTATGCCCCACGAAATTTCTAACTGAGGAACAGAAAAAATCCCCGTGAACTGATTTGCCATGGTTGCTCTTTATGTCCAAGACTATCATCCCAAACGTAATCAGTGGAATATTTACGGGTTTGGGGCTCTCAGGCTGAAGCCCACCCAAATTGTATGATTTTTTAAAAAATCTAATGTTAGTCATTCCTATGCGTATAAGCTTCTCAAGCCCTCTCAAACTATTTTTCTGGGTCCGCCACTGTTCGTAATTTATTTTCCAAGAAATCTATTTCACCATCTACCTAAATATTAAATTTACCTAAAATTAGAAGGCAGAAGCTACCAATAATAATAATTTCCTATCTAAGGGGTTACTTTGTACCTGTGCAAAGTAACCCCGATTAGAGGCTGAAACCGACTCCCCCAGTTTTATTTTTTTTATGACTTTAGAACTTTTGACAGTTCAATTCTAACTAATGCTTCGAAGTCTCATTATACACGCTAGTATTCTACGAAACTGACTTAACTTTGACGGAAATTCTTGTAGGTAATGTCTTGCAACTTTTCTCGGCCTTTACTGTGACTGCTTTCCACACCTCTACAACAACAAAACCTCTGGATAATTAGAACTCATGTTAACTGTCAACATTATAGCCAAATAAAGCTAGATGTTCTATCTTCCGGTGACAGTTGAAACTTTGTCTTTACAGTTCACAAGTAAAGTGAACCGTAAAGTAGTAATGACAGTAGTAGACGGAACAATTCTCAGTGGAGCATTCTTGTATACGCAAGCATACTACGGCTTTCTTCGTTTTTGTACCTTACTGAAATTTGGCATACAGCGTTAGTGGAGAGAAAGCTTTAAATTATTTCGAATTTCCATGCAGATTGATTTTAATGATATTGCTAGGAATTAACTGTTCAAATAGTACCATTGTTTCGAACTTTTTGTATGAAATTTGTATGATTATACATCAATTTTCATTTCCACATAATACTGTAATGCATTAAATGCAAGCAGGGCCGGATTTAGCATTTTGGCGCCCTAGGCCCAATAATTTTTTCTGCCCCTTAGTCTGGTTAAAGTTACTTTCCTAAAAAACCTTTATTAAAAAATTATATCAGGCCTATATGTTAATTGCTTAAACACCACTCCACGATGCAATTTTATCATTGCAAGTTTTTTGAGGAATTTACTTGGTTCTGGGCTTAACAAAATACCGTTAATGTATTAACAAAAGATTGGTGAATAACTTTGGTTTTGTTCAATTTAGCCATTTGGGCAAACAAATAAAAAAAAAACTCTGTAATACATTAAAAATGGTTTTATTCTCAGAAAAACAGCTTACATGAAGTATTTTCATAACGAGACACAAAAACTGTGTTTTAAAGTAAAAACTGTGTTTTAGATATTTTGTATGTTACAAATAGTAAATTGTACTAGTATAAAAAATGACATTTTTGAGATCAATGTTGTAACGAAGTTGATGCATAATGTTGAAAAATAGTTTAACTTTACCAACAATTATTTGTTCCAATGAACTTCAAAATCAGAATGCTTTATTAGCCTGATTTTTTAAAAATCAATTCAAAAAATATGTTAAGTTATGGCTATTTATTTTTAGTTCTAGATATTTTTAAATTTTTTTCTTTCGGCCGTGCGCCCCCTGGGAGCTTGCGCCCATAGGCCCGGGCCTACCAGGCCTATTGGGAAATCCGGCCCTGAATGCAAGGGGGGGGGAAATCGACGTTTTTAAACGTTTCGAAATATTTATATTAAAACTCTATGGACAGAAAAGATGTTAACTGCTGCAAAGTATCAATTAGCGTAGGGTAGTGGTTCTCAACCTAATTTCTATCACGACCTCCATTTTATCAAATCCTCTTGCCAGCGACTCTTTATAATTTCGGGTTTGTAATAAGCTTGTCGGGTTCGATTCCCGGAGGGAGCTCATGTGGTTCGGATTTCACGTCCATCAGTAGGTTCACGTCTCATACAGTCTCGCTGCTCAACGAGACATTAAATTCAACTCAACAACAACAAATATCTAGTAAGATGCGTCATACTGTTTCAAAATGGAGACCGCTTGAAAATTTTCAAACTTCATCACTTCCATAATTTTGGGTCATAAGATAAAAAAAATAACGTGATTTCTAATTTTGGTTAAAACAAACAATGAGAGGTATTTTAATTTTCGAGAGGCCGTCATTTCGTTGTAAATTTGGTACATTCTTGTGTGTGTGTTCAGTATCACCAAAAACTATTAAAGCAAGTTGTTTTGGAAAATGTCCTATAACTATTCTATCAGGCCTTGTTTCCATTTTGTACTAATACACAATAACACACTGAGGAAGGCTATGTGATAATATGTAAAAAAAAAAAAAAAAAAAAAAAAAAACAGTATCACGTAACAGTTTCAATACAATAACTGTCTCTTCATCAGACTTCCACTCCTTCTGGCCGCTTGTGAGTTGGTCATCACTTATATAGTCTCCGGAGATCAACTTTTAATTAGACTCCGCCCCTTCGTTAAAAAGTAACACTTGTGTGGCTTTCACTTTTTAGCTGCACACGTATCCAATTAAAAGTTTACTTTTTTCGTTGGATACATTCTGTCCTCTAATTATGCTTATTAATTTTTCCTATTTCTTTCTTTCTTTTCATTTCTTCTTTAAGCAGAATCTTCTCCCACTCTTTATTTATCGAGAATCCTGCATTCCAATTCATCACCTTGTCTCCTGCCCTCATAACCTCCCTAGCTTCCTTCCATTTTCTCACCAAAGTTCTGTTCTCTACTTCTATTACCTCTGCTCCTTCCCACCTTATCCTGTGGTTTGTCTCTTTGTGATGCTTGTATATCGCATTGTTGTCTCTTTTCAATCTTACACCATCCTAGTGCTGTTTAATCCTTTCTTGCATTTTCTTTTTTGTTTCTCCTAGGTAAATTTTGTTACACTCCGCGCATCCTACTCTATATACTACTCCCATTTGACCTTTGTCCGCTACTGCTTTTCTCTTGGTTGTTCTTACTAATTCAATTATTCTGCTTCCTCCTTTCCTGTACGTCCTAATTCATGTGCTTTCCGAAGCATTCTCTTCATCTTCTCTGTTTCTTTGCCTAGGCTTTCTATTCCAAACCATTTTTTGTTCTTGTCTTCTTCCTCTTTCTTTCTCTCTCTCGCTATGTCTCTTGTGATCTTATCCTCTTCGTTGTATCCATTTCTCCTTAGCTGTGCCCAGAAATTCTTTAAATCGGTTTTCCTCTGTTCTTCATTTGTGTTTAGGTCTCCTATTCTTTCTTCCATGCTTTTTATGAAATTCTTCTTTGTCCCCTCATCCACATCACTTCGTTTGTGGCAATACACTTTCGCTGCACACTCTTTTTGGTACCAGGATGTAATAAATTCTCCTTCTTCCGACTTCTTAATTTTCATATCTAAATAAGTTATTTCCTTGTCTACTTCTATTTCATTTTCTAGTCTAATCCCTTACTTTTCATCTTCCACGTCCCTTATGAATTTCTCCAGCTGCCTTTTCGTTCTCTTCCATATTCCTAAACAGTCGTCCACATAACGGCAAAGAAGAAGCAGTCTTTCTCCTCCTCTTTCTATCGTCTCCTTCTTACATAGTACAATTGAACACGTTTTAGTAGTTAGAAGAACACAATCTAGCATAATTGATGTCCGGTCGTTTAGGGGGCTGACTGTAACACTGATCACTACCTGGTGGCAGCGATAATAACAGAGAGATGATCGTTGAGAAAAGATAATATTCAATGTCCGAAAACGGAGAGGTTTAATTTAAAGAAATTAAGAGAGTCAGGTAAGAGAGGAATACCAGATTGAAGTTTCGAATAGATTCTCGAGTTTAGAGATTCGGAGTGCACTAGTGTTCAAGATACTTGGATTGAAATTAGAGATAGCATTAAAATTTCAGCAAAAGAAAAATGGGACACGCGGAAATACGTAGGAACAAATCATGGTTCGACCAGGAATCCATTAAACTAGCAGAGAAAACAAAACAGGCCAAATTACATTGGCTACAAAATCCGAATGAAATAACTACACAAAATTTCGTGGACATCAGGCGGGAAACTTCCAAAACTTTTAGAACAAAGAAACGCGAGCTTTTGAAAGCTAAAATTAAGGAACTCGAATATAATAGTAAAAATAAAAACATTCGGGACATGCATAAGGGGATCAACGAATTTAATAAAGGCTATCAACCTCGTGCTTATACATAAGATTCCTGGATGTTTATCCTAACACTATTCATGAACTGACAAATCGCAACTCTTGAAAAAATCTAATAAATTTAGAAAACATGAGCCATGGCAACAATTGCAAAGTGCCGGTTGAAATCTTAAAACATGCGGTGTAAATTAGGAGTGTTGTCAATTTGAAAGGTCGAATAATGGACGTTTGGTACACATTAGAAGCTGTCCTAAATTCATAGTGGTTAACTATAGAACAGAAATAAGCATACCATTGGCTTTTTGGGAAAATTCGCTATTAAAATGAGGTGCCATATGCTATGGTTTTCATTTGTAAAACTTCACTTTAATTCAAAATGGCGGATTTTAAGATGGCTGCCGTCAAGGATACCCTTACCGTATCACTTCCATCTAGGCATAATATGCATTGCCGAAGCTTTCATCCACGTATTATCATTAATACGCGGGTTAGAAGCGGAGGTAAGGGACTTTCGCACGTATTAAGTGAACAATTAAATGCCTGTAACTTTTCCCCAAATGTGTGTATCTCAAAACTAGCTTCACCATTGTCTTCCTGATTAAATTCTAGCCGGAAATTATGTATCATATTACCCTATTCCCATTTAAAAAACTTGATTTTAATTCAAAATGGCGGATTTCAAGATGGCTGCCGTCAAGGTCATACCTACCATACAACTTCTCCTTAGGCCTTATATGTATCTACATTGTTATTCTTTCATTAACGCTCCGTTTACAAAGGTTAGTAAGGGACTTCTGCAGTAATCTCTAATAACCACATCACAACTCTCAAAAATTATACAAAAAATAGAAAACTTGCACCATGGCAAAAAATTTCTGTCATCATAAATAATACATATATCTTCTTTATCAGCTAGAAAAATTTCATTGAAATCGGAGCCGGACAATTGGGTGATGTCCCTTGTTAGGTTCCCTTACCCTACTATGGAACTCTCTTCTTCCGTAGTGGAATGGAAAAAGATTATATAATTGACGCCCCTTTACAAGATTATAAACCAAGAAAATTAGTTTTCTACACGTTATAAAATTTACCTTTTGAGGCTTATTTTTGCGCCCCGGGCAGTCACAAGGTCCTTGGGCCGCCCCTGTGTAGAGCGAAGAGTTGTAAAGTGTTTTCTGATTTGGTATAGTTAGGAAATTAATACATAAAAACATACCAGTACCAGTGATGCTAGGTCCTCCTGCTAAAATTTCCCTCAAGAATGCTCAAAAATTCCCTTTTAAAGAAAAAATCCCTTTTCGTTCGCTTTATATATATAGGCCTATATAATCATTGTTTAAAGAGAGCATTATTGCATATCTATGAATTATTATGCTGTGTCCATATCTCTACAACATGCGTTTGTGTTTTTGATCTGTTATTACTGCAATATTATGTTGTATAATGGCATCCTGAAGCCAGGCCACGGAAGGGTTATGGGGGAAGAAAAAGTTTATCACTTTGTGTATGGGATTCTGGAAAGAATAGCACCGTCTTTCGTCATACTACCACAGTACTTAGTAACATAACATTTGTTGAAAAGCTAAGTTTCCCTACATTTTCTTTCATATTCCTGAAATGTCCATTTTTCCTTCTTTAAGAAATTCTTTGCTAAATCTCCCTACGCCGCGGGAAATTTCCCTCAAACTAGCATCACTGCCTACTACAATTTTACCCAGAATTTCATATTTGTATTATGAAAAAGTATTAGGAGTTACCAAACTAACTACTACTAACACACTTCCCAAAAAGTAAAATCCGATTAATCTACAAATCATCATTTAATGCGGTGAGGGTCTCCATTATATTTGTATAAATACAAATTTTCTACATTGTTTCTAGATATTCTAAATATTAAGTATGTATAATATGCACTAATTAGCAAAAAAGATTTTAAGAATTGTAAAGAGAATTTTAAGAGAAATATTTCTGTGCTATAATAGCTGGTTTCCTAACGTACATGTTGTAAGTTAGCACATTGATGGTGCTGCCCTCTCCTAAGCATATTTTCAGTACTTTTTTAAATATCTTTCCAATGTTATATACATAGTGAGTGTACAGTGAATGTTAGTGAATGAATTCAGCGTATAGTGAATGTTATATACATGTCCTGCGTAACAGTGAAAGAATGTTTTTAATTTATATTTACGCTGCGAATTTCAAAGTTAGCGTTTTAAATTTTTTACCCAAACATAAACAATTTGCTGAGCAAATCAATATATTCACATAATAAACTACATACATGTTACCAGTGATGTAATGCTAATCCTCGTGACATCCTTTCATTTGATATCTAACAGAAAAGACGCCATAAACTAATATCAGTCATGAGAGTATGAAGACTCTGTCGACATCTTATTCAACAAATTCCAAGAAACTTTTTAGATTCTACATAGGAATAAAGACACATTGTTTAACATGCACATAGTACCTCCTCTTAATTTCACTGCAGCCAGAAGAAAATAAAGACTCAAAAGTTATGAACATTCCTATCCAATATTATAAAAATTCTTAAATGTTGAAGATTCCTTTGTACATTATTTCATTTCTGGCACCGAATATTCGGTTTCTGCATCTTTTAAATGATCATTTATTCTGATCGTATTTTAAAAAAGCGATATGCAAATTATAACTGAAAAAATTAGCATTATATTACTTCGTAATGAATCACTAAAACAGGTTTTATCCTCTTTAACTTCTCTCTATCCCCTCTCTCTCTCTCTCTCTCTTTCTTTTTTTCTTTTTCTTTTTTTTTTATTGACTATTTACTTATCTCTAATGAAAGGCCAAACAAAGATCTGAAGTACTATAAGGAACTTATTATCTTCAATAAGAACAGCAAGTTCACTTGATTTCTCTTTTTCATTTTCTTAGCTCATTTTCATGAAATGACACAACTGTTTGACAACCATTCTTTATGAAAAACTGAAAAATAACCATGAGTTAGCAACATTGAAAATGAGACTAATAACAGTTTATTCTTCCATGAGCAAATAGTACACAACAAATGCAATGTATTATGGTAATTAATGTATTCTTAAGGCACAGTAAGAACATTTTAGGATCCGACTCAAAGCATGTATCTATATGGGATCGGAATCTTGAACCAAAATCGAATTTGTAAGAGAAAACTGTTACAACAAATGACAAAACACGGGATACGGACAAAATCTCGCGGCCGAAACATCGCCGCCCAAAATCTCGCCGGCCAAAACCTCGCGCGACAAAATCTCGCCGGGCCAAAACCTCGCCGCCCAAAACCTCGCGGGACAAAATCTCACCGGGCCAAAACTTCGCCGCCCAAAACCTCGCGGGACAAAATCTCGCCACCCAAAACATCGCGTGGCCAAAACCTCGCCGCGAATCAAACTTTTCTCTAAAATTTACCGAATGAGTTTCTTAATATGCAATTCCACATTACAAATAATAATAATAATAATAATAATAATAATAATAATAATAATAATAATAATAATAATAATAATAAGAAGAAGAAGAAGAAGAAGAAGAAGAAGAAGAAAGAAGATACAAAACATTGTGTGCGTGGGCTTTCTCGGGTTATTCCCGTTTCCTCCCACTTTCTTTATTCGATCATTTCCTTCATCCTGGTCATATACGTCACCTTTAACCTACAGAACATAATCAAGGGACGTCGTAAAAACTCATATATTATTTCATACTTTCATAATTATTATTAGATTTTTGTTAAAATTTTAAGTTTTTGGATGTTCCAAAGTTCATGAAACTAACCCCGTTAGTTGTCATTACATTCCTTATGCAGACTTTCATTCCCTATAACCAGTTTAAAAACATCCTGTGGCCCTACCTTCACATTGAAATCCTCTAATATAGAAATATAATTTTCATATGGTATCGCGGGACTTGGTCAAATACCCGTGATACTTCTTCTGAAACAGCGTCTTTTATACCGTCATCCTTATCATCTGTTGGAACATTTACATTTTGGTCAGGCGAGATTTTGGGTATGGCTATATTTTGGGGCGCGAGGTTTTGGAAGACGAGGTTTTGGCAAGGCGAGGTTTTGGGTGGCGAGGTTTTGGCCAGGCGAGGTTTTGGGCGGCGAGGTTTTGGCCAGGCGAGGTTTTGGCCCGGCGAGATTTTGGGCCGCGAGGTTTTCGGAGGCGAGGTTTTGGTCCGCGAGGTTGTCGCCGCGCGGTTTTGTACCCAAAACCAAAACACACAAAGTGCGCGCAACAATTTAAAGATGTCACCCAAGGAAGCCAGCAGGTTACCTGCTGCTCCTTGTTATTCCGCTAAACATAAACAAGGCAAACCCGCACGTGCAGAAGAAAAGCAAATATTTTATCAAACGATATCAACGTTGTTCAATTCACTTGAAGAAAATTAAGACCTATAATAGCTAATTTTCATGTTCTCATAGAATATTTATTTACTTACTTTGTAGTACTGAAGTTAGTATTTGTACATTCGTATGCTATACAATGTAAGAAAGCACATCAATAAATTGAACTTAAGGGGGGGAAAGTACCATCTGTTTTTCATGGATATGCGTAATGATTTAGGTAATAGATGAAAAAGAAATAATCTCCCATAATGATAAATATGCTTGCTGTTACATATCAGCACCATCTCTTTATCGTTCAGTTGATAATTTGACATAACTCATTGTAATTTCATCTATAATTACAGTTTGGAGAAAAATAACAATGTTCAGTTGCTCTTAAAGGAGGGGGGATTATGTAGTATTGGGTATTTTGCCCTATATCACGGCAATAGTGTGAGAGTAAGGCGAGTAATGCACATCGCAGTGGCAGAAATACACGCACGTGCTGCAGCAGAAATATTGCGGGAAACAGACGAAACAATTTCCTCTTCACCAATCAGCAAATAGTCGTGCACAGTACAACATCAAGTTACGCGGTTTGTTTTTGAAGGGTGCAAAGGACTGTGAAAAACGCTTTAGGTGGGTATAGCTCCATCCCTTGTCACACACACACACGCATTATATATATAGCCTATCTATCGGGTGTTTCAATACTATTAATCTTTTAACTATTAAGATTTAAAGTTCAAAGTTCATAAGAAAGTTATTAAATATCCTTGCTTATAGGCAACTCACACTGGCTCTCTGCGCGTATAGGTTGCATAACAAGCAGGATATGTATATGCAGTAACAAGGGAAGTCTGCATGGAGAGCTATGTTTTGAAGAACAGTTACCGAACCACTTAACCTATCAACAAGAGACTAAGAAAAAGATTACCTATAATGTTATAGACTAATAGCTCTCTGCGTTAAGTAGGTCAGGCTGTAGAAGTGGTTGTACCTGTATGACTGATAACTATAAGAAGGAAAAAAATGACTTGGACCAATGTTGTTTCTGTCAACTTGCTCATTCCTTTGATCCTATCTGTTACTATGACACTTTCAAAGGACGTATTTAATGTACACAGAAATACACATTTCTCGTTTGAGGTAAAATGTTGGGTACATTTGGAGTATTTAAGATTAACATTTTGAATTTTAACATTGTAAATCGTCGCGAATCACAGCCTAGTGGCTGCTGTACAGGGCCATAACCAAGAAGAGATTAATCGCCCTCAATCTGTAGTTTGTCCGTCCTGCAGCTTACAATCTCTCTCTTTCTCTCTCTCCCAAATTGTGTTTAGTTGTTGTTCTTTTACTCAGAGAATGAATTTAGCTTTCTTCTGTTGAATCATAATTGCATTAAAATAGAAAAAAAAGTTTAATTTTGGTTTCGTTCGCGCATGACGCTTTTAGAATTGATAGATTGGGTGACCCAGTAGCCTAAGTACCAACAGCAATAATGTCGATATTAGTATCCGTATTAATACTAATATCGGCCTTATTGCTGTTGATACTTAGGTTACCGTGTCACTCAACTATTCAATTAAAACAATGACAGCTACGTCCCAATGAGCAAATAATTAACGACTTGAAGCGTTAATAGCTAAGTATAAAGAATAGACAAATAAACAATAGAATAATACTAAGACAAGCTGTTTTCATGAACTACCACACCTAGAACTTACAATTTTTGATGTCTCGGAAAAGCAGAAATAAACTCAGGTTATACCACTGTCATAAGTTCAAATCTAATCTTTGCTGCGATCTTCAGACACGAAGCTTTCTTTTGCTGTTTTTAATGCATTACGATGGTTCCGGGATTCCACCTTAAAATGTACGACAATATTTCATACAGTCACGGTGGTGTTGACAACTGACGCAAAACTTCAACAAATTCGGATAAAGGGGCGGGTCTTGAGGTAAGTCACATCGGGTCTATGAAAATTTCAAAACAAATTTAAACCGAATTAAGCATATGACGCCTGTGGCAGCGTTATGATCGAATATTTTTCGTGTTTGCAACTTGGTCCAATAAGTTTTTTTTCAATTAAACGTTTATTTTTTAAATCAGAAGCGATTCAAAAGAGCCGCTTCGGCGAAGCAGCAAATAGACACCTTTGAGAACATTTTTGAGGCCAGTTTATGGTTGAATTAAGCGCTGATACCAGCGCCGAAGTTAGAGTCGGGTAGTTGCGGTATACCCATCTAAAACTTTAGTGCAATAATTTCTTTCGATTCTAGGTTTAGGTGTCCCATCAGGAGCAATTTTTAAAAATCACAAATGACAATCTCTCCGAGAGAAGTAGCTCAAGTGGTAGAGCGTGGCTTTGCATTCGGTAGGTCGTGGATTCGATTCACGCTGCCAAGCATCCTGACTGTGGTTTTCCTCAGTCCTACCGGGCAAATGTCGGGATAGTACCTACTAAACAGGTCCTGGCTGATACCTTCCCAAATCCTTTGTATTATTGTTGTTGTTGTTAGATATGCAGTATAAAATGGCCTCTGAGCTGTATCTGGTGATTGTTAAGTAAATAAAGTAGAACAAGACAAATATGCACTCTGTAGAAAAAGGAAAAATAGATAAAGACAAAAAATGCTCTCCTCCTAAAAGTATTTCTTAAAAGAACTGAGTTCAGGTAGGTATCCAAAAAGAAAAAAAAAGAAAAGAAAAAGAAAAAGAAAGAGAGAGAGAGAGAAATACTCAAAGATGCACACAATCCGTATGCAAAATTTTAATCTTGATATCTTGAAAACGGTTTTTTTTTTTTAATTTCGCTTAAGAGTCTTCATCCCGGCGAAATTAAAATACCGCTAATTTTACAGTAATTATGTGATGTCTTCAAATAGATAAAAGATAATTGAAATATGGAACAAGAGCGCCCCAGACAATATTTTTTTGCGTGATGTACCGTTATCACAAGTCGCCTAGTGGTTTTCCGTTTTCAGCCGTTTAGAGACGCGAAAATAAATGCCGATTTTCAAAATGGCTCGAAATCAAAAGCAGATAAGTGAGTCGTGATAACGGTTTCTCATGTAAAATAATATTGTCTAGGGCACTCTTGTTCCACATTTCGATTATCTTTTATCTATTTGAAGATATCACATAATTACTGTAAAATTAGCGGTATTTTAATTTCGCCGGGATGAAGACTCTTAAGAAAAAAGTCACACCCTTCCGCCCCCACTTGGCACCTCCAAGTTTACCATCCGATTCCAAAACGCATTTGGGGTGCTCTTTTTTGCATGCTTGACTTGACCAATAATAATAATAATAATAATAATAATAATAATAATAATAATAATAATAATAATAATAATAATAATAATAATAATAATAAAACGGTTTAATACGAGTTATATGAGCTTAAAAAGCGTTTCAACACAACACTATTCCATGGTACCGATTCGTACCATAAATCCCCAAAGGGTTAAATACTACTAAGCAAATATTTTCGAAGTGACGGCTGTATCGATATAATTAAAGTTGCTGTGACATGCTCACACGCTACAAGTCTTTCCTCACTTTTGTTTTCTACTCCTTCCTGTTAACAAATTTTCTTCAATTTTCTTTATGATCTGAAAGAAAAGGAAATTACGAAGAAAAATGTTTATTTTTACCCTAACTTTCTTTTGTTCAGTAGGTTGAGGAAAAACTAGTACTAGCTGCAGGGGTGTAGCCAAGGGAGGCCCGTCGGGGCTGCCCCCCCCCAAATAACCAGCTTTTAGAACATCATAGTAAAATTATTTCGCTTTATTCATTTAAAAGTAACAAAGTTTATTGACAATTAATAATTTACGATAAAATAGTATGGAGAAATATTGTTTTTCTATACCGATCGAAAAATAGTATAGTATCTCTTCCTTGTATTATACCAATCGAAAAATAGGATACTTTTTTGTGACAGCAGATTACACAATTTACTGAGACTTATATTTGACAGTTTGAAGACAAACGTTTTAACAAGGCACTACAATTACAGCCATAAAACAAATGTATTAAACTGATTTGTAAGTACAGTATATTTTTATATGCTTTAACAAGTGTTTTAAAAGACATAGAGGATGGAAAATTGGGTGAGAAACAATGTTTTTATTCAATTTGGATTTCATTCGCTCTCTCTTTTATTCCTACTCAGTGTAATAATATAATTTTGTTTTTTTTTTTAGTCATGAATAATAAATAAATATTTTTGTCAGGAAGCCGTAAAGAAATTAAGTGAAATTTCAAAGAAAATCAATCTTGTGTAGATAGGTTCTGTATACAAGGTCTTAAATTTAAATATAAAGGTAACCAACAAAAGTTTTGTTGCTTTTTCACCCACCACCTGTCACCTAACGTAGAAGGTCAAAAATAGTCCCCATCGGCATCGAACGTTCTGGAAGGCCATGGAATCCATCGCGGTAAAACTTGGTGGGCCGTGAAACGAAGAAGGTATCAGGTGCATTTTGGACTTTTACTAGGATTTGAACTGGCGTCCTCTAAGGTGATTGTAAAAAGAATGGGACAGGTGATAATCGGACAATGCAATACCCGGAAAATATAGTGGTTGCAATATTGTTTCCCATCCAAGGCGGAGAATGGTGGCCTGAGTCATCCTAGCCACGTGGGATATAGCGTTGTCTCGTAAATGAGGACCCATTTGCAATTCAGAAGTAATGGCTTCAGAGTTTTGAGTTTTTGTTGAGCACAGCTCAACTGCTGACACTACACAGTTGCATTGATACTCTGACCAGCTGGTAGCAGTTCCCGATGCACGATGCACCAAACACACAGAAGGACCTTCTGGTACAGTGCTGGTTTCGGCTGTTTTGAAATCGGTTCATGGGATGCTAACTTATGATGACGGCGCCGTGGAGCTTCGTATAGGACCCACTTTTTATCACATGTCAACACCCTGTCCAGAAATGGCTCCGAAACAGTAAATAAACACAGGCGACTGCCGCGTTGCCTTCTGGCCCGGAGTCAAAAACATGTGAGACCCATCGACCCAACTTGTAGTGCTTCCCAAGTTGATGGATGTGCTGCCGAATGGTTTCTCCACACACTGAATTGTAGTCCCAGTTCCTCTTTGTACATGTGTTGGTCTTCCGGCACGTGGTGTTTTCGGGTGTTTCGTCATCGTCCTTAAACTTCTTAAACCATCGCTGCACTGTCCGCGTCATCACGACACCCTCACCAAAGTCCTGGCATATCTTCTGTCCCGCTACAGCGGCGTTTGACCTCCATATGAAGTCGTTCAGCATACATGCTTTTATGACGCTCTGTGGATGTCCTATGTTCCCTCTGTCTTTACGCAAGTTCACGGTGTATCTGAATTGCCACAACCAGGTAGTATGTTGGATATACCCACACCAACAACTGACGTTCGCCTTATCTCCATTCGCATTCAACTCACGATGTGAGGTCCAATTGAACACAGACCTCCACGAAAAGGGACAGAACTTTCTTGGTTACCTTTATAGTTATGCACAAAAGTATAGCGTTTGGTCCCGGGCAGTAGTTCTTGATTAAGCATAATAAAAACTATCTTCAATATAATTTATGGATAATAATAATAATAATAATAATAATAATAATAATAATAATAATAATAATAATAATAATAATAATAATAATAATAATAATAATAATAATAATAATGCTTCAAACTGGACCAACGATAGGTCATTTGTTATTTTTGTGGAGGCCAACGATTACTTGGCGGAAATATATTAATTTAATTTCCTGTTAACTCTAAAGTAAAGACCACATTTTTTCGGAACCTCCTTCCGCGATTAAAAAAGGAACTTGTTCCATCCATATTGCCTTGCTCAAATTTTATCAATCAACAGACTTTGAGTTGAATTGGAATTTGGAAGGTAGGGACAACGCATGAGACATCTTGAGGAAAAAGCACTGCATGTTCAGAGCACTCTTTTTCATTATAGAAGAGATTTTCAGAAAATTTGATTCTCACGCACCGAAACGCAAATATTTTAAAAAGAATTTAGACATGATTCGCGGTAACAGCCTGACGACCAGCTGTTTAGTGAGATTTTTTTAAAATAAAGTACATGAAAAGCAGTTGCCTGTTCCAATGAATTGAGTATACTATTGATCGAATGTAGCATATATATCCGCGTACTTCTTAAATTTTAGGTGGCTATACGATAGTTTCAAAAAATTAGAGGTGAGTATACGCCGTATACCCGCGTATACCCTCCATTACATCCCTGCATGTTACAGTTTCGCCAACTAACACCTTGGCCTTATCAGACACTGTGAGATACAGGAGAAATTTACAGTCTTATATACAAACAACAGCTGAGACATCTTACTTCTGATTGGTTCCTGTCAGCAGTCAATCCCCTTCAAGTATTCTGATTTGTATATTCCTATACTGATTCTTTCTATCTGTTGTAAATTACACACAAACAAAATAAGAGTGACGATCTTAGCACAACTAATCTAAACTAACAATTAACATAAAATAATTATATAAATACACACACACACACACACACACACACACACACACACACACACACACACACATATATATATATATATATATATATATATATATATATATATATATATATATATATATATATATATATATATATATATATATATATATATATATATATAGAGAGAGAGAGAGAGAGAGAGAGAGAGAGAGAGAATTAATATTGACTAATAAATACATAAACACGTCCAAGATAATCGATATATGTACAACAACCATAATAGATATGTGTTTTCAAATCTTATACTTTAAGCTTGTCTAACAACCTATTCCACTGTTGGTCGATGATCAGTCCTGAGTTCCAGTTCATTGCTTTATTACCCTCCATTTCTATAAACCGTGCCTCCTTCCATTTCCTAACTATGCTTCTTTCTTCTTGGCCTAGAATTTTTACTTCATTCCAATTAACTGAATTTTCCGTGTCCCTTACATGTTTGTAGACCGCATTTTTGTTCCTCTCTAGCCTAACGTCATCCTTATGTTGTTTTATACGCTCTCTTAGTCTCTTTCCAGTTTCCCCAATATAACACATATCACACTCGCCGCACTGAATTTTATAAATCACTCCTTTTTTTTCTCTATCATTACCCCTTGCTCTTCTCTCTTCTTCCTTCTTTTTTCCCTTATTACTTCCAGAAGCCTCTTGCTCCCTTTTCTGTAAGCTGAGACGCCCCCTATCTTCTTAAGCATTCTTTTAATGATTTCTGTTTCTTCTCCCAAGCTTTCTATCCCTCACCACATTTTTCTTCTTTCTTCTATTCCTCCTTCACTTTGCTCTACTTCTCGGCTTCTTTTTTCTCTTTCTTCGTTTTTGTTCTCCCATCTTCTTCTTTTTTTCAGCCTCTTTCTATCGTATCCATTATTCTCCAGCTGCTTATGGAATGACTGTATACTCTGTTCCGCCTTGTCTCTTTCATTGCTTATTTGCGTATTTCTATTCTCTCTGTTAATGATGAAATTCCTCTTGGTCGAGTAATCTACATCACTTCTGGCGTGGCAATAGTTTCCCTACGCGCAACTTTTTTGATACCATTCTGCGTGTATCACTCCCTGTTTTCTCCTTATTCTCATATCCAGGAAAACTATAACCTCTTCCTTTTCTACCTCTAGCTCCAGTTGTATACCCTTCTCTATATCCTCAATTTCTTTTACAAACTTTTCCAATTGCCTTACAGCTCCTTTCCAACTCCCCAAGCAATCGTCAACATATCTAGAAAAAACACTTATTTGTCACTTCCTTTTCTTTCATCCTTACTTTCTTCTCGCAGTCGTTCATAACAATTTCTGCTAGCATCGGACTCAACCTGGAACCTATGCTTAGTCCTTCCTTGATCTTCACTAACTTATCAACTATAACACAGTAACTGTTATCCCAGATAGTCTTCAGGGCTTCCTTCAGTCCTTCTCCACTCCAACCATTGATCTTCCTATCATTCATCAATTCAGTAATGACTTTAACAATACTGTTCCTTCTTAGACTTGGAAACATACCCTTCACATCAACACTGAACATGATTGTTTTAGCTTTGCTCTGTCCTACTTCCTCCAACCTTCTTAAATCAACCGAGTTTTTCATACTGCTACTGTCTTGTCGCCTGCTTAATATTTCTACAACCTTCTTTAACTCCTCGTCCTATTTTTTTTTTTTTTACCCAGCATGAATATATTGAATTTTACAAAATTACTAACGTTAAACAAAAAAACAAAACTCGAAAGATGAAATATATTCAGAGTGTCATTCAGGTGTTTCGGCCAAATTGGTTGTCAAAATTGCCTTTTCATCTCTAGATACAGTACTTAGGGGGAAAAAATCATTAATTCTCTGGCAGGAGCGTCATTTCAGATTTTGCTTCGAGGGGCAAGACGCGTTAATAAAGTAAAATTTCGCGTTTATCTCTGGTTTACTACTATTCTATTGATAACATCTATATAAATCTCAAACTCAGAGGGCGCAATTGCCCCTTTCTGCGCCCCTAAATAATGTCCCTGTTCTTTTGTATTATTTTTGACAATCAATATCAAAATGTCGATTATAGAGATGCTATACGCTTCAATCCTAGTTACTATTAGGGGGCTACTATTATCAATAAATTAAATAACAATAATAAACTCCAGTAAAGAGAGGAGAGAAAATCATGAGAAATATTTCCATGTATGGCATATAAATAGCCACCATTTGTAAGTATTAGCCGTTAAGATATTAATGGATTGACTCCACTAATGAACTCGGTTAAGATCATCCCTCTCAATTACAAAAAAAAAAAAAAAAAAATTCAAACATTTACTTGCATGCACTGCATATGGGCTACTTATAGCCACCGTCAAGCTGCAACCAGTTACAAAGGTTTGGAAGGGGACATAAATATGCTAGGGGGGCCAAAGTCGTAAAGGGCCCCCATACCCATACACACAGAGACATGCATGATGAGACATTTCAACCTGCATGGAAAATGATAAAACCACAGGCAAGTTGATCATATATGGCCTCGTTCATGCATGTTGAAAGATATCAAAATCTTTTGTAAACATGCATTATGGATTTACCGTTGTTCATGCATGTTTACCGTGTATGTGGTCGTTCATACAAGTTGGTTGTTTTATATTTAGGTCTGCTAATTACTACAGCTTAAGAAATGACGTGACTCTTTCCTCCGTAATTGCAAGGTCATTCTTCTGGTAAGTTGGACAGCAAGGTGTTACTATGTGAGCAAAAAATTCTTTAAAAAATGCATGATGAAACAAATCTTTCATGTAAGTTGGTCATGCAAATGTATGCGTCTATGGTGCCCCTAATAATTGTAAACCTCTCTATAGCCTATCAATAATTACCCATATCTGATATCCGTAATTCTCATCCTACACCTTCATTCTACAGATGCCCAATATCGTTCTAACTTCTTCGATCCATATATTTATTAGTCTCCTCAAACTCTGCGTACAGGAACGCAACGCAACGCAAAAGAAAGCAATACTCAATTACAATTACAATTCCTATGCTGATAACCGCAAATAAATACACAAATCTCGCGTTGCGTCAACGCAATAGGGCTAGCGAAATGAATGAGAATTAAACTGAATTTATTATAAAGGATCTCATAGAAATATTTAAATTTTGCTTTTTGTGTTTAAGGAACACATAATGATGCGTTGTGGTTTAAGGGGTTCCAAAAATTTTAGTCGGGCCACATTCTTCTTAAACGAATATTCACTCATTCACAATGGCGTACCTTTTATGTTCTGTTCTAGCTATATAAAGCCTAGATATTTATGTCTGGTCGAAACTAAATAACATAAATAGGCAGATCTGGCCATAAAAGAAAGTAATATCATACACTACGGACCATTGTGCATAGTAACATATATTTATTATCGTTGTACTGTTATTCAAAACACGATATTTCACTTTTTAAAATTGCTACCAGCTATCAGATTTTCAATCTCTGCTGCAATAAAATATATTGGTAATATTTAACTATTGGTTATTTTGTTATTAGTCTCCTAACTATACTTGCGTAAATTTTAAATCTCATTGTGATTTTAAATAGGGATGACAGTCAAAAGATATTTTAAACAATGTGTTTCTTCCATCCTTACGAATAGTGATGGATTATTATTATTATTATTATTATTATTATTATTATTATTATTATTATTATTATTATTATTATTATTATTATTTTAATTTAGTAATGGGAAATCCAACTACGAAGGAAGATCAGAAACTAAGCTTACAAGGCTGATATTTCTGGAGTTTCGTCTGTTATAGATGAATGAAGAGAGTACGGTAATTTTATTACATGGAATTGGCAACTGTGCAAAATTTCAGTCATCTGCCACTTATGGCGCTAGTTGTAAATAAACACAAAAAAGCGACTCGTTTGGAAAAGTGGTCTTGGCTCGCGAGTCATTCGATTTCAGTGGATGAAAAATGTAACCGCAGTTGATATTCATCGACAGGTGATAGAGGTTTACGGACAGACTGTAATGTATACACTATACATATACTTTGTTCAGTACACAAAGGTGAAAATGAAGATATCATAAAAGGACATTCAGAAAGAGTTGGGTTGATTTTGGGTTTAACGTCCTTTTCAGCAACGAGGCTATATGAGACGATACCTACTGATTAACGTGGAATCCGAACCACATGAGCTCCCGCCGGGAATCGAACCCTGGGCCTATGTTTAGCAGAAAGGGTCCAGCTCTTTCCTCTAAAAATGGTTACAATTTTGGTAATTTCTGTTCACATTCGGTTAGTTTAGGGTGGGTTAGGTTAGTTTAGGTTAAGTTAAGTTAGTTTAGTTTAGTTTATGTTATATTAGTGTAGGGGTCCCGCATAATTTTCCAAAAAATGATAGAATTTCGCTTATTTCTACTATTACGTTAGTTTAGGTTAGTTCAGGTTACCTTAGGTTAGTTTATGTTAGGTTAAGTTAGATTTGGTTACGTTACGTTACGTCTCAGTACTTGCATCATTCATTTCTCCTGTAAGTTTTGTGTTTTGTACGTGCTTCTGGACCCCTTGTACTAAACATACTCCGAACCCTGGTCTCCCACGCGCAAGGCGAGTACACTAACCGTTTAACCACGAAGGAGCTTGACATTTAGAAAGAATAAGCAACCTAGAACCAGTGAGAGATCCTGAACTTTCTTCAGCGGATTGCGCACATACGATATCTTTCCCATCTATCTAATGTTACATACTATGTTGCTTTGCTCATATATGCAGGGTGTTTCAAAACAACACCGACAACGTTTGTGAAGTGATTCCTGACACCAAAATAAGCCAAAATATATATATATATATATATATATATATATATACCATCCTGGGTGCACAAATGCCTCCTCTCGAAGTTATATTGTATTGTATTGTATTGTATTTCGTCCTTTTTTCATACATTTAGCACTGTATTGCAATGCATATGAAGTGGACACGTCATTTATATATATAAACACAAAAGTAAAAAGAACAATAATAATGAAAATTACACACACTAGGTTAATAATTAAACATTACGCCTTACATCTTATCCATTACATTTTGCATGATATTATTAAAAATAAAGTAAGAGTAATTATTACTTGCAGTGTATGTAGAAATCCTTGAACATATACTGTATCAAATGTTAAAAACAAGCAACGATACTGGTTACTGTAGATAATGTCGTTTTTTTTCTTTTTGTTGTTGTTGTTGTTTCTGTTAGCAATTCATGTATTCCTCTATCGAGTAAAAGCAGTGTTTTAATAAATATTTCTGTAGTTCTTTTTTAAATTTAGCAACAGATTCCTGAGTCTTTATATCTTTGGGAAGTTTATTATATAGCATGATACCCGCGTATTTACACCCTTTTTCATATAATACGGTTCTGTGTTCTACAATGGAAAAGTTTTGTTTGTTTCTTGTATCATGATCATGTTGCTGTCCTACTCGCGTAAGGACACCTTGTAGGTGTCTCTTTACAAATATCATGAGATTTAAAATGTACAAACAAGGTACTGGGAGTATACGAAATTTTTTAAATATTGGATTGCAGTGATCTTTTGGTTTAGCGGCCGCCATCATTCTTATTATTCTTTTCTGTATTGTAAAAATTACCTTCGCTTTGTGTGTATTTCCCCAAAATATAATGCCGTATGTTAAATTTGACTGGAATAATCCAAAGTAAATCGTTTTTAAAGTAGACTCTTTTAAAACATTTTTAAGTACTTTAATTGCGAAATAAATTTGATTTAATTTTTTACCAAGCTTAGTTATTTGTACATCCCAGGAGAGATTTTTATCTATCCAGATTCCTAAGAACTTAGTTGAGTTCACATAGTCTATTCCGTTATTTTCAATTAAAATATTAACAGGCTGTATGTTTGTATGTTTGTTGCGCATATGATGAAAATTGATTGCTTGTGTCTTTTCAATGTTTAATTTAAGCTTATTTTCTCTAATCCACTGAGATAGTTTATGAAGGATTTCATTTGCATTACCTTCAACATCCTCATTTATGTTCCCTTTTACTATGATATTACCATCATCTGCATAAAGGGATAGTTCTGCTGGAGCAATATTACATGGTAGATCGTTAATGTATATCAAAAATAATAATGGCCCTAATACGGATCCCTGTGGCACTCCACATGATATTTCTTGTTTTCCCGATGTGTAATATGTAGTTTGGTTTGTATCTTTGTTACTGTATGTAATTTCTACTACTTGCTGCCGATTTTCCAGATACGGTATAGGCTTCCGAAAACATGAAAGAATGAACTTGAAATGTCCATAGCTCCAAAACTATGGGACCTACCGTAGTCAGGTCAACACTTCACTTAGAAACTAGTATGTACCCTATCCAAATATCCATGTTTCAGAATCCTGTGGTACTTCTGCTACAATTTTTATAGAGGTAGGCCTAGTTAGAGAGTACTTCAAATTATATGCCTGTGGGCAAACTCCCTCTATAAAGATTGCTTCGTGAGCATCTTAGAATTCTGCAACACGTATTTTTGGATAGCGCACATATTAGTTTCTAAGTGAAGTCTTGACCCGACTACGGTAGGTCCCATAATATTGGAGCTAAAGTTCATTAACATACTACTGGGTCTTCGGAAACTGGTTTATTTAATTATACACAATATTCCTATGTTTTCGAATGTTAGTTTCTGTCGCTTTGGGCTCAGGAGATACTTGTATGTGGAGAAACTTCGCTCGACATCAATGGAAACCAGTGGCACGTATCTTGTAAGCACATGGACAGGAAGTTCAGTTGACATTGCAAAGGTTTCTATGTCAGAATTGTTTCGCAAATTCAGTTCAAATTTATCCCTAGCAAATCCTAGATTACTTCTAAATTTATGGAATGTTATGTGCAAACTAGATTGAAAATAAAAACATATTGTTCTGTCCAAATTAAAAAAAAAAAAGAGAGAGAGAGAAAGGACAACAAAGGTGCTGAAAGCTAAAAGAAGTAAAAAAAAAAAAAAAAAAAGGAAATTTTATGAATCTAGCAAAAAGGTGCATCATTCACTAAAAAGATGCAACAAAGTGCGTTCATTTCAGTTCATTTTATGCCCGGAAATACATATTTTGAACTTTGGTTGTTATAACAATTAGATTTTTAGAAAAGGTGCTGCACCTTAAAATCCTCTCTCTAATTATTATTATATTTGTTTGTTTCTGATGAAAGAGCTATATTTATTTGAACTGCATTATGATCAGAAAGTGAAGTGTTCAAATTGTTTGTTGAATAAGTATTTGTTTTATCACTTAATACAATTCGATTTATACAAGATTCAGAGCGCTGTGCAATAGTAATTAAAGAATTGTATAGTGTGACGTAGATCGAAGCATTGAAATATGGTAACTGATTTAGCATAGTTAGGAAATTGACATTTCACTAGTAAAAGTATATAGGCCTATATCGTGTGATACACGAATTTCAATAAAACAGTAATTTATTTTATTACTTATTTTATGAAGAAACATTAGGAGTTACCATAACAGGTACAACTAATCCTCTTCGCAAAAAAGGGGGGCGCGGTGGCTCAGTGGTAGAGCGTTCACCGCCGGTGCTTGGGGTTCCTGGTTCGATCCCAGCTCGCGCCGTGTGGACTTTGTGGTGTACAAACACCGTGCTCGTGGGTTTTCTCGGGGTTCTCCCGTTTCCTCCCACTTTCTTCATTTAATTTATTTCTCATAATCACAGTCTCCTTTAGCCTAACCGGCATAACCGTGGGACGTTAAACTTAAAGATTTCATTTTCTTCCCAAAAAGTAAACCGAATTTTGTATCGAGTAAAAATGTACTTCACCTCACTATTATTGTTATTGAAAATAATTCCTTACTTAAATTGAATTCATACTTTGAAGCAAGGACATAAATTATCCATTAATGCTTCTCTAAAAATTACTTTTATTATTATTAAAATATAAACTCTCTTTACTTGGGTAATGGTGTCACTTATATTTGTGTATACGTACTGTACAAGATCGTTTCTTGACATTCTAAATATTTTGTGTGTAAAATATGAAATAATTTACAGAAAAGCTTCTAATAATTGCACGTAAAACTTTAAGAGAAGTACTCTTATGGTGTAATAGCTAATCTTCTGACGTATAAGATGCAAACTTTTCCTTCATATTTGGAACTTCGATTGTGCTGCCATCTCTCAAACATATTTTTACTACTTTCCGAATACCTTTCTAATGATCCATATACAGTGTACAGCGGGCCACAGAAATTCTTGATGTACAAAATCCGTGAGTTAGGCAATCAAACTAACTCCAGCTCCAAGATTAATTACCCCTGGTAGTAGCAAGTACAACAGCAAGAAGTTGCCCTCAACTGTTAAAAGCACATATCGTAAAGAGTTTTTTCGTGCAGAAGTGGAGCAAAACGCTGGCTGACGAAATGACAAAAGGGAGTCTTTCGATACTTGTACTCACAGTACTTCTTGTTTGTATGATACACACGTTAAACTATACACAGCCACTTGAAAAATATGCGGATCTCAGAGGCGCTGATGAGAAGATAACAGTCGGGGGACTTAGTTAATCATATAATTAACTCAAATGAGGATTATATAAACAAGTTGACTTAGTTCAAATAACTATACATATCCGCGTATCAAATAATATACGGATAGATTATGCAGTATATATGGCAGGTTATTTTTTTCTAACTCAAAGCTTTGCGCTGAGTTTTGAAACTATTAACAGTAGTCCTATATGCAAATCAATTAAAAGTATGGATGGATCATTTGGGGGGAAGAACCCAATGAAAATTTTGGATGTCTAACAGGGCGTGAGCTCCTATGTACCGGCACTACTGATTGATACGTAATACTACTTCGAAAGAAGAACTTGTTTGATTCCATTATTCGTTAAATGACTTTTCAAACGCTAAATATTGTTATGCAATCATTTGTTTGTAAATATTAAAAACGCAAAATTCGATAACACTTAAACGAGTTGGAGAACTTACGCGTACGAAGCGTATTTCCACTTAGGTTGCAAATATAACTGAGGGTTCGTGATTTGTTTAATATTTGTGCAAATTTACACATTGAGACACAAGGAGAAAAGAGGAGAATATAGTGTCAATAAATAACAATTTAAAAATGCACGAAATTAACGGTTAATATCAAATATAGAACCATTGATAGAATTAACTCTGTAACTCGTTTTCTCCATTCATTTTCTTTCCTTTATTTTCAGGATTACATCATCACTGAATTTCTCTGGAGATTATCTTTCATTTAGCAGCATCCAACTGGAGCTCAGCCTTGTAAATGAAACATTTTAAAAAGTGTAAACGCTAAAGACGGGAATCGAACACGGGTTGTAGGATGAGCAAACTACAACGCTAACCACTCATCTAAAGCGTTACTTCTTCCAGCTCGGCTAAATAAAAGGCCTTTTCTGTTCGCTCAAAACAGTAGCTTGTTAATAGTCAGATAAATTGGCAAAACACAGGAATATGTAATTGAGGACTCGGAGGGCATTATATTATTGTATTCACTAAATTATCAACATTACAGATATCATAAAAACAAAATACAAAACTCCTTTATTTTGAATCAAATACGGTGCGTGTATTATACTCGTAAATAAATTAAACACAAATCAATTGTTGCGTAAAAATCTTGGTTAAGTGGTCAAGGCGCTCGACCAGTAATCTGAAGGTAGTCGAATCGAATCGGATCCACGAACGATCAGTACGCTTGTTTTACTTTAGATTTATTCATGGCGATGGATCGTCGATGACACACGTTTTATTTTCTTCTGATATTTGAATGCTCGTATATTTCAATACTTGAACTATCAATCTTCAATAATAATAATAATAATAATAATAATAATAATAATAATAATAATAATAATAATAATAATAATAATAATAATAATAATAAACTAACCATAATTATTATTATCTTATAGAACATTTAAAGTTAGGAGCTTATTATCGCTTAAGACATAACATTACAATCAGAAATGTAGCATTTGGCAATAATATTTCAGTTTTGTTTAATGTTGCTCACTGGAATCGGAATTTCTCATCTCCTTTTTGAAACAAAGCAAACAAAATTGAGACAAGAGTTAACATTTTACATTCAAGACGCGACAAGACTAACTCAAATTATCGTCTCGCTTTGGAGATGGAAATCGAGATGAGACGAAAAGTATCGTAAACATTTCTCGTTTTATCTCGATTCTCGAAATAGTGTATGTCCATTCTTTAAGTAACAATTGCTTTGTAGATTGAATCTTATACGCTATGTTGTTACCTTATATTTTGGAGCTCATTGAATTTATTATGGTCTGTGAAGGCATTTTTGTAGCAAAGCTTTTATAATTATTTCTGCATTCCCTAAAAGTTAGTTTATTATATGCCTTATTGTTCAGTGATATTAAGTTATTTTTATTACAGTTATCTTCCTTAAAACGTTCAGTAGAATAGTTTCTACATGAAACTGTAGTGCAACGCTTTGGCTTAAAATTTTGGTAGTTGCAGAGGTGTGACCTGGAGGTCCAGACACCCTCTCGAAATCCCGACTTATCTGTAAGTTTTGCCTAATTTTAATGCAACTTCAAAAATTTCAATACCATTATTATTATTATTATTATTATTATTATTATTATTATTATTATTATTATTATTATTATTATTATTATTACTATTATTATTATTATTATTATTAATACGATTATTACGATTATTACGATTATGCCAGTTACGCTAAAGGAGACGGTAGAGGGAAATAAAACGAGAGGGGAGAAAGAAGGTGTGAGCTCGTGGATAGTATTAATATCGAAACTTCGGATGCCTAAACAGAAATCAAGTAGGAGTTGTTTTCACCACGATACATAGTAACACGCTTTCTTTGGATAAAAGACTGGATTATGTATGCGTTATATTGATATTTGAACAAAATAAACATACCAATATAAAAAGGAATAGTTCCTATTTACAAATTTTGGTTGAATGAATAGATGAAACGGGTTGGAAAGGGCGAACGAAAATATTATTATTTCTAGCAGTAGAAGTGATAGTGGAAGACGTTCGGAATAATTGCTCGGAAACAATATTGTTTCAGACACATTTATGACTCATACTGGACCCTAAGCATGACTCTTAGGGTCGTATTGATGAATTGTTTGCTAAACACGTTACGTTTTCACACAATACGAATCAAGGTTGTAGACAGACATGTGACGCCATTTTGCTAGTATTTCCCTGTGAAGAAAGCCATCTCCACTCTAAGTTGTAAGACAGAAATAATTTGAGTATTTATTTATTTTATTACACATAAGAAGTATTGATATTGTAGTTAATAGGAACAACTTACCAAAGCGAGAATCGAACCCCGGACTCCTGAATTACGAAACGAATGCTCATGCCACTACGCTAAGACTGCTTAGGTAAGTAAGAGACAAATAACACTCGTTTATGAAGCAAATTGCGCACGTTTACGATAACGACGAAACATATTGATTTCTGTCATGATAAATTACTATAGTCGAGAGACTTCAAATTTAAATTAAAAAACAAAATTTTACATATAGTGCCACAGACAACTTTGTTTTCTGATTCACCGAAAGTATCTCCGTAACTTGTCTTTATTATACTTAGTAATACTCGTTTCACATTTATTTCCAGTAACCTTCAACGACAGGGACACGAACACCGACACACCGACGACATATACAATTCAAAGGATCTCCCACCAGCAATTAAACACGGGATCGCGAGCACTGAACTGAGGCACTGATGGCGTGGGTCAATGACAACTTGACCCACCACCCACCATGAAAATCTATGACCCTCAATCAACCGTGACCCACTCTGACCAACAACCCACCACGACCCAATCGGGCCCACCAAAAACCATGACCCATTCGAACCCACCACTCACAATGACCTAATTTGACCCACCAGCCATCGACCCGCTCCAACCCACCACCTACCAAAACACATCGTTATCAACTCTGACACATGATACACATCCTCTTCTCTACTGACTAAAGAATTTATACTATAATAAAACCAGGTTGTGAAATTCTAACTAATCGGAATTTGAAATTTTACGGTCACTCGCTCAAGCACTCGTCTGTTACAATAACGGTGGTCTCACCTTTGCGATATAAAATGGTTTGTAGTGGGTCAAATTTCAATGAATTTCAATTAAATTATCAAGGTATAATTATTTCCTTGTTGAATTATCGATAGTTTTCAGTGGAAAAACACATGAAATTTGAAAGTCCCAAATCAAGGTAAGTAGACCAAAGTACAGTCCAAACTTAAAATTTCCGTGTAATTAAGCGTATGTTACAAATTTTATGTTTATTTTTCTCACAACTTTAATGCTTACTTACCTGTGCCCTAAACGCTCCATATAGTATACACAAGCTTCAGCAATTATTATAGTAGAAAGCGCATGGTTTCTGTTTCTCAACTAATATCAATCGTTTTCGTTTATTTTTACAAACCAACCCACTACCAATTTTGCATATATAGAAAGTGCCGCCCCCCTCATAAAGAAGAATTTTAAAAAATGCTATTAGACTTTGTTTTCATTTTCAATAAATAGTTAATATACTGAATTTTAGCTCGGCATCGCCATCAAAAATTCTAAAGTAAAAAAAGTACTAGTCGTTCCTGGATCCGATTCGATTCGACTACTTTCAAATTACTGGTCGAGCGCCTTGACCACTTAACCACGATTATTACGCAACAATTGATTTGTGTTTAATTTATTTACGAGTATAATACACGCACCGTATTTGATTCAAAATAAAGGAGTTTTGTATTTTGTTTTTAAAATATCTGTAATGTTGATAATTTAGTAAATATATGATATAATGCTCTCTGAGTCCTCAATTACATATTCCTGTGGTTTGCCAATTAATCTGACTATAAGGAAGCTACTGTTTTGAGCGAACAGAAAAAGCCTTATTTAGGCGAGTTGGAAGAAGTAACGCTTTAGATGAGTGGTTAGCGTTGTAGTTTCCTAATCCGACAACCCGTGTTCGATTCCCGCCTTCACCGTTTACACTTTTTAAAATATTTCTTTTACAATGCTGAGCTCCAGTTGGATGCTGCTAAATGAAAGATAATCTCCAGTGGAGAAATTCAGTGATGATGTAATCCTGAAAAATAAAGGAAGAAAAATGAATGTAGAAAACTAGTTACAGAGTTAATTCTTTCAATAGTTCTATATTTGATATTAATCGTTAATTTCGTGCATTTTAAATTGTTGTTTATTGACACTATATTTTCCTCTTTCTCCTTGTGTCTCAATGTGCATATTTGCACAAATATTAAACAAATCACGAACCCTCAGTTATATTTGCAGCCTAAGGAGAAATACGCTTAGTAGGGGTAAGTTCTCCAACTCGTTTAAGTGTTATCGAATTTTGCATTTTTAATATTTACAAGTAAATGACTGCATAACAATATTTAGCATTTTCAAAAGTCATTTAATGAATATGAAATCAGACGAGTTCTTCTTTCGAAGTAACATTACGTATGAATCAGTAGCGCCAGAACCTAGGAGCTCACGCCCTGTTACACCCCAAAATTTTCATTAGGAGCTGGGTTCTTCTCCTGAATGATCAATCCATACTTTAATTGATTTGCATGTAGAACCACTGTTAATAGTTCTAAAACTCAGCGCAATTTGTTGTGTTTACTTAAAAAAAATAATAGATATACCGCATAATATATCTGTATATATTTGATACGCATATATGTATAGTCATTTGAAGTAAGTTCACTTATTTATATAAGCTCCCATCAGGGGTGTAGCCAAGTTGGGGGCCCATCGGGGCCAGCCCCCCAAAAGATTTCCTGGCCCCCCACATGACCAAGTTTTAAAACATCATCGTAAGATTACCTCGTATCAGTCACTTAAAAATAACAAAGTGTACATATAATTAATAATTTACTGTAAAATAGTATGGAAAAATACTATTTTACCATACCAATCGAAAAATAGTATGGTATCTTTTCCTTACACCAATCGGAAAATAGTATGGTATACTTTTTTATCAGCAGATTACACATTTTACCGCGATTTATATTTGACAGTTTGAAAACAAATGTTTTAACAAGGTACTATAAATACTACCATACAACAATGGTACTAAACTGATTTGTAAGTAGGCCTGCATTACCTTTTTTGTATGGTGTAACTAATGTTTAAAAAACATATTTATATCAGATGGAAAATTTGGTGAAAACAACGTTATTCGGTTTTTCAGTTTGGATTCCAATTAATCGGTAATTTTCAATTATTTTTACGTCACCATCCCGCTTAGGAGTACTAATGGAACTAAAATTTGGATTTCAATGACATCGGAAGTGTCATTGTTCATATCAGGCACACCGAAAACTATGGATTCGACATTAATATTGGTCATTTTCGAACATTTTTACATATCTTCCCCTTCTCTTCAAAGTTCATCTTCAAAGTGAAGCGATAAAATCCATCCCAGGCCCGAAACTCATCTATGTTGAAATTTGATCGTGATATAATATATATATATATATATATATATATATATATATATATATATATATATAGATAGATAGATAGATAGATAGATAGATAGATAGATATAGATAGATAGATAGATAGGTAGATAGATAGATTTTTCCATTATTTTGGAAAGTTGTGAACTATAACCTATATAAATTGAATCATACAGTAGGGATTCCAAGATGCACTAGACACCAGCATGACTGGTGAGGAACTCTGTGTGTATTGCAATACAATAAAACTCCGTTTTGTGGCTATCGCAGCATTGCATTTACGACACACGCTTTTCTGGAGTTAGTTGTTAGTGATAGTAACCACCGTTTTAAAATTCCTTCGCGTTCCCACTCGTATTGCTATTTTTGGGAATATTATTTAAAACTTTTGATTCGAATCGTTACCCACTCAGAGGTTTCGCATATGAAACAGAAGAAACTCTTTTTCGTGAAATAATATTTTCCGCGACGGAACGACCCACGATTTGCAGACCAAAAGATATTAAAAACCGAAAGATATTATAATTCGTCAGATATTAATATGGTACTATTTTTTTCAATTTTTGGATTTGAATATTTCTGAAGAAATCGAATTTATTCGCATTCTCGCATTGTTCTAGAACAAGAAGAATTTGTAAAGTGGTAAACTGAAGTCCAAAGTCCACAGAAGATGCTCGAAAAAATGTTCACAAACATGATGTCCCTGCTCCTTCACGTGTGCAGCCACTTCTAATCTGTGGTCGACGAGGAACAGAACTTTGCGTCGTTGACACTGGCGAACTTCAAATGCACGAAGCATCCTGGATCTCGGAAGAGGTCGATGTTATTTCTTTAGATATTGTTTTAACTGCATTTTCTGCAGTACTTTCTCCTTGCCAATCACCAGTGACCTAAAATGATGGGTGCGATTCCCTTAGGGAAACTAGAGTAGTTTTGAAGAATTAGGATTGGTTAATTAAACAACCTTATGGGGTTAAAATATTATTACGGGTGTACCATTTTTTTAATACTTTGATTTGTTGGCGAAAAACGCTACAAATATATTGACAATAATATAAGCATTTTGTAATAAAAAGTTTTACCATTAAAAATTTTTATTAATGTAAGAACCCCCAAAATAATCAAAATTGGTGAAAAATCAAAAATCAAAACGTGTTACTTAACAAAGTTGAAGAAGTTCGGCCTTGTGTTACGAAGTGTGACAAGGAGAAGAAGGGGTAAAAATTGGTCAAAAATAGCGTTACGAATAATGTGGAGTTCCCCTAAAACAGTAAATGAGACATAGCTTTTAATAAAATTGTTTTTTGTGATGAATAATAAATAAATATTTTTGTCAGAAAATTTTAAAGAAATTAAGTGAAATTTCAAAGAAAATCAGTCTTATGAAGATACAAGGGCTTAAACTAAAATAGCTATGCAGAAAGGTATAACGTTTTGTGGGGACAGTAGTTATTGGTTAAATATAATAAAAACTACCTGGAATATAATTTATGGAGAAAAACGAATAATAATAATAATAATAATAATAATAATAATAATAATAATAATAATAATAATAAGCTAAAAACCAGCTTTTTAGTTTTCCGGAAGGAAACTAAAATTTTTCGTTTTTTCCAGGCGCAACACAATTTCTTTGGTTTTGTACATTGTAGCTGCCCCCCCTAAAAAACGACGGGCCCCTCCTACATAAAACTGCTGGCTACACCCCTGTCTCTCATTCAAGTTAATTATAAGATTATTTAAGTCCCCTGACTGTTATCTTCTCATCGGCGCCTCTGGTGTCCGTATATTTTTCTGGTATTGTGCTGTTTACTGTGAGCATAAGTATCCAAAGACTCCCTTTTTCTCATATCGTCAGCCAGTGTTTCTCCCCTTCTGCACAAAAAACACACTTTACAATTTGTTCTTTTAACAGTTGGGGGCAACTTCATGCTGCTGCTCTAGCTACTATACCAGGCGTAATTAATCTTGTAGCGGATGTTAGTTGGGTTGCCTAACTCACGGACTTTGTACATCAAGAATTTCTGTGGCCCACTGTACATCCTGGGTAACAGTGAAACAATGATTTTGATTTATATTTACTCTGAGAGTTTTAAAGATATCATTTGAAATTTATTACCCAGGAATGGCTATATTGAATTTTACAACATTGTTAGTATTAAACAAAAACAAAAGTCAAAAGATGAGATTTACGTAGGTCAGTGGAACAATTCTTTTTTTTAACATTGGAGTGGGAGGAACAGGTAAGATTGTTACTATAATCTTTTTTCAGCGATCTTCAAAATTTATATTTATAAAGTTGAAAAACAAAGTTATGGAGGAGCAAAGTTGTCTTCAACATTGGGAGGTGGGCAGATTTGGGACATCAGTTTCATCTCACTTTCCTTTGTGACAATCGGACGCAAATCATCACATTTCTCCCCCCCTCAAAAAACACATTTCAAATGGTTGTTGGGGACAGTCCCCTTCGTTCCAAGATTAGAGGGGACATGTGCTTCTCAAACTCTCCGGATTTGCGCCAGTGCGTAAGGTGTCATTCAGGTGGTTCGACCGAATCTCTAGATTCAGCAATTACGAAAAAAGAATTCTCAAGTACTATTTTTTAGAAAATCAATATAAAAATGTCAATATAAAGATTCTATATGCTTCAATACTAGTCATCATAACTAGTATCATTGAATTAAATAACAATAATAATCTCTCGTAAAGACAGGAGAGAGAATCATGTGAAATATTTCCATGTATAGATATGAATACTTTGAATAGCCACCATTTGTAAGTGCTAGTCGTTAAGATATTAATGGATTGGCTCCATTAACAAACTCAGTAGAGATAATCACCATCAATTATCAGAAAACACACACACAAAAGATTCAAACAATTTACTTGCATGTACTGCATATGGACTACATATAGCCACCGTCAGGCTGCAACCAGCCACAAAGGATTGAGAAGGCATAAGTAGAAGTCAATATGCTATCTAAAAGAAAAGCGCTGATTTATATATTCTAGACCTTCAACCTTGAAAGATCTATATCGTTCTTGCATAAAAAAATAGAAGTTTCGGAGGGGGCCTTAAATATTGTCTGCCGTAACACTTGGGAATATAAACTTGTTTATAGTAGCAAGAAACTGAAAGAAGATCATTGGTATAATATATTAACATAAAAAATAATTTGGCCGCATCGTTTCGTTGAGAAAACACAGAAAATATTGTGTTTATATTTCAAGAGGCATAATCCCTTACCCAAAAGGATGAAAAGTTCGAAGGATGCCCACAATACTACCCACTGTAACACTTGGGATATTAGATTGTAATATAGTGAGAGCAGATTATTGACTATAAATTCAAAATGACCACGGCCCTATCTATATGGTTCGTGTTCTTACAAACCACCAAGACAGCATCGATGAGCTATTGGCATCAGGAGCCTACATTTATAACCATAAACAACGAGTAGAGCCATCACGAACACCAGTTCCTATGCCTATCCGCTGTGAGCGATGCCAGGTTTACAATGCTCATCAGACATCCGATTGTAAAAATACAAGTAAATGTGGCTACTGTGCTGGTCCGCATAACACCCGGACTTGTAACAACTTGCAATTGCCACCAAAACGCGTCAATTGTAATGAGCAGCATCCGGCCTACAGTTATATGTGTAAGGCAAAGCCGGACCCTATTCAGGACCATCCTCAACTCGTCGTTCCTTTGCGACCACCGACGCGAGTTCAAACCACTCCACATCTAATTGACGCTCCTGTTTCATTAGACCAGCTACTAACGTTTCTAACACTAGCTCTGCAAAATATTCATCCCTTCATTAGGCCTCATATTCTACAACAAATCATTATAGCAGCAAAAACAACCTTCCATGTCAATTTTACTGCAACATATTCCGGCAATACTGTCCATTTCCATAAACCACATGCTACTACTATCGATTAATATCATAGCTTTAACTTTTCTCTTTCTCAACATACGGTCACTACCAAAGAACAAACTTTTATTTGAACAGCTTCTTCTCGAGAAGCATGTAACAGTTTTCTTGCTTAATGCAACATTTCTTACAAGCTCTCGCTCTTGTCGTTTACCACGATATACCATGCTTCATTCTGCAACTCCTCTACCTACACTTCAAGCTAATGGGGGAGTGGCCATAGGGATTTCTTCTCACATCGCTTTTCGCCAGTATCACTATATTGCAACAGCTGTTCCCGAATACCTGATTGCCACTGTTTATCTCAAAAATATCATAATCACACTGTCAACTATATATATAAAACCAAACCATCCATTACCTGAGCAGTTCGTACAATATATCTCCAACACTTTCAGTAGATATATTATTATGGCTGACTTCAATATGCATAGCAGCAGCGATGGTGATCGGACCAATTTTATTAACTTTATAATGAGCACACTATTGGAATCATTCTTGATCTTCCGCAAGCTACACGCCCCATCTCAAGCCTGACATAGTCGTCGGCTCTGCAAATCTTGTCTCACGCTGCACTGTCGAAATCCTTGATCTTCTGGGCAGCGATCATGCACCCATCAAGCTAGTCTATAAACCATATTTAGCTACAACTAGTTCTTCCTTACCATTGCGAGTGAGCTTGCGTTATGATAGAGCTAAATGGGATCAATATCGTACACATATTACAGACCTCACCAGAGATTTAACCGAACCCACCACAAGCGATGATTTATGTCAGACTATAGACACCATTACCTCTACAATCCAGGAAGCCAGCAACTTACACATTCCAACCACCCAATACGTTCCCTATCAACCTAAGCTTTCGCCTCAATACATCACTATGATCAAACGTGCACGCCAGTTCTATCGAGACTATCTTCGCAGTCGCAATCCAGAAGCACTCGGACATCACAAACAACTCCAACGGACAGTTCACAACTACGTCAAAGCATATAAACTTCGCTCCTGGGTGAAGACATGCAACAATCTTTCCGAAACATCGCATCCTACAAAATTCTGGATTCGCTTTAATGCATTGTGTGGGAAGTTTACTACTACACCCTACCCTATTTTATTTATTTATTTATTTATTTATTTATTTATTTATTTATTGTAACAACAACACAACAGGCGTCCTGCCCATTTACAGTGTTTGTTTACATATATGGTAAAATATCATTATTTTTACAGAAGAAAAACATACAGAAATTTTTATTGTTTCGTTAATTAACTCAGCTCATCATACTACAAATTGTGTTCCTAAACATTTTTTCAGACATATTGAATATGTCTATCATTTCACACTTTTCTTCAATATTGTTGTAGTGAGAGCTCATTCTCCATAAAGGGGATTTATACAGGATGTCAGTGCGTGCTTTCTTACAGTACATGGTACTACTATTGCTTAACCTCGTTCTAGACGTCGGAACATGCAGAAATATATTAGAACTTAGTTCTATGCAATCAATTTTATTATGTATTATTTTATGTAGAGAAACTAAATCATTAACATACCTACGTTGCTCTAATGTCGGTATATTGAAATTGTTTGTTAGTTCTGGGTATGATATGTATGCTGGGTACATTCCAGTTTTTTTATACATTAGTAATCTCAAAAACTTACACTGCACTCTTTCAATCATTTGGATATATTTTCCATTATGAGGAGTCCAAATAACAGAAGCGTATTCCAGTTGGGATCTGATATACGAATAATATAGTTTCAAAATTGTCATGTGGCTACGGAAGTCTCTACTTACACGACAAACAAATCCAAGACTCTTATAAGCATTATTTGCAATAGTTTCAATGTGATTTGCGAAAGTCAGTTTTGGGTCGAAGGTAACACCAAGGTCTTTAACAGTTTCCGGTCTACAAAGATTTATACCGTCAATAGTATAATCATAATTTATGTATTTTCCTTTTCTAGTAAATGTAATAGCTTTACATTTAGTTATGTTTAGGCTAAATTTATTCACGTGGCACCAGTGTTTTACATTTTCCAAGTCTTCCTGGAGGTTTTTACAGTCTTCAAGTGATTTAATTTGAGTATATAATTTTAAGTCATCTGCAAAGAGTAAAGTATGCGATTTCTTGATGTGCTTAGTTATGTCATTGATAGTGATGAATAATAAAGGTCCAAGGTTTGATCCTTGCGGTACTCTCGATGTAGCATTAAAATTGTTGGAGATATGACCTTTGTAAGCTACAGATTGTTCACGATCACGTAAGTATGATGTGAAAAGTACTAATGCTTGCTTAGAAAGATTCATAAGAGCTAGTTTTTCAAGCAAAATGTCGTGGTTAACTAAATCGAACGCTTTCTGAAAGTCTGTATAGATTACATCCACCTGCCCTCCTTTGTCTAGTTCTGAAGCTATAAAGTTTGTTATAATTGTCAAATTAGTTGAAGTGGATCTATTCTTGAGAAATCCGTGTTGGTATACAGAGATACTGGATCTAACATGATTAAGTAAGCGATTGTGTATTATATATTCATAAATTTTTGCAAATGGGGATAGAATTGCAATTGGTCTAAAGCTTTCTATATTTTTAGCACTAGCAGCGTTCACCCCGCTTCGCTGCGGTCACCCCGGAACGCAATAAAATTTGTTACTTAGATAATTTTTACTTTTTCGCTTTCAAGTGATATGATAAAAACCATAGAAGATTGCAGTAAATCTTAACATTATATCGCCTGTCATTTATGTTAACCCGCCCCGCTTCGCTGCGGTCATCCCGGTGCTGGCATATTGTAAAAGTGTCTGTAAAAATAAGCAAATCAATTAAAAAATTTTAAACAGAAGATTCAAGCTATTTTCCGCTGTATATCGCCTGTCATTTATGTTAACCCGCCGAGTGACACGGTCATGCGGGTTGCATATAAATACGTTTATTTTTACCTATGATGAACTAACAAAGGATTTGTGGACACCTGAATGGTCAATTATCTCAAGACACTGGTAATTAAAAATTAAAGTGATATGATAAAAACCATCTAGGGTCCAAATCCTAATAACCCCCCAAAAATGAAAGAAATTGGTTCAGCCGTATTAGCGTGATGAGCGGACAAAGAATTGTACGTTCTCTTTTATATATATAGATTGCTAGTTTTTGGAATAGGACATATCAAGCTTTCTTTCCATCGGTCTGGAAAAACATTATATTTTAGGGACATGTTTAATAGTATATGTATAGGATGTTTTATGATATCAATAGTTCCCTTTATTATGTAGGGTGGGATACCATCAGGGCCACACGCTGTTCTAGATTTCAACCTTTTAATGGCATGTTCTATTTCTGATATTGTTATTTCAGTGATTTGGAAAATATCGAGTGATATACTTCTAGGTTCGTGTGACATTAGAGCATCAGTGTTATAATTCACAGGTTCATGATTGTAAACAGACTTAAAATAACACCCATTACTACTGATCGTGTTAAAGCGAATGCATTTGCAGACCACTTACAAGGAATTTTCACACCGTCAGCTGACAATGCACCACACGCTGCAGACAGACTTAACACCTCATCGCCACAACTTCAGCCAAATATTACTCATATTTTACCTACTAATGTTGCTGTCTCTGCTCCCATCACTGTTCAGGAAATCTCACAAGTTCTTCATAATAAACGAAATATTGCACAAGGTCTCGATAACGTGACATATCACCATATCAAAGAATGTCCTATCTTGCTCCTGCTTCTTCTTGCGAATGTTTGCACATTCATACTGCGCACTGGTTATTTTCCTTTAGCTTGGAAAACATCTAAGACGCTCATTTTTTCAAAACGATACAGAATATTGCATCCTATAGACCTATCCAACTTACTTCCAACTTCAGTAAGATCTTAGAGCGTAATCTGGTTAAACGATTACATTTTTTCATCGTCGATCATAACTTACTTCCAGTCACACAAGCAGGTTTTAGGCCAGCCTTCTCTATCAATGTCCAGCTACTCCGACTTACAACGCTCATCACACAACATTATAATCCAGCTCAACCCTCCTGCTTAGTGTTATTTGACTTGGAGAAAGCATTCGACAAGGTCTGGCACCGTGGGCTCATATATAAACTTCTCAAATTCCAGCTTCCTATCTCATATATTCGCCTCATATACAACTTCATTACCAATCGTATCACCTATATCTCCGTACGAGAAAGTTTATCACACCCTATCTTTCTATTCACTGGAGTACCGCAAGGGTCGGTTTTTATCTCCTTTACTATATCTTCTGTACATACCTGACATGCCCAAATTACCAGATAAAGTACATCTCTTTCAATATGCGGACGACACGGCCCTTCTAGCAGTTGGAACAATTATCCAGCAGATCAACACTATCTTACAGACTGCTATCGAAAGCTTCTATACCTGGTGTACTCTCTGGAGGCTTACTATCAACGCAGCGAAAACTCAGGCCATATTTTTCTTACCACCCAGACAAACTTCCAAATTCCGTAGAAATCCACGAAAACTCTCTCTCCAGGTTGATGGGGTACCTTATTCAACTCAGTAATACTGTTACTTATCTGGGAATTACATATGACCGCCACCTTACCTACCTTACCTGGTTGCAAGACTTGAAAACTGTTACTACTAAAGCCTATAATAGACTTAATCTTTTGAAACGATTGACTGGTACCACTTGGGGCCTTAAAGCACGCGACATACTAAATACGTACAAAGTTTTCTTACGACCTTTCCTCACGTACGGATTCACTGCTTGGTTAGCTGCTCCGACAAAACTCTTCTACAATAAACTCTTAATCCTAGAACGCCATGCTCTTCGTACAGCGTTCCGTATTAAGCTACCTAGTCCCACACAGGAACTGTACCGCCAAATTACCTTTCCGACCTTACAATACTACCTTGAAAAGCTGCGGCTAACATATATCACCAGACGTTTTGAAACCCGACATCCTTTACTTCAGGATACAATGCGTTATTTAGCACTTCACCCAACACCTCACCGTTACTATCATTCTCCACTTTCACTTCTCTTCACCTTATATCACTATACACTACCACCGTTAGATCCCGCTTTACTTATCATCGCCGATTACGTCATTCATGAACATCTTCCTCTCATTCATCCATCATTTCCAGCACAGTGATTACCATTATTTACTAACATGGGCCTCATTCGTCTTCATATTGCCTAGAGTAGCCCCTAGGCCGAAAATAACCTCATTTGTCTAATTAATATCACTCACGTGTTGTCCTGTGTATGCAGCTCACCACATCTTTCATGCCCATTGCTATACTTGTAAATAATCATGAATTCTATACCTAATCATCGTTATCATTTTTAAAAGATTTATTTGTTTAAAATATAGTGTGTGCTTATTTTCCTTTCTGTATATACCTGCACCAAATGTTAAGGATTAATGTTCCTTAAGTCTCCATCTCCAAAGTTAGTTATTTATATACTGTATATGTTGTTGCTAATAAAGATTAAAATCACTTAGACCATCCATCATATCCATTCCCTACTTACTTTCAAATCTCATTCCTAAAAGAGGGTGTAACACTCTGAAAGGCTGCTAGCCCTTCAAGCTAGCCTGTAAAAAAATAAAAATAAAAAATATTGACTATAATACTGACAGAAAAATACTTTTGTTGTCCTGTTTCGTTGTAATAACACAAAAGTTTTATTTTCTCTTAAGGGGAGCTCGTGCCTCTTTATGGATCCATTGTTGGCTCTTAAAATCAAATTAGACTTGTATATCTATTATAAGCGTTTAAAACAAAGAAAAATTCAACTGAATTTTGCTCTAGTGATTAGTAAGGGGCAATTTCGCAATTTCGAAGAAACATAGTGCTTCGAAAAATAATAATGTTATCAAGAAAATCCGTAAGTTTATTCTCCAACTGTAAAGAAAACAAAATCGCATATTCCAGTTTGCGACCAAGTCAATTATGTTTGTTTAGCAGTCAACTCTGATTGATTTGTAGATTAGATTTGTCAGCTATGGTAAAAGATTGCAGTTTACGACCAATCAGTGACTGATTCTTTCAAGGAATTTCCAAACCGATGATCGTCGCCAACACCACTTCAGCGAGAAGAAAATGGTGCTTGGTGCTCAGAACATTCAAAGTGGACGTGTGGACCTGGATGACTGAACGTGCAGAATATTCATCGATAACATAGTCCGATCAATTATCTTTCATCTTATTACCAACAATAGCCCATGTTTATTCATGACGAACGTCCAAGGAAACTTATGCTCTGAAATATATCCCTCTTACAGTGAAAAATAGCGCCGGTCTCTGAAGCTGTGAGACGCAATATCCTGTGATTAGATTTGTAGGCCTCATTACTTCCAGTAATTGTGTGGACAGTTTACATTATCACAGAAGGAAAGTCAAAACGACGGACCCGATTTCAGAAATTTATTGTGTAAAGCCTAAGAAACATATGTTATTATGAAACTTGTCTAAGAAAGTGCAACTGTCAAAGTTTTCTTCAAGCATATCACAAGTGTGAGTACCTTGGGGTTACGTTTAGAGTTGCCCCTCCATTTCGTATAAAAAATAGGAAAATTTACAGGATAAATGTGGTAAGAAATGATTTCGAGTTCTTATGTGATGTTTAGGTGTGTAAGTTTGGCAGTCAAGTTATGTTTAATACCACTACGAGAAAAGATATGTGAAAGTGGGTACTATTGGCAAGACGCGGAAGGTTCGATGATTCAGCAGGATGCCCATTTTATGTCGAGACAGAACCCAACGAACCCCTGCCGGACATCTAACCCGTTCCTATTACTACTGCTACTACTACTTATACTATGTGTTAGTATACTAAAACTGCACGTTTTAATGATTTTACTGCTTTTCTGTAGGTTTGAAACTTGGGGGGCATACTCTAAACTTAAGCCGTACCTTATGTAGAAATTGGAAACATTGGGTGAAAACTAAATTTTCCAAGTTAGCCTTTCGAAGCGCATGTCTCACAATAACATATGTTGATTAAATTTCACAGAGTAGCTTTTGAAATCTGGTCCATCATTTTGACTTGCCCTGTATAATTATTAGCAGGTTGCGTAATATGTTGACACCTTTTATTATTTCATGTTATAGCAAGCTTCTAGAGACTAGATTAGGAGTCTGTATTTTGTTTCTAAAGAATTTTGCAATGTGTTGTATACCTAAATGTTGTAATTTGATCAATATGTAAGTTAATAAAATACATATTTGATGAGTGAATGTATTTAGATATCTATTAGGTCCATAAATTACCACATAGCATGTATTCAAATCCCCAAAATGGCGATATTTTGTCGCTGAAAAAGAAAGCTATATATATATATATATATATATATATATATATATATATATATATATATATATATATACTGTATATATTGCAACTGGTGACTTACCGGCTGTAACCATAATAGGTGACCTATCCTGTATTTGCATTCTGCTATGAGCATGAATCACGTCATGTGTTTTTGATTTCTTATACAAGGGTGACTGACCGCTCGAATTCTGGTAAAACACCCACCCCTATAGGAAAAGCAATCAGTAAAACACGTCAGTCATTTGCTAATTGAAGCGTTGGATTGCAGTGGCGTAACTGAGTTTTGAGACATTGTGAGATGTTGAAACTTTTATTAGAATAAAATATAGAAAAAGTTGAGAAAATCAGTTCTTTGTGCTGCTATCTTTTGGCCTATGGCTAGGTCTTTTAACTCTGAGGTACACAACTTTGCTATCCGATAGTTTATTGTCTCAAGTTTAAGGATTTGCCATCCACTTTGCCATCCAACATTTCAATTGTGAATCGTGCCATCAAGATGTGAGCAGCTGAATTCTACCTATGTTTGTAACTGAGGAGTCTGCAATACAGTTCCTTCGTGTTTAAGGTTTATTACCCGACGTAAATAATCTACCAGTATGTGTATCAGTCAGTGTGGTAGTGAAATGAGGGAAGTTACTAGACCAAACCGCGCAACCAACGGGCACCATAAATATTATAGAAGTTTGAAATGCAAAAGCATGCCATGCCAAACCTATCAGTCATTGCGGAAAACAAATCAATTTTTTCATACGTGAATCTAAATGATAGATGCAATAGCCGCCTACCCATAGAGGAAATTTTGGAGTTAATTTATTATTAGTCTTTTAAAGAATCAGGTTAGAACGGCACAATACACAGGCAGAGCAAGTAGTACGGTGTTTGACTGGATTAATTTATGTAAAGATGTGTAGTGCATTTCAATGTTTCATCCTTATCCTCAGATGGATTGAACGGAAAGACAGACAGATTCTACTTCCTATCATACACAGAGAAGTGGCACGAGGAACAAGTACTTACAGGATGTGTAGCCAGCTTACGGGACTCTAGATCAACATCAATACACCCACCATGCGAATTTTGTTGATCCTACAAGTGGTCCCAACACTCAGACAATAGAGTGTCTATGGAGTCATCTTTAACAAAAAGTTGTGCGGTACATGAGAGGAACAACACCCATGATGCTGCTTCGTCACCTGCTAAACTGTGGTGGCGATCTGTACACAATGGGGACAAATTTCTGGGCATGTTGAGGGACATCGGATCAGTGTTTGTGCAAAAAGTAGAGATGGCTATCTGTGTCCTGTTATTGTAATTGTATTAGTAAAATTAATACTATTGACAAATGTGAAAGTGGCCTGCTTCAATAGAGAGATGCCAAACAGAATCGCTTAAACTGTTATATATATATATATATATATATATATATATATATATATATATATATATATATATATATATATATATACAGTGAAACCTCCCTTAACGGACGCCTCTATAATACGGACAGATTTTTATGTACCGGCAAAAATATATGTTCTCTTACGGAACAAAATCCTCTCTTTTACGTATACTCTCTGATACGGACGCAGACAGTCCTTTGTCCCCCCCCCAAACGTTTCAATAGCCTCTTCAAAACGAACAGGAATTATTCTCGGTTCTGCGATATATTACAGTAGACAGAAAAGTATTTTCTCCACAAGTGTATCTATCATGAGTCTAGACCTGGTGTACCATCAAAACAGAACAGCTTTAAGCTGAATTTGAAATTCTTCTTTTTTTCTGCCTGCAATGAACTGTTTCCTGGTGGAAATGCTAGAAAATCTTCAATAAGCAATAACACTCATGCAGGGTCAGTTATATGACCAAGAATTCTTTACCAAAGATCTTCCTTTTCCTAACAAATTTGGCCCTTTTTCCTCTAGGCCTTGCATCTTTCCCGACAATTTCATAGATAACAAAACAAACATTCTTTGTTTTACAATAACATTTTCAACGAGCAATGTTTCCAGCCACTCCTTCTCTTTTTTTTTTTAAAGCACCATTTTTCTTTTGCTTATGATACTGGAATAAGTCTGGGTTTGAGGTTTCCCGGCTTCATTTAGATCAATAAACATATACACTCCCAATAACTTGTCTTTTCATCCATCCCATCAACGAATATACCGCGCCAGTGCACTTCTGTACTTCTTCAGGTACTTCTCACCTGTTAATAGCCTATTCCATCGATGAAGAGGTGTCCGATTATGTGATTACCGAAGATACCCACCCTGACATTCAGCGACTTTAAGTGTTGCGTCTTGCCTTCAAGAAATAAAGAAGGATTTGTGTCACATCGGCAGTTATGCCTGTTGACCTTGCCATTCAAGTAAAACGTACTCTGATCGTTGAAACACAAGTTTATCAGCACAATGGTTCCACGTGCCAATTGTCTCACACATCTGCTCACAAAACTCGATACGCATATCGGTATCATGTTCACTTAACTTCTGGACCATACATAGTTTGTATGGATGGAATGTATATATATATATATATATATATATATATATATATATATATATATATATATATATATATATATATATAAGGTTTTGTGTGTCGTTGAGCGTGACACACCGCACGTTTGAGCCACCGTCCGTAGCAACATAATGGTTTCGAGGCTTTGGAGCTTTGGTCACACTGCCTGTCGTAAAGAATTTGAGTATAAATGGTGTACAGAAGAAACACTAATCGGATTGCACACGTTTTGTTCATTGAAAAACCATGCTGTTCCACTGTACGATTCGTAGCACCAAAGAGTAACACAATTTCAATTCTCTGTTCAAGAGACCACATTGTGTCTGCAATGTAGGAGGGTCTAACGTATCATTACAAACACACGTGTACGTCCTTCAGATCCTCTGCTCCGGGTTGTAATGTAGCGCACTATTGGTCGAAAACCACATCTGATAGTGGTGCACAAGTGAGCAGAGTGACTTTGCTCAAGTACGTGTGTCCAACACCAAAGCGCCACCACGGGCAACTCGTCCTCAGAGACTATATCTCCTCGCCCGGAAGAATAGCAGTTCAACAGTAGGCCAGTGGCAACGAGTGCGTTCAGTACACGTGCGGTCCAGGGTTCGAGCCTCGGAGGATTCGTTTTTCTTCATTAATATGGCACTCTCTTTTTTTATCCGTTTCAGTTTAATTTCCATGTTTTGTATTCGCAGTACTGCTACAGTGCGAAACGTGTGGTACATGTGTTGTGCGTTTGTTCCGAACTAGGCCTACGTTAGACTATGGTGGAAAGACTACATGTTGTAGTCTTTCCACGATGCGATAGACTTTAGAGTTGGTTGTGAACATGGCCTGGTCTCTACAACTGATTACTTTTCTAACGAGGTACCACACGATGGGGGTTGCTATTAAAAATTTTGGATTTACACCCTGTAAACCCCTTGGACCCCCCTCATGGGGGATTCTCCTTATCAGCATAATGTCTTTTATGTCCGTTGAAGGTTACAAAAGATTTTATCATTTATGTTTCTATCTATCTTGGCTTTTTTCAGGAGACGGGCCTCTGTATTATGCGTGGAACGGATTTCGACAGTAGGCCTACTTTACGGATGGTCGCCATGTTGGATAAGGACACGCTAGCAACATACAATTTCCAAAACTGGTCTCTACATGTGATTACCTTTTAAACGAGGTACCATACGATGGGGATTGCTATTTAAAATTTTGTAGTAATCCTCCATAGCCCCCTTGAGCCCTCCTCATGAAGGGTTCTCCTTATCAGCATAATATTCCTTGAAGGTTATATAATGTTTCTATCCACCTTGGTTTCTTCAGGAGATGGACCTTCACCAAGGGACACCCGCGAACTTGAACAGGAGAACTTGGATGAAATGTTCTACAATAATTAATTTCAGGTCACTGAATCCAGTTGTGATAGTCGTTTCCATGCAAAATCAAGTATTCAAGCAGTGGCGGCGCCAGCTCATGGAGTATGGGGTATAATAGACAAGATATGAGAAGAAACGGGAGAATTGAAGTGCTCAGTGTAGTAAATATGATTAACTATTGGGTATACAATACGTAGAAGCTCACGTGAATGCCTTACGTTAATCACAGTGTTGCAAACTCATTGAAAATATTTTGTGAAAATTGTAATAGAAGAAAGTGTCATAATAATGCGATGTATTGTAATACATAAAGAACCCGACACATTATTCGGGAATGAGACCTTGTCATGTTATAAAACAGTGTTGGTTACTTCATAACGTATAATGGTGATGAAGTACAGTGTTCTGTCTGAAGGCAGGTCTTTGACACGAAGTTCCCTTGGCAAGGTGAACCCATGGTGGTTTGTCATTGCCTTCCATGGGATGATGATGAGGTTCCAGGACGTGACCTACAGTTTAAAGTGGGATTCGAACCACTTGTGCCCCCAGTGGGACTCGAATCCGGGACTTCTTGATTACCAGGCGATGAGCGTAACCACTCATGCACCGGGGACACTCAATACATTTAAGTTATAAGCAAACAAAAATGAAAAAAACTTTCAGACAACCCAAGCGGGAGTGAAAAAAAGTCAGCCGGTACAAAAAAAAAAGAGTGGTGTTACTCATATCCATGTACCTAGGTAATACGCTGCGTCTGGTGACAGGTGCCATCTGACATAAAACGCTACAGACGCGTGCGTGGTGTACAAGCAGATGGATCTCGTTCCGTGTGCAATGTGATTGTGTGCAATAATGATAACAGTATACAGTGACACAATGGGATGCATTAATCCCATGAACGTCGTAAAGATAATAGAATCAAAGTTACGACATGTAAAATGTAGAAAATGCCCGGAGTGGAAGACGCACAGTTCGCGAGTGTGTTGTATGAAATAATGCAACAAATAATAATGCAGAAATACAATGGTGAGGACACAGAAATACAGGAAGAAACGTTGGAGAGGTGGGAGGGGGATTATGAAGAACAGGAACAGCCCGTACTCAACGTTAGCCAGTCGACAAGTACAGGACATGCATCCCCACAACAATCGAAAGAGAACAGCGCTACAGGAAGTGAGTATGAACAATCACCACTGACAGAGCGTAGGTCTAGTGTTAGGTCTAGCGTAGTCTAGTCCTGATGCCATATTGGAGAAGATTTACGACGACTACTATTACCACGGTTTCAACTAGGGATGGGCAAAACCGGTTTCTATAAAAACCGAAACCCGAAAAACCAACATTTCGGTTTTCTCCAAAACCGGCTCGTTTTTTCCACCGAAACCGGTTTCGGTTTTCTCCAAAACCGGTTCAGTTTTCACCGAAACTGGTTTCGGTGAAACACCAAAACCGGTTTTTTGAAAATTTTGAAAGCGTCTATTATATTCATTGACAAACATAAGGCTGAATGTGACAATGCTGCGCGACACATTACAATGTTCGTCACACAAAATATATAACTGATGATCAGAGTATTCGTCAGCATGCAGGAGAGTTTGTTGAACACGTAAATAACTATATTGCAACAAGACTTTGGTGCAAGACAATGTGTGGAACAGTGATCAAAACCAGTTTTATTATGAGGTGTCTTCATCGTCTACACTATCTCACAGAAGAGAAAAACACGTGTGGCATGCAGCAGTCTGTTCATAGCTCTACCCACAATTATACTATTGATGTGGCTATCTCAATGAGTGGCACATTAGCTAAGAAGCTCTACACATGTCTTCAAGAGCCACAAGGCAGATATAGTCCACGTATTGCCAAGAAACTTGAAGAAACATGCCCTCCTAACATTTACGTGGAGGAGGCAAGTAAAAGTGGCAAAATGTCGAAAGTACGTATCAAAAATTTTTTAACGGCTGTCCTTGGTGACTATATCAGCGGTGCTTGTTGTTGTGTAATTCTTGATTCGGACACAAAGATCACAAAGATGTTATGTTGAAGATAATACCATCCAAGAAGACAACGAAATATTGTCAACCTTTTGATGTCTGGTTCTTTCGGTAAAACAAGTTCAATATCCGGCGGATCGTTGATTTCGTACGGCTCCAATGTGACAAACCTCAGGTGAATTTACACGATCGTTATTTCATTATCAAGCTGCACTCTGTGATCTACAATCAGCTTTCAGCACCGATCTTCAAGCCTATGTTGCAGTACGCCTGGCAATAGGCAAGGTACGACATAGGATCAGTCATATTGTCATTTGATAATATCATTAGTGTAGCATTTAACATAGGATTGTTACCGTGCAGACGTGATGCTGACTGAGTCAGTAGCGATGGTCAAATGTGTATACTGTACACTATCTCTGTGCATTGACCACTTCCTTGGCAACCCACACCTGCAGTTTGAGAATTAACTGGTTCTTGCACACTTGCAGGTCAATGTAGACGCGTAATGTATTTTTAAGTTCTTCAGTATTGTTTCATTTTACTAGTATTACAGTTGCCTAGACGGTTACATGTTTACTTTGGTCCTTATAATACTGATATCTTGTTGCGGTACTGTTCTGTTACTCTTAATGTCCATATACGAAGATGGTTCCTGTCATCAGATGCAGCGTATTACATGGACATCAGTTACACCACTCTTTCTTTCTGTGCGTGCTGGTTCACTCCCGCTTATCTTGTCTGATTGAAAGTTTTCTTTCTCTCTCCCTCTCTTTTTTTTTTTTTTTTTTGCTTACGCCTTATCTTTATTATTTCTTTTATACTTTATGAAGTTAGCAACACTGTTTTATAACATGACAAGGCCTCATTCCCAAATAATGTGTCGGGTTCTTTATGTATTACAATACATCGACTGTTGGTAATCAGATAAATATCAGAGGAAGACCAGCCCTTAAATGAAACACATAGCACAAGAGCACAGCTAAAAGAAAAAAATCCATCCATCTTCCACGTCGGATCTCACCACAAACACATTGAAAATCACAAGATATTTATTGCACTAATCACTCCTGAAAATCAGTGCTGCTAACCCCTCATTCTCCACTTACAAAAAAAAAAAGAGTTTTCTCCAATAACATTGACCTTCCCCTGACTATTGAGATAAAATTTCTCCCTGCAAAGCGAATGCCCTTCTCAAACAGGTTCTAAATTTACACCCAACGTAAGACTTCCACAAGAAAATATTAATATTTTGTATCAGAATATAAGAACACTTTGTTCAAAACTTGCAGAAATTCCATCCAGAAGCTAAATGAATGAAATAAAGGATTGTTGATGTTTTCCTTGCTCTTCCATTCATTCATTCAGCATGCAAAATTGTTATGCTTTATGGTGAGGAGCAGTGGCGGCGATTGGACAATAAAAGTGGGGGGTAAGACATGATTTGAATATTTGTATATCAATGTTAGTTTTCCTGGTTGTTTCTAATATTTTGTTGGACGAAAGTGTGTATAACTAACAGGATACTATCTTTTTCAGTTAAAATACCATATATCGTATTTCATATCTTATTACGTAAATTGACAAGAGCAATGCAGGTAGGTAGTACTAGCTCTTTGTACTCTTAAACAACGAAGGTGTAAGAAGAGATTTTGTTACTAGGTCATGAATATTGTAATGATTTCACAAAGAGCAAAATAGTGTGTATCTTGATAATGTCCAAATATGAGGAGAATAGGTGTTTGCGCGGTGCCCCTTCTCTCAAGCCAGTCTCCAAGGCACTTGCCGGTTCCGGTGAGTCTTGAAGGATAGCCCCCTCAGCTCAAGGCAGCTTCGCGAGGCTTGGTTGTAGAAAGGACCCCTAGTCCAGTGCGACCTCGGGAAAGGATAGGTGTACCCCTAGTCCAGTGCGACCTCAGGGAGGTGTAGATGATTCGATCAGTTAGACGCTCCCTATGAACCAGTAATGCATACAAAAGCTTCACATTTTTAAATAAAACTATAATTAAGGGGTCACTTCAGAAAACTAAGAAGACAACTGCCCCTCTTGCTCCCTAATCGCCGCCCCTGGTGAGGAGGAATAATTCATCATGTCCACAACATTGGAGGGAATGTGTCCCTTAAATTCCCCTCGTTTTCGCCGCCCATGTCCCCATCCTTTGGTTGTACCACTAGCCCCCTTAAATACTCCCTGTCATTGCTTGCGATAGAAGAAAGCCATTGTCAGATAGATTTCATAGTATATAAGCAAGATGTGGCGGTGAATCCTCAATTGTCCCCCACTTTCGCTGCCACGTTATTATTGGTTAAATGGGAGTTACATGGCCCCGTATTTTTAAACTTTTTATGGGGTTTAAAATGTAGATTTCGATTAGCTGTGTCCAATGGCACCACTTTTGATTTCTGGAACAGCCACTTCAAGATCAGATTAAGGGTCAAAAATAAAAAATGGACCATCTGGGCAATGCGGATCCGTGACTGACTTCGATGAAATGGATGCCATTCGATTCGTGTTCACATGTACATGATGATGATGATGATTATATTATTATTATTATTATTATTATTATTATTATTATTATTATTATTATTATTATTATTATTATTATTATTATTATTATTATTATCAATAATAATAATAATGACACCCACGCACCACCCAATATCTCACCACGGATACGCCCGAGATGGCAAATTGTATCTACAAAAGAACGTTACACAACATGTTTTCTCTGGCAAACTCCTCAATACAAACTAAACCGTGAAGTGGTTGATTTCTTTGTTAGCGATGAAATGCGAGCAATATGGATAGCCAGAGACTACACAGGAATTTATTTAAGAAGGGTTTCTAAGCTTTTTGGAGATCCAAATAGAATTTGAAGCTAAATTATATTAAAATTTGTAAAATTGCACCTGAAATTAGACTAAATTTACAAACAAGTCGGGGTGTCAAGACCAGCAGGACCCACCCCTGCGTATGTCCCTGAGGATAGCAATGAAACTAACCGTCAAACAATGGAAGTTTATTGAAATAAGTAGACAGCTCCTGTTGCCACGAACCCTTAATTTGCCCAGCAGAGCGCATCGGGTGATAACGTATTTCTTTGAAACCCGAACCAATCTTCAAAAACTAATTTCATACTCGTTATCAGCACCCTAAAATTAGTAAGAAGTGGTTAGTTTTATTTTCGAAGCATTTTCACTGTTTACCAGTGTAATTAAGACACTACACATTGTGTTACTTTCTTCCGCCACAATTAACACTCAGCACTTTTCTCCTGAGATGGTGTCGAATCAACACCAAAAATACTAACACAGATCCGAATTGAACACCGCTTAACACCGGTTGTGTGCTAAGACATAACACACCCCCTGCGTTAAACGCCAACACCACGGAGTCTGTGTTGAACTAACACCGCATTGTGATAGTCACGCTGGAACCACTGCCCTGTGTTAAAATTGAGTTGAATTAACACAACCATATTTTACTGTGTAGAAATTCAATTTATCTCAACTATTAAATGGTAGTGCATTTAAAAAAAAAGGAGAGAGAGAGAAGAGGAATTTGAAAAAGGAGGAAACAATGATTTGTTTCATTCCAATTGGAAGGCTGTCCATAACAAAAAAAAAGGACTACCCACGTCAAAAAAAAAAAAACTACAAATGGTGAATTGGGGTGGAAGCTATTATATTTCAAGCAATAACTGGATATGATCTCAAGTTATAAGCACGCGTTTTGAGTTGTCCGCAAAAGACAAATTAAAATATAAAAGAATAATACAATTCCTTACAGTTTTTGGATGTGACAGAGACACGCAAAAAATGTCCGAAGACACAGAAATTTTCCGAAAGTCTCCCTCGGACGCTAGTAAGGTAGACTGGCTGAGATAGAAACATGTGGCTTTTATCTTTGTATTGCGCTGCCTCCTTCAGATTCACTTCTGAACTTCAATCTAAGAAGCTTTTACGTTAACTCGACTTGGGTCAATGAACTATTTGTTACAAAACATGGAAACGAACATCACAGAAGCAAAATGTATGCTAGATTTAGCACTTATGCTAGGAATGGCAACGTTGGTTTAATGTTACCATTGAAAAGGTACAGAAAAGGAACAAAAAATTTTATTAAGCAAATTCATAAACTATAACTTGCTTCTGCATATATATACAGGGTGTTTCAGATAAAACGTCCAGTGCTTATAAATCCGAAACGGCTGAGAATAAAAAGATGAAACAAAAACTGAGATAGGAAAATGTCATAGGGTGCATCACATGATGGTGTCGTGGTGACCCACAGGGGCCAACTTCAAATTTTTAAATGGGAACATGTATTGAATCATACCTCATTCAATAGTCCTTGAAATACGAAACAATTTTTGTAGGAAACAATTTTCGATTTGGGCCACCGTTTTCAAAATGGCCGCAAAAGGTCCTGTATCAGTTTGAAGTTGGCACCTGGGACCCCTTCACGGAGTTTCCTGAGGGTCACCACAACAACACCACTTAATATGCTTTATCCTCGTTTCTATCTCAGTTTTTGTTTCATCTCTCTATTCTCAGCCGTTTCTGATTTAGGCCTATAAGCACTGGACGTTTTATCTGATACAGGACCCACTTTTTGCGGCCATTTTGCAAACGGTGGCCCAAATCGAAAATTGTTTCCTACAAAAGTTGTTTCTTTTTTTAAGTACTATTGAATGAGGTATGATTCAATACGTGTTCCCATTTGGAAATTTGAAGTTGGCCCCTGGGCCCCCTTGAAAGAGGGCCCTGGCGGTCCCCACAACAACACCATGTGATGTGCTCTATGACATTTTCCTATCTCAGTTTTTGTTTCATCTTTTTATTCTCAGCCGTTTCGGATTTATAAGCACTGGACGTTTTATCTGAAACACCCTGTATATATATATATATATATATATATATATATATATATATATATATATATATATATATATATATATATATATATATATATATATATATATATATATATATATATATATATAGCCAGATTTAGGGGGTGCAAAGGTGTACGTGCACCCCCTTTCGTTGTAAATATGCACTACCTAAATTGAGAAACTACCCTTGAAAATAACATCACTTTCCGAAAATTTCAGCTCTCATGTTTAATTCTGGTCTCAAAAAGAAGGAGAAATTTTGCAAAATCAATGGTTTAAGTCAATTTTCTGAAGGTTGAAGGAAAAGGATTCACCGAGAGGAGACATTTAGCATTTCCAGGGTAATTCCTCATTCACACCACGGATGCCTAAAGGCATTTAAAAAATCAAATTTAATTCAAATGTACTGGTAGTTATTGGTACATCCCCGTTAGAAGATCCTGGAGCTGGCCCTATATATATACATAGGGGTTGGACAAAAAATCTAATACGTTTGCAAAAGTGTGAAAATAATACCTAGTATGGTGTGGGGCTTCCTTTCGCGTCCAAAACAGCTTGGATCCGACGTGAAATGGACGTATACAGCTCCTGAATCGTGGTATGTAGAATTTTGTATCATTGTTCCTCCAAAACATGCTCCAGTTTCTTAAGAGATGCTGGTGGAGGGTAATGAGACCGAACACGCCTTTCTAACTCAGACAACAATGGCTCAATGATGTTCAGATCTGGTGATTGTGAGACCCAGGGGAGGTGTGATAGCTCCTGGTCATGCTTCTCAAACCATGATTTCACCGTTTTTGCAGCGTGACAGGGTGCCAAATCATCTTGGTAGAAGCCATCACCATCAGGGAACAACGTGGTCCCCCAAAATGGCCTCATAGGCCTTAGCATTCATCATTCCATGCGGGGCTATGATGGGACCTGCAGAAAGCCACGATATCACTGCGCATACTATAACAGAACCACCTCCATGCTTTACTGTTGGGAGCAGACAGTCTGTATCATAGGCCTGCGACGGTGTTCTCCATACGTAAACACGACCGGTTGTTGTAAACACGGTGAAGGTCGATTCATCGGACCACATTACGTGTTTCCACTGCTCATGAGTACACGCCTTGTGGTTCTTGCACCACTGGATACGCCTCTTCACATTTACTGATGTGACTAGGGGTTTGGCGATAGCGGCCCTGCCATGAATTTTCAGTTTATGAAGTTCCCGTCGCACTGTTTTCGATGAAACCGGGTTCTGTAGGCCGGAATTGAGTTCAGACGTAATTTCCGTTGCAATGGTCTTCTTTTTAGCTGCTACAATCCGTTTTAATGCCCTTCGGTCCCTATCTGACAGGAATGTCTTTCGACCACTGTTGTGCTTTGCAGACTTCGTTTGCCCATGAATTATGTATGCCCTCGTGACATTGGACACAGTGCCTTTCGTACTCCCACATTGTTCGCCACTGTTGAAACTGAAGCTCCAACCAGACGGGCACCAACGATCATGCCTCTTTGGAAGTCTGTCAGGTCGTCCATTTTACCGCACCACTTTCACACCACGACACTCACAGGTGAACGGGTTACTGCTGACGGAAGAGGAAGGTCCACATGACGCATTGAAAACAAAAAACGACCGGCAACCGCAACACGTATTGTACAGTCGAGGGCCAAACTTACATGTCCTGTTTGAAGTTTTATTTAGATTTCTTTGATATATTACCAATTGTATCAACGTATAATAAAACGCAGTGCCATGGAAAATCAGTGCCCGGGGCGAACCTATACGACGGCGCCCCATACATATATTCCTCTCTTTTTTGTTTTTTTCTCTTCTCGCCCCCCTTCCTCCCACGGCACGGTACTGATAAAACGTACACATCTCAACAACATTATTTAAATGAAAGCTATTTTAGAACTACATTCTAAAAGTATGTTGCAAATTTGTTTGTTTTAATTAGTATCTACTTATAAGAAAGAAAATAAATTCCCTGGTGCCATCTATTGAGAATCTACGTATATAGCACAAAATAAATCCAAAGGAGGAGTCGCTAATATTTGTTACGCGAGACAAAAATCCTACTTTTTCTCTATCATGTAACAAAGTATGAATCAGTGGAGGCTCCAGAGATTTTCATGATGGAAGTTGAGGTCTGCACGGGTTGGGGTCGAGTCCCTGGGCCAGGCTTGGGCCTGCAAAGTATCGATCACTTTGGGCTCGGTTGCATATACATTTTTAAATATACACCCTCCATTCCAAAAGAAACAGAACATTTAAAAAAACAAAAAAGCAATGTACATTTTGGAACAAATCATTTTTATTACTCAATGTATTCCCCTTCTGCATCGATACACATATTTGCACGCTCCAACAAGTTGTCAAACGACTTCTCCATGTCCTTTATTGGAATGGTCTTTAGGACGGCGGTAGTCGCCTTCTCAATGGCATCAATCGATGCGTGCCACTTTCCTTTCATCGCCAAATGCAGTTTCGGAAACAGATAGAAATCGCACGGAGCGAGATCTGGTGAATAGGGCGGATGATGCAACCGAATAATGTGATTTTTGACCAAAAATTCAGTTACAAGTCGCGAACGATGTGATGGTGCATTATCGTCCAAAAGAGTCCAACTGCCGATTTCGCAATATTCGGGCCGAATACGACGAATTCTTGCCAGTAAACGCTTCATGACGCCCAAGTAAAACTCTCCAGTGACTGTCTGGCCGGCTGAACAAATTCTTTGTGGATAATTCCTTTTGAATCGTAAAAACAAATCAGCATCACCTTAACTTTTGACTTCACCAAGCGACTTTTTTTGGGTGTTCCTTCATCCGGCGCTCTCCATTCAGCACTTTGCCGCTTTGTTTCGGGCTCATATTCAAAACACCACGTCTTGTCACCAGTTACAATCGATTTCAAGAAGTTTCGATCCTGCCGAGCACTTTTAACGATGTCTTTGCAATGCGCAATTCGATCAACTTTTTGGTCTTCGGTGTGGTACAAACCGCGAATTAACCTTCTTAAGGCCCAAAACTTCGGTCAAAATGCGGTATGCGGTTGTTTGAGGAATGCCTAATTCCATTTCAATAACTTTCACCGACGAGTTTTTGTTATGTTTGATGAATGCACGCACTTTTTCGATGTTTTCTTCCGATAATCCTGTTCTGGGACGGCCTGATCTTTCGTCATCATCCAGCGTCTCTCTACCCGATTTGAATCGCCTGAACCACTCGTAAACTTGCGTACGGGATAGACACTCATCACCATATGCATTTTGTAGCATTTGGTGCGTTTCACTAAAAGTTTTACCCAGTTTAACACAAAACTCAATTGCAGCTCGTTGTTTGAAACTCATTTTCCGACCGATGTACACAACACACTGACAGTTGAAACGCAATAACTTTCTTGCCGTGCATCCAAATGTCATGACATTTATACCAGTTGTCAATGAGGGACTACGCCATCTACCGGTAAAATATTACAACAGATGGCACTAGTGGTACTATTTGTTTTCAAAAGTTCGGTTTCTTTTGGAATGGAGGGTGTACATCCATATTTCTCGGCCCTTTTCGGGCCCAGCTTTGTAAATATACTGTCCAACGATAGCTACCGGTATTTGTTGTACCGTTCTTTCTGGAAAACTTTTAAAGCACCCTACATTTGCAACTTGAGACACTCACACTAAAAATCTGATTTACATTGTGTAATTGAGAGAAAAGCTAACTATATAGTGGACAGAATAACTAAATGTAACAGAAATAAACATTTTAAAGTCTGTTTGTGAAAGTACTGTTTCTTACACTGAATTAAAAGAACAAAAGCATTCAGAACAAGTTTGTTTATTATTATCAGTGGCGTATTAAGGGGGGTTTTCCGGTTTAAGTACCCCCCGAAATCTTACTTACTATAGTAAAGTATATGAAATATCTTGCATAATTTTCACATTTTCAGGCAAAGCCCCCCGAAAGTTAACAAAGCCCTCCCCGAAACAAAATCGTAAATACGACACTGATTATTATTATTATTTTCTTCAAGACATGTCAGTTTAAATTTTATATTTTAGTTTATTATTATTATTATTATTTCTTTATTTTGCTGATATTGAAAGCATCTCTTTCACAAATTCTTCACAAAAAATATAGCATTCCTATTTTCACTTTAAGAAAGAGGAATCAAACGTTGCTGTTGCCGAGAGAAATCTCTCTCTCTCTTGTGACGTACTCAGGCCCGAAAACAGGCACAGAGGTTTAAGGGGACCATGGATATGTTAGGGGAGCAAGTCATTAAAAATTCACTCACAAATATCTAAATCGTTGAGTTGATTTTGAGTTTAACGTCCCGTTCAGCAGCGAGGCTATATGAGACGTGGACCTACTGATTAACGTGGAATCCGAACCACATGAGCTCCCGCTGGGAATCGAACCCGGGTCTCCCACGCCAAAGACGTGTACGCTAACCGCTTAGCCACGAAGGAGCTCAAATATCTAAATTGTGTTTTTTATATTAATAATAGCGTTTTGTATTGAGGTCTGGAGGGACCACGAAAAGTTTAGGGGGGCCAGGCTCTCCTAGCCTCCCTCTGGTTGTAGGTCTGGACATACGAAATGTTTTCCGACTTTTCACATGGAGAACTTGACACCTCTAAATAGAAGTCAATAGCAATCTTTTGTTTGAGCTGCAAATAATCTTCAAATTTTTAAGCTAATGCACTAACGCTCAACTCTAACCATGATTTCGAACAAGCTTAAATCCATACGCGCACTCGCGTATCACTTACTTCATAGAAAAAAAAAACTGTTTTTTTTTCTTTCCTTCTGGCACAGTGTTTCGATTGACAAAGTGTAACGAATAATAACTAATCAATTTTTGTTCGCACGAAAATGTAGCCAGATCCTTGAACTGTGCCTTCCATGACGCTAGCGTTGTTGCTCGGCTGGCAGGAGAGTGCGAGTGTGTTAGTGGGTAAGTGTGGGGAGACATGTTTCGTGCGCGAGTTGTAAAGGAAAAAACTATTAACACATAATCTTTTTTAAGAAGAAGAAAAGTTTTTCTATTGTTTAAAATGGCACCATTTTCAAAAGCGGAACAGCACGTGATTATGAAGTTCTTGCTTCTGCGTGGGCTGCCACAGGACGCAATCCAGAAAGTGTTGTTTGAAATGTGTGATAGAGATGCAATAGATGTGAAAAGTGTACAATGTTGGGTAAGTGAAATATTTGCTTTCGCTTTTCCGTCCTTACATAACGAACCGGGTGCCGGGTATCCCCTGTTTACGAGAAGCCTCATCGTGTGGTGAACCAATGTCCGCGTAATGCTTACAGAATAAAGTTTTCCTTCCTTAGCAACATGAAAGACTATAAGGTAGGATATAATATTTTATTTTTGTTCATTATGTCAAGATCATACACATATGTGGTAGCGTCCACAACGCACGGATTCACAGTAGATATCTTAACTAGATGAGTAAATAAAATCGCATGTTTAAGACCACAGAAACAAAATCCACTCTAGTTCGTCCTTTGCACAGGATGTAGTGAAAACAGCGCCGTAACTTAGGTTTTTTCTGGGGGAGAAGCATTAATATTTCGGCCCCCTAGAAAAAGTTGGTTTGGGCCCTCCCGAAAAATTTGAAAATAGACCCCTTGTTTCAATTTTTCTCTTACTCTTTGTGGGTTCCCTGGAGAATGTAGGCCCTACCGCACGCCCCTGGGTCCGTTCCATACATGACTAATTAAGGGGACAATATTGACAAATCTCAAAGCCATACGAATAAATATTATTTTCAGGACTCCTAATAGTAGACAGTTTTTTTTTTTTTTACTGAAATTGGCCCACAACTCATTTTTGTTTTATTTACTTTTTGTGCGCTGTTTTGTTTATGTATTGTAATGAACCATTTTGATGCTTTATTTATAATTTCATGTTTGTATCGTATATGGAGTAAGAAAATTTTGTCCTAAAGTGGGCCCCCCTCGAACGGCGGGAAGTTTCCCTGGAGAAACAGTTGCCCCCCACAAGTTACGGCCCTAAGATGTAATGTAATGTAATTACAGCTTATAATCTCTTTCAGCATCAAGTTTATACGAGATATAACTTACTGCTTAATGTGGAATCCAAACCACATGGGTTTCCGCCACGAATCTAACCCCAGTCTGCGATGTCAAAGGAGCGTACGCGAACCGCTTTGCAACGAGGGAACTCGCATTTCACAGAACCCCATTCCCCGAAGAGCTTGGGCACAAACTCCACAAATGTATTATTCTCTCTCTCTCTCTCTCTCTCTCTCTCTCTCTCTCTCTCTCTCTCTCTCGCTCTCTCTCTATCTGAGGCCGCGGTGGCTCAGTAGTAGAGCGTTCACCTCTGGTGCATGGGGTCCTTGGTTCGATCCCAGCTCGTGCCAAATGAGCTTTGAGGTAGACAAACACCGTGTGCGTGAGTTTCCTTGGGGAATCTCCCGTTTCCTACCACTTTCTTCATTCCACCATTTCATTCACATCTCATCATCACCGTCTGCTCTAACCTAGCCGGCATAAGTGTAGGAAGCAAAACTTAAAGATTTCGTTTCCATTGTTCACTTTCTCTCCTAAATTTACCATTTTGATCCTCAAATATGCTTTTGTTTCTCCAAATTTACTATTCTAAAGTTTGATTATACTATTTTCAATGAAAAGGTATACCCCTCTCCGTTTTTCTAGTCGATACTACATGTACCTTTGGTGTAAGTAGTCCCGGGTTCGATTCCTAGTGAGAGAACAAAGAATGTTTTCACAATGACTCATTTTCATTAATCGTCCATCTCCTTTGGCCTTAAAGGCATAATCGTGGAAGTTAAACTGAAAAATAAGCAGCGGCGGATCCAGGATATGATCAAGGGAGGGGCTAAACCATAGTTTGCCGCTTTATCCAGTCCAAAAAAGTAGGATTGAAGCCCATTTTATTCAGTGTATACCTGAGCGTCAACGTGTGGAAGGGGCTATAGCCCCTGTAGCCCTCCACTTGGATCCGTGCCTGAAAATAAGTCCTGAAAAGTTATGTCCCCTCCCCAACATAATTTTGTGGGGGCAACCTGCACCCTAAAACCCGCTTTGTGGGCGCACGTGGGCACACCTGCCTTTCTAAAACTAATGCAGTCAGGATTAGGGATACATACGAGATCGAGATTTAAGGCTGTCTCGTCTCGAAAAAGTGTTGCAAAAGTAAAGTCTCGATTTGCATTTTGTCAGGAAAATTCTGTCTTGTCTCGTCTCGTGTGCATCCCTAGAGAAACCTGTTAATTAGGCCATCCCTCCAAGGTGGCTTAATGCCTTACTTGGTCTTTTTGTTCATAAGACGTCTTGGGATGCGCACGAGACAAGATTTGAGGCTGTCTCATCTCGAAAAAGTGCTGTAAAAGTGAAGTCTCGACTCAAAAAGTATATTTCTCTATTGGAAGAGCTGTGTCTCGACTCGAATTTTGTCAAGAAAATTCTGTATCGTCTCGTGTCTTCTCGTGTGCATCCTTAGTTAGGATTGTTTTCAATTGAAAATTAGATTGACCAACCGGTGGCACAAGCTGAGAAATTTTAAATCTGATTAATGATATTAGAGTTCTGGCTACACTAGTATATATAATAAAAATGGTCATATTGACGAACAGTCACCATAACCTATGTGAAATTATATATATCGAATGGACCATTTCGTCGCTTACATGACGTACAGACGTAAGCGCGAAAAGCATAATTTTACAGGAGAGGCATTTAAAGAAATTTCAGTTCAATTGAACCGTTCTACACATACAGCAAAAACTATAGCTTCAAAATAATAGCCCTGTCTAAATGATATATGATGGCTTTTCGAAGACCTGTAGCGTTTTCATTTAATGACGTCATCACGCTCGAAATTTGCCTTACATGGATATACGACTGTTCGTCATATATGCAATCTAATCGATTTGGCACGTACGCCTTAATTACTTGTAACTTTATTAATACATGAATGAATGACTTAATTGTGTTTCTCATCTTAAACAAACTGGTAGCTTGTAAGGACGGGACATACTGATTTTTGGTAAAATAGGCTCTGAACCATTCTGTTTAATAGACTCCGGCGAGAACTAAACCCACGCTATCAAAAGCGAGCACACTAACCTATTGGCCTCCCCAAGATGTATTAATCCATGACTGAAATTTCTTATTTTAACGTTGATTTTTATAAATGTTTTGAGTTTATCTATTTATTATGTACTCGTACAAATTGCCAATACAAAGGAATTGAAGAATTGATGTAAAAAAATTGACATTACTAACACAGCTAGTCAAAGTACAAATTCAGTTTTGAAATAAGTGTATTACAAATTATATAATAGTTTTGAAAAGTTGTAAATGCTGAAATTGATCAGATGCCTTTGCCTTCTTTTGTAAGTGTGAAAGGTCTTGATAAAATTTTTGACAATGTTTGTCACGGATGATAGGTGTTAGTCCTGAGCATTAAATCCTTGTATTTCTTGACCGATATTTGTGGATACATTAAGTTGTGTTAGTATGTGTTTCAGTGTACCCAATGTATTCCTTTCAGCGATAGATTCTTATAATGTTGACTGAGGTGACTTGTTTTTATGAAAATCGCTTATTAGTCCTCTTTGGTCACCATTACCTCCTGGACCATTGTCCAATCCACTTTAATGCCAGAATCAGATTCTCTCAGAGATTTAATATATACACTTTCCAAAATACTCTTATACTATTTAAAATCTTCAACTTTCATTGAGTGCAAATGATGTGGTGACCCACGACGAGCCATGTACTAGAAATTGATGGAACTGTAGATGTACTTGGAACCGTCAATTCACCACAATTAACATCATGTGCACTGGCGCAAATCCCGTGGGGCATGATGGGGACATGCTCCCAATCTTGGAACTGAGAAGCTGATTGTTGTCTCCAATAATCCGATTTGAAATGTGTTTTGGGGAGAAATGTGATGATTTGTTTCCGACTGCCACAAAGGAAAGTGAGATGAAATTGTCGTCCCTTGCTGTATAATATAGGCTACAAAAGGTTCACCTCAGAAATCAGATTTATCTGTCGTAATATGAGTCTCGTCTCCCCCCCCCCCCCCACCCGCCAAAATAAACTTAAAATTTACAAAGACTTTTGTAACAACCATCAAATGATACCGCATAAAAAGGCATTGTCATTGAAAAAACTCAGTCTCAGTAGCATTTATGTTACAGTGCCAAGAAACGTAACGACTAATTATATTACACATTTAACACAACGGAAAGGCGTAAGCGACACAAATGGCGCTTACGTTTTTACGTAAAATAACGAGCAATACAAGAATGTCGTTTACGTCAGTTGAACATTTTATCCTGGAGAAAAACTATTAGAGATAGAGTTACGCCACTTCGTCAGATGATAGAATAAGGTTTGAAGCATCCCCAGTTAAAATTTCTCATTAAAAAATGGCGCTTAAGTCTCTACGTCATATAAGCGACGATTTATCTCGATACGACCTTGTAATAAAGAAAATACACTGAAATTTTGTACCATACAAATATCGGCAGGGGAAATATCGTTTGACATTCTCACCCATACCACCAGATTAACAGTGTTTGCCAACCCAATATAAAGTTAAATTTGTTTCAAAAACGCACTATGTCAGATTATTATGCATTTCAAATCTACATAAACGAAAACTTACAGTATCACATTTTTTATTGTGTTTGAGATTAAAGCAAGTTCTGGCGTGATTTTTGGTTGCTTTATATTCAATTATTATGTGAACTAATGCTTGTGTTGTAAAACTATGACTGGCAACACTTCTCTTTCAATTACTGTTGGAGTGACTACCAGTGTAGAGCTAAAACTACTGGTGCGATTTAAAAAGGTCCAACACTTTAGAATGAAAACGTATTATTTCCAGTAAGTTCACTCTCTACATTTTTTCGTATCTACTCTCATTACAAATTTCGCCTTAAGCACAGGACTTTTGAAAAATGAAATCTTTGAGTTTTACGTCCCACGATTATGCCGGCTAGGCTAAAGGAGACGGTGATGATGAAATGAATGAATGAAGAGAGTGGGAGGAAACGGGAGAACCCGAAGGAAACCCACGCACACGGTGTTTGTCCACCACAAAGTTCACTTGGTGCAAGCTGGGATCGAACCAGGGACCCTAAGCACTAGATGTGAACGCTCTACCACTGACCCACTGCGGCTCAAAGGAGTTTTGTTATAACCTATATATATGCTTTTATTGCATATCACAACCTTAAGTTGAAGGGACAAAGTAGTCCAGTTTCAATGGTTGGACTTCTTCAGTGGCCTACTATTCCATGGACACATTCCTGAAAATAAAATACTTTTATTGCGTACGTGAGTGGCGAAGGTCAAGAAATAATCGATAGGAAGACAATGAGCTAAGGACACGCGCAACGCAATCGAAATATGACGTTGCGTACTCATCAAGTGATTGATGCGTTTCTGTATATGTCCTTCATTTTGCCATTTCCTGTTAAATAAATATATTATTAGCTATTCAAATAGAATGAAAGGTCAGCCATTACGGCTACGGATAGAAAAAGAAAGAAAGAAAAAAGAAAAGAAAAAGAAAAAACACTTTCATTAATAATATTAACTTTACTTTAAATGTTTCTATTTCACCAAAGAAACTCAATTCAAACCTTTACACAACTAATATTCATTCAATCGTCTGGAACAAAAGAAAGTAGTATATCTAATATATAAAAATAAAAATGACTATGTTTGTAACTTAATAATTCTTGAACTACCCGACCGATCTCCATCAAATTTTCGACATTGATGAGCTTCTGGCTTAGGATGGTTTTCATGATTTCATTTTGACGCTAGAACGTAGGAGAAGGAGGCAGTGAATATATAAAAATAAATAAAACTTAACTCCTAAACCACCTGACCGATCAAAATCAAATTTTTAACATAAATGAGGTTCGGGTCTGAGTTGGTTTGACGGTGCAACTTAGGGCAGGGTGAAGAGGGAGGATATTTAAAAATGATGGGAAATAACCGATGCTAGTGTTGCATCCATAGTTTTCGGGGTCTCTGAATTGAACAGTGACACTTCCGATGCTGTTTAAAACCAAATTCAGCACCGTAACTTGGGGGAGGAGGTGGGTAGATATACAAAAATGATCTAAAATGACCGATATTAGTGTCGAATCCACAGTTTTCGGGGTCGCTAAGATGAACAATAACACTTCGGAGGCCGTTTAATTCCAAACTCAGTCTTCATTGTCCTTTATGCCCAAAATGAAACGTATCCTCCCCGTGCGAAGAACGGGTATTCTGCTACTTTGTTTTAAAATCTAATTAAATATAATATTTACTATTTTCTTATTATGTTAGAAACATGTGGAACTCTGAGAACATTAATAGAAAATGTTTAGAATTAAAGTGTAAGAGTTAACACTTTCCGAGCGAACGATGGCCTCAGCGCATAGCCTTTCGTGCAAGTAATGTTCACTAGAACGGAAGATTGTTATAGTTCTGCTTTACATTTTCACTACGAATAAACTATGGGCTTTATTCGCGGAATGTCTCCTGAGTACATTCACTCGTATCACCTCGTTCAAATTTGAACCACTATAGTAGTGGCTGCGACGACTCGTGAAGCTGTACTCTACACGAATCATAGAACTGCCTTCTCTCACGTATGATGCATCGGAAGAATTCGGTATGATTCGTAGAGCTGCCTTCCGAACGCACACTCTTGAAAAAAAAAAAAAAAAGTGAAACAGCATATGTGCACCAATAACGTTGCCAAATTTAGAGGACATGGCAAACGAGCGACAAAAATCACCACTTAAACAAAATATAACAGCTATTCGAATTAAAGTGTAACAATAATACGAAAAATATAAAATAACTCAACAACAATAACAGTGGGGCGTGGTAGCTCATTCGTGCTCATGCTTTCGAGCAGTTCAGATCGCAAAGCCTGCTGGGAGCATATTTCATACGATTTTCACACATTGGTAGTGTGGTGAACTTAGTGGCATCTTTTTCTTGCCTATTTAGGCTCGTACGTTTAATATTTGTGGTGATTCCAATTTCTGTGTCTAGAGAATTTGAGCGTCATGTCTTATAAGAAAGAATTACAATACAAATTCATGTTTGATAAGCGTTATCGAAGTTCTCGACCTAATTCCAGTCAAGTGTACCAATGGCTGTTGGAGAAGTTTCCTCGCCTGTTTGACCAGATTTGTGCTCTTCAACTTCATGAAGAAACTTTTAGTATTTATATTAAGTTTAAATCAATCAAAGATTATGACCAGTTTGCCTCGACAGTGCCTGAGACTGTGACCTTTAATCACATGGACGGTAACGTAAGTACAGTAAGAATTTTGCCCGCAGAAGACCCTGTGAAATTGGTGAGAGTTTATGATTTTCCATTGGAAGCTCCAGTGCAATTATTGGAAGAACATTTTCGTGCCTATGGATTGGTAAGGCGAGTAGAACGACAGTATTGGGCGGCACCGTTTCCTACAGGCATTGACAGTGGTGTACGGGTCATACATATTGAGCTAACTAAGCATATTCCCTCTAGATTGATTGTCCAAGGTTACAAAGTGAATGTTTCATATGAAGGTCAGCCAATTACTTGTTTTTTTTGCCAGAGCACGTCGCATACCGTGTCTAATTGTCATTTGAAGAAGAAAAATAGTACTATGGGGGGGAAACCGACCCCGCCGCCAGTGGTTATGACTGAATTGGGGAAGGTATGGCGACCAAATCCGCTTCCGGCTTCTTCCGATCATGTAAGTGACGAACCAAGTTTATCTAAGACTGGGTTTGCAAAGGATAACAGTGTTCCCGATGAGTCTCAGTTTCCTGCTTTACCAACGAGTTCCGTCGCGCCTTTACCATTACCAACCATGTCGTCAGTATTGGAGGAGAAAAAAAGCTTGGTGTCTGAGCAACAGCCCTCCGAGTCGTCTATGGTCTCTACGATACATTCGGAGAATCTCAAGAATGTAGATGTGCCCATGTGTCCAAGTGAACCCCCCCCCTCGCAGGGTCTTGATCCTCTTAGTAATTCCGTTATCTCACCCAGTGCTACGATGATTGCCGTTGATCCGGCTTCCCAACAAAAACGCCGAAGGGTATCTAGATCGACTACAAAAAAGAAAGAACATACAGCTGTTGTTGGTGGTTCTCAAGGTGCAATACAGTCCAAGTCACGTGATCACAGCCTCAAAAGCCGTGCAACGTCCGATTCCGAGATATAGCGTGCCTGCATTGTGTGTTTGTTTTTTCTTTTTTGCGCCTTCAGTTCACGAGTGTTTTTTTTTTTTTTTTTTTTTTTTTTTTTTTTTTTTTTAGTTGCATTGAGTTGTGTTTAGCAAGAAGAAGCTTTCTTTTTCCAGTTTTTATGTGCTATACATTTCTTGTCTACTGCAGTGTCTTTCTATGGGCGTTACAAGTAAGTTTTTGTTTGTATTGCTGTTAGTGTTTTTGTGTGGAAGTATGGCGCAGATCAATGCTTTTACTTTAATTACTCTCAACATTAATAGAATTAGTTCTGCTCAGAACTTAGTGTTATTACAACAATTTATTGAACGGAATCGTGCAGACGTTTATTGTTTAACTGAAGTAACTTTTCATACATTTGACTTTCTCTCTGACTATAATACTATAGTGAATTCCGAAAAAACCACTGGTGTCGCGATGTTAGTACGAAAGGGTCTACATTATGATAGGGTTATGCTATCTCCGGATGGGAGAGCCATCCGTTGCTATATTAACGGTATATGTATTATTTGTTTATATGCCCCTAGTGGTTTTCTTAAAACACGAGAGAGGGAAGATTTTTTTTCCAGTGTCATTCCATCGTTAATACCTCCCGGTCTTACTTATTGTTTATTTGCCGGCGATTATAATGCGGTGATCGACGCACGTGATTCGCTCACACCATCACCTCCCTGTCATGCCTTAGTTGAGTTGGTGAGAGTTCTTCAGCTCCATGATGCTCTTCTAGCATCTCACTCTAAGCATGCAATGACGTACACCTGTACTACGACACGAAGTCGCTTGGATAGGATTTACGTCGATGCTCGCTTAAGTAAGGCTGTCCTCGCTGTCCACACAAGGCCTGTATCGTTCACAAATCATGCAGCTGTCTTAGTTCATTTTAAGCTGCCTTTTTTTCTTCCGGCGGGAAGGGGACGTTCCTTCTGGAAAATCAACAACGAAGTGCTGTTAAGAGAAGACACTGTTGAAGAGTTTACCGAGCGTTTTAAGTACTGGCGTAAAATGCAACGTTATTTTCCAACGGAGGTTGCGTGGTGGACTACTTATTGTAAACCCAAATTCCGTAGTTTCTTTCAATGGAGAGGGAAATTGTCCCAACAGCACGATCGTCAGCTATATGAGTTTTATTATAGGGCACTATGTGACCTCTGGGCTGCACAGCCTTCCCTACTTAATCTGGCTTGTATTAACGATATTAAAAGTAGAATGCGTCAAATCGATACTCGAGTATCGTTGCAGGCGTATTTTTCAGACGATCTATATCATTGTTTTCCGGAAGAATCGTCTTCCTTGTATCATGTGGATCGCCTTTTTCGACAGCGACGAGCTACATGTATTGAATCGTTAGTATTGGCCAACGGCGATACCATTTCTGACCCTTTACAGATTTTACAAGAATTTACGCAACACTTTATAGCCTTCACGAGCGCATCGCATTCGGATTGTCTTTTTGCTCCTGAGTTTCTATCAGCCCTTCCCCAGCGGCTGCCTGCAGAAGCTTGTCAGGCTCTATTGCGCCCAATTACGGCTGACGACATCTTGGCGGTTCTCAATAAGTCTAAGGGACGTAGTTCTCCCGGCATAGATGGCTTGAGTGTATCTTTTTACCGTCATTACTGGCCTATTCTTCGTGGTACCCTTGTGACACTTTTTAATTCCTGGTTGTCTAATGTGCCCTTTCATTCTAATACTGCGGTTGTCGCACTTATACCCAAATCGTCCAAGGCGAAGGTTGTGGCTGATTACCGCCCTATCTCTTTATTGCCAGTTGATTTGAAATTATTTACTAAAGTTCTTACAGCCCGATTACGACCTATCATACAGAAACTTATCAGTCCGTATCAAGCAGCCCTGCACGAATCGAATAACATTCAATTTACCCTTCGTACTCTTCGAGACCTCTTTGCATACTTTCAGTCTCGCGGTGTCCCAGCCGGAGCGTTAGCAGTAGACCTAGAGAAGGCTTATGATAGTGTCGATCACAATTTCCTTCGTCTAACCCTCGACGCTTGGGGTTTTCCCGCAGCTTTCTGTCAAGTAATTTCGAATTTATACACCACCGCCACGTTTCGTCTCCAAATTAATGGACATCTATCTGACCTCATTCCCTTAAAACGAGGTTTGCGCCAGGGCTGTAGTTTAAGCTCTATTTTGTTTTCTTTAGTTATAGACCCTCTTCTCCATCGTTTGGCGCTAGTGTCTCCCCCAGGCCCTACCCTCTTTACTTGTCAAAACATCTATTGTTTCGCTGATGATCTGACTATCACAGGGGTCGACGCAGTTGCTCTTCAGGGTGTCTTTCCGGTTCTCAAACGATTCTCGCGTTGCTCTGGCCTTCAGTTTAATGCAAAGAAAACTCAAGTGTTACAATTTCACGGCTTTCAGTTACCCTCTCCTACCCCAGGCACGCAGCCTATACCGCATGTGACATCCTTAACAATTTTAGGGATTCCTTTCACGTCCCTTCCCACTCCCCATTATGAAGAAGTTTGGCAACCTCTCCTTACGCAAATTCGAGGGTTGTTCTTCACCCTCCGCTTTCGTCGACTTCATTTATGGCATCGCATTCAATTTATCAATATCTACGTGGCAACTAAATTGTGGTATAGGGCTCGGGTATTTCCCCTCCCTGAGATTTACGCCAAAAGATTTGAATCTCTGTTCCTTTGGCACATATGGCGAGGTTACTATTTTCGCATCCCCAGAACTGCCATTTATCTCTCACGTTCCCGCGGTGGTCTCGGTTTAGTTCATATCCGTCTCAAATGTCAAACTCTCTTCATGGCAGATTCCTACGTTGGTCTTTCATCCGTCGATTCTATTACGAACCATTGGTTTAGTTGTTTTTGGCCGGAGTACGCTCACCCTGTCAATCCCCCTTTTATTCAATTTGCCGATCAGTGTCCGAAATATGTTTTGATCTTTATTCGATATTGGATTTATGCCGGGGTGCCTTTGGTCCCTCAGCAGCACAATGCTCGCTCATTATATTCTGTGCTCTTCACATTGTCCTCTCAGCCGACTCAGTTACGAGTAGTACAACAGTTTCCACATATAGAGTGGCAGCAAGTTTGGGCTAACATTTGGAACCCAATCTTACCTTCCTATATGCAAGTGTTATGGTTTCAAGTAGTCCATCAACTTACCCCAACACGTGCGCGGCTTTATGCTATACAACGAGCACCTGATGCTTTGTGTACTATATGTCGTTCTGAGGACACTTTGGCGCATCGGTTTACAACATGTGAGGGAGCGCCAGTGATATGGAACGCCTTGCAGGTGATGGTGGGTCGTATCACTCGTCGTCCGAGTGCACAGTTTCACATTAATCATTTGCTTCTGCCGGACTTTCATTTTTTTCCCCCCACTAAGCATCGTACAGTGCTTTTCCTGCTAGCCAGCACTTTACTATATTTCCAGCGGCATATCACGTTACTGGATGCACGCACTTACTTTGATTTTCTTCAACGTACACGCCGGAAATGTTATTCTCCGCAGCAGGAAAGGATTTCTTTTAGTAGGTTTTTAGAAGTGCTTTTGTCATGAACTAACGTTCCTCTCTCGTGTTTTTTTTTTTTTAATAAGTATTCTTATTATTATTATTATTATTATTATTATTATTATTATTGTTTAAATATGCATTTATTTATTTCTAGTTCTCTGCCTTTATAGTTGTAGACCCAGATTTGATGATTTTTGTATTTATGTCTAGTGCTTTTCTTGTTTAGACTCAGCTAGTTGAGTCCATTTTGTATTTTTCAAGAAGGTAATAATAAAACTAGTAGCTCAGTGGTAGAGCGTTCACCTCCGGTGCTTGGGGTCCGTGGTTCGATCCCAGCTCGCGCTGTGTGGAATTTTATAACAGCCTAATTTGTTATATACAGGTCCTCAGTCATATTTTTGGGTATATTATATCACAAAATTCCCTCCCTCAAAACAGTTTATGTTGCGTTTAATTTTTTTATTTTATAGTGGCATACAATTATTGAAATAAAATACACCTTTTAATTGTGCATACATACTTTATACGATGCTTCGTGAACTATTATATCGTTTATTTATATAACGTTGCTATGACAACTTACAGACTCATCAAAAACTCATCAAATTAACATATTAGAATCAATTTTGATTCTATTTCTTTTTTGTATTTTCTTCTCCTTCTTCTAACTAGTTAGTGCATATTTTAAAATTACATATTGCTCAGAAGTATAATAAAAGATATTTAGAATTATGCTGAAAATACAAAGATATCGTTACACTTTGTGGTGGACAAACACCGTGCTCGTCGGTTTTCTCGTTGTTCTCCCGTTTCCTTCCACTAGTGCTCTGAACGGGTCGGGTCGGCCCGACCCGGCCTGTGACCCGAATTGACTGTCCCGATCCGATGACCCGACAACCCGACCCGAGCTGACCCGATCCGTTTGAGAGCACTACATTCCACTTTTTTCATTCCACCCTTTCACTCATCTCTCATCATCACCGTCTCCTTTAGCCTAACCGGCATAACCGTGGCACGTAAAACTTAATAATTTCATTTTCATTTCATTTTCAACCACAATAACAACAAAAGGAAATTTAGCGGTAATCGGACAACACTGCATTCCTCAAGAGATGTTCTCCGTATAGCGCAAGAGACGACATTGGCAAAATGGCATGGGTGGGGGGATTGACAATCGCAATATACCATCGCGTTCTATTGGGTGCTGAAATGGGTAAACCTAGATCAAGCTTCACGACTCATAGCGATCACTATAGTCTGCATGAACACATTGTTATCGTCGCAGGGGAAGCTTTTTTGAATGCATGTCAAAGACGGCTGTGTTCACGTTGATGCTGTCAAGAATGGAGTCCAATCCAGATGCTGGTTAAATTTCAAACTTCTTCACGTGAATATTCCGGTTCTGATTTCCGAATTAGTGATGATTTTGATTCTAAAAATGTGATCTAAGGTGTACATTGCGTACTTGTCAAAAAACAGAAAATAAAGTATTGTAAACTAGCGAAAATTATAAATAGGTAATTTTTTCGCAGCATCTAGAAACGTATGTCTTCTTAAAAACTAAGAGTTAGACATATAATGTATAACTTTTTTTTTTTTTTCAATACAGCAAGAACACTTCTATACAAGTTTTCTCTTTTAGGCTGTCTTCACAACGAGAGCTGGTAATGTATTAGCAAGGCATTTAGTTCAGTTCCTGCACATGTCGTTCTTTTGCTCTCTAATCGAATTCTCAGACACAATTTCTAAATGAACATAAGTGTGTTGAAACTTACAAGCAGTATAAGAGTTTTTGCTTCCCTTTTGTTGGTTCGTTATAGATGGAAAATCTTTCTCCAAGTAAATAAATAAAAAGTACAAATTCTGTTATTACAGAGACAATCCCACTTCGCACTCTTTAGATATTTTTCAAAGGTACCGATGCATATTGTAAACTTCTGCTTGTATGAATAGGTAGAGATAACTACAGTCCGGAATCGTTTTTTCCACTACTGAATTTTATTACAAAATCCTCTATAAATAGTATATTTCAAATATAACTTCAGTGTAAATTCTCTAATACTGGAAATGAAATGAAATCTCTGAGTTTTACGTCCCACGGTTATGCCGGTTAGGCTAAAGGAGACGGTGATGATGAGTAATAAATCAAATGGTGGAATGAAGAAAGTGGGAGGAAATGGAAGAACCCGAGGAAACCCACGCACACGGTTTTTGTCCACCACAAAGTTCATTTGGCAGGGGTTGGAATCGAACCCAGGACCCCAAGCACCAGAGGTGAACGCTCTACCACTGACCCACCGCGGCCCCTCTCTAATACTGCGTAAAGAGAGGTGACCTAAGGGCCGAGCAGCCTAGAGCAGGATCTCCATAGAGCTCCGAAGCAAGCTAGGTGGAGTGGATTTAGGATCCCCAATGCTCCACGCAAGCAGAGAGGAGGTTAGGAGTGACAGAGCTCCGAAGCAAGCTAGGTGGAGTGGATTTAGGATCCCCAATGCTCCACGCAAGCAGAGAAGAAGTTAGGAGTTACAGAGCTCCGAAGCAAGCTAGGTGGAGTGGATTTAGGATCCCCAATGCTCCACGCAAGCAGAGAAGAGGTTAGGAGTCACAGAGCTCCGAAGCAAGCTAGGTGGAGTGGATTTAGGATCCCCAATGCTCCACGCAAGCAGAGAGGAGGTTAGGAGTCACAGAGCTCCGAAGCAAGCTAGGTGGAGTGGATTTAGGATCCCCAATGCTCCACGCAAGCAGAGAGGAGGTTAGGAGTCACAGAGCTCCGAAGCAAGCTAGGTGGAGTGGATTTAGGATCCCCAATGCTCCACGCAAGCAGAGAGGAGGTTAGGAGTGACAGAGCTCCGAAGCAAGCTAGGTGGAGTGGATTTAGGATCCCCAATGCTCCACGCAAGCAGAGAGGAGGTTAGGAGTGACAGAGCTCCGAAGCAAGCTAGGTGGAGTGGATTTAGGATCCCCAATGCTCCACGCAAGCAGAGAGGAGGTTAGGAGTGACAGAGCTCCGAAGCAAGCTAGGTGGAGTGGATTTAGGATCCCCAATGCTCCACGCAAGCAGAGAAGAGGTTAGGAGTGACAGAGCTCCGAAGCAAGCTAGGTGGAGTGGATTTAGGATCCCCAATGCTCCACGCAAGCAGAGAGGAGGTTAGGAGTGACAGAGCTCCGAAGCAAGCTAGGTGGAGTGGATTTAGGATCCCCAATGCTCCACGCAAGCAGAGAAGAGGTTAGGAGTGACAGAGCTCCGAAGCAAGCTAGGTGGAGTGGATTTAGGATCCCCAATGCTCCACGCAAGCAGAGAGGAGGTTAGGAGTGACAGAGCTCCGAAGCAAGCTAGGTGGAGTGGATTTAGGATCCCCAATGCTCCACGCAAGCAGAGAGGAGGTTAGGAGTCACAGAGCTCCGAAGCAAGCTAGGTGGAGTGGATTTAGGATCCCCAATGCTCCACGCAAGCAGAGAAGAGGTTAGGAGTCACAGAGCTCCGAAGCAAGCTAGGTGGAGTGGATTTAGGATCCCCAATGCTCCACGCAAGCAGAGAAGAGGTTAGGAGTCACAGAGCTCCGAAGCAAGCTAGGTGGAGTGGATTTAGGATCCCCAATGCTCCACGCAAGCAGAGAGGAGGTTAGGAGTCACAGAGCTCCGAAGCAAGCTAGGTGGAGTGGATTTAGGATCCCCAATGCTCCACGCAAGCAGAGAGGAGGTTAGGAGTCACAGAGCTCCGAAGCAAGCTAGGTGGAATGGATTTAGGATCCCCAATGCTCCACGCAAGCAGAGAAGAGGTTAGGAGTCACAGAGCTCCGAAGCAAGCTAGGTGGAGTGGATTTAGGATCCCCAATGCTCCACGCAAGCAGAGAAGAGGTTAGGAGTCACAGAGCTCCGAAGCAAGCTAGGTGGAGTGGATTTAGGATCCCCAATGCTCCACGCAAGCAGAGAGGAGGTTAGGAGTGACAGAGCTCCGAAGCAAGCTAGGTGGAGTGGATTTAGGATCCCCAATGCTCCACGCAAGCAGAGAAGAGGTTAGGAGTGACAGAGCTCCGAAGCAAGCTAGGTGGAGTGGATTTAGGATCCCCAATGCTCCACGCAAGCAGAGAGGAGGTTAGGAGTCACAGAGCTCCGAAGCAAGCTAGGTGGAGTGGATTTAGGATCCCCAATGCTCCACGCAAGCAGAGAGGAGGTTAGGAGTGACAGAGCTCCGAAGCAAGCTAGGTGGAGTGGATTTAGGATCCCCAATGCTCCACGCAAGCAGAGAGGAGGTTAGGAGTGACAGAGCTCCGAAGCAAGCTAGGTGGAGTGGATTTAGGATCCCCAATGCTCCACGCAAGCAGAGAAGAGGTTAGGAGTCACAGAGCTCCGAAGCAAGCTAGTTGGAGTGGATTTAGGATCCCCAATGCTCCACGCAAGCAGAGAAGAGGTTAGGAGTCACAGAGCTCCGAAGCAAGCTAGGTGGAGTGGATTTAGGATCCCCAATGCTCCACGCAAGCAGAGAGGAGGTTAGGAGTCACAGAGCTCCGAAGCAAGCTAGGTGGAGTGGATTTAGGATCCCCAATGCTCCACGCAAGCAGAGAGGAGGTTAGGAGTCACAGAGCTCCGAAGCAAGCTAGGTGGAGTGGATTTAGGATCCCCAATGCTCCACGCAAGCAGAGAAGAGGTTAGGAGTGACAGAGCTCCGAAGCAAGCTAGGTGGAGTGGATTTAGGATCCCCAATGCTCCACGCAAGCAGAGAGGAGGTTAGGAGTGACAGAGCTCCGAAGCAAGCTAGGTGGAGTGGATTTAGGATCCCCAATGCTCCACGCAAGCAGAGAGGAGGTTAGGAGTGACAGAGCTCCGAAGCAAGCTAGGTGGAGTGGATTTAGGATCCCCAATGCTCCACGCAAGCAGAGAGGAGGTTAGGAGTCACAGAGCTCCGAAGCAAGCTAGGTGGAGTGGATTTAGGATCCCCAATGCTCCACGCAAGCAGAGAAGAGGTTAGGAGTGACAGAGCTCCGAAGCAAGCTAGGTGGAGTGGATTTAGGATCCCCAATGCTCCACGCAAGCAGAGAGGAGGTTAGGAGTCACAGAGCTCCGAAGCAAGCTAGGTGGAGTGGATTTAGGATCCCCAATGCTCCACGCAAGCAGAGAAGAGGTTAGGAGTGACAGAGCTCCGAAGCAAGCTAGGTGGAGTGGATTTAGGATCCCCAATGCTCCACGCAAGCAGAGAAGAGGTTAGGAGTGACAGAGCTCCGAAGCAAGCTAGGTGGAGTGGATTTAGGATCCCCAATGCTCCACGCAAGCAGAGAGGAGGTTAGGAGTGACAGAGCTCCGAAGCAAGCTAGGTGGAGTGGATTTAGGATCCCCAATGCTCCACGCAAGCAGAGAGGAGGTTAGGAGTCACAGAGCTCCGAAGCAAGCTAGGTGGAGTGGATTTAGGATCCCCAATGCTCCACGCAAGCAGAGAAGAGGTGAGGAGTCACAGAGCTCCGAAGCAAGCTAGGTGGAGTGGATTTAGGATCCCCAATGCTCCACGCAAGCAGAGAAGAAGTTAGGAGTCACAGAGCTCCGAAGCAAGCTAGGTGGAGTGGATTTAGGATCCCCAATGCTCCACGCAAGCAGAGAAGAAGTTAGGAGTCACAGAGCTCCGAAGCAAGCTAGGTGGAGTGGATTTAGGATCCCCAATGCTCCACGCAAGCAGAGAGGAGGTTAGGAGTCACAGAGCTCCGAAGCAAGCTAGGTGGAGTGGATTTAGGATCCCCAATGCTCCACGCAAGCAGAGAAGAGGTTAGGAGTCACAGAGCTCCGAAGCAAGCTAGGTGGAGTGGATTTAGGATCCCCAATGCTCCACGCAAGCAGAGAGGAGGTTAGGAGTGACAGAGCTCCGAAGCAAGCTAGGTGGAGTGGATTTAGGATCCCCAATGCTCCACGCAAGCAGAGAAGAGGTTAGGAGTCACAGAGCTCCGATGCAAGCTAGATTACTGAGGTTAGGAGTCCCTACAAAACTGAGTGGGAAGAAAAGAAGCCTAGAGAAAACTATACGCTTTGGGTTAGGTATCCCCTAGAGCTTCGAAACAAGCTAAAGGAGGGAGGTGACCAGTCACAGACTGATGCTTGTCGCCGAAATCCTCGGTTATATATGTGCTCCGATGAGGCGGTCCTGAGTAAGGTCCTAACATGGCGCATGCGCCAGTAGAAATTCCCTAATTCTCTTAGTAGCGTCGTGGTAGTGATTGAAGATTGGTGTTCCTATTCCAGCTCCCGCCGTTTGTGAAGTGCGAGCAGTGATAAAGTTTTTGAATGCACAAGGCATAGCACCGATTGAAATCCATCGTCAGCTGTATCGTTGCAAAAATGTCGCTGACCCTGTGCGCCTTGCTTTGTGCTCTAGGGTCAGTTGCTTCAACACAAAACTTCTTGATCAACAGGCACTCCGTGACAGTGGTGTGCAATGAGGAGCGGAAAATCTGCAGGAACAGCTTGCTCATGCCGCTAGGCCTATGGACCTGGCACAGCTAACGATGGATTTCGATTATTGTTATGCTCTGTGCATTCAAAAACTTTATCACTGCTCGCACTTCGTACGTGGCGGGACCTAGAATAGGAACGTCCATCTTCAACCACTGCCACGGAGAGCACTAGAGAAGTTCCGCTAGTGCATGTGCCATGCTAGGACCTTACTCTCTCATGTACACGTAGTCGCTTCTCGCAACATACCGTTTCCAAGCTCTGGGACGCGTGGGAAACTTACTTTCTGGATGCTCCTCGTATACGAGTTTAGAACCAAAACTACTACGCTCTAATTGGGAGCACCGTGGCTCAGTGGTAGATTAGTAAAATATTGAAAAATGACACTCTACCTAACTTATAACTCCACTTTTCTCGCTAATATAGCTCCTGCCTCTGCTGCGTGAGGTCCCTGGTTCGATCCACGGTTAAATAACTTTGTGGTGGACGTTAAATTGAAAGATTTCATTTAATTTTTATTACGTTGTATAAACCATTAAAGAGAAATGTTTAATGTCCGTGAACCTAGCCCCACTCACACCGGCACTAATTTTAAAATATTTCCCAAAAATTAGCGCCAATTAGTGCTGATGACCTGTAAAAAAAAGAGAATGTCCTGTTACACAAACGTCAAAAAACAAAAAATAATTCTGGGTAGAGCTAGGTTCAATCTAGCCAAACCCACTCAACCGATTGAGATAAAACCTATACACAAAGTTAGTGTTAAATTAGTGCTGACGATACCACATAAAAAGAAAAATTAGTGCTATCATCAGAAGGCCAAAATATATTCGAAAAATCTTTAATGGCGCCATCATCAAAGAAAACAATCGATCCCTCATTTCTATGATAAGATACATAACACTAATTTTCTTTCTAAGCAATGAGTTTAGTGTATACTTTTCAATACAAATCAATCATACAAAAATTTCTTTTAGCTACTTTTTAGTTCTGTTTTAATCAAACTTAAAATGACTTAAGAACCATTTATGATTATTCAACATATATTTACTTTGAATGTTTACTTATCCAATTCCGTGAAGACTACATTGATCGTATAACATCTTACATACATTTATTGCAATGTCTTAGTTTTATTGTATATTTTTAGTCAAGGACATTGTGAGACGGAAGTGCTAAATCACAGCAACCCATTAAAATTTCAGAAAGCAATTAAGAGAATCCGCGAAACTTTTATCTACGTAAACCACAAACAAGGGTTGCCAGATGGCCAGATTTTTGATAACACAGCAAAAAAAAAAAAAAAAAAAAAAAAAAAATGCATCGGACCCCAGGATATGAATTTGATATATGTTGTTACACAGAATCCAAATTTGGAAACCCCAGGACGATTGACCGTGTCAATTTTGTTTTATGGGCGAAAACGTATGTGCTGTTTTACGTGCCAAAATTCGCATCAAAATTCACTGGTTTTTCGCCTACAAAAAGAAAAAAAAACATTTATAAGGTCGGACGTCTTGGGGTTTCGAAATTTGGATTCTGTGTATGAAAATACATTGAATTCATACCTTGGGATACGGTTCACAGAACTTCTTTTTGTATGGCTGCCTTACGTGAATTCTCCCTATGCAAAATAGCTAGTTTTTCGCCCATAAAAAAGAATTAACACGGTCGAATTTCTTGGGATTTCGAAATTTGGATTCTGCGTAACAAAATACATTGATTCCACATCCTGGGTTCCGGTTCACAGAACTTTTTTTTGGGGGGGGAGGTGTCTGTGTAATGGAATTCCAAAATATCTTTGGGAACATCTTTCTCCAGTATTAAAGTAGTAAAACGTGTTCCTGTGTATTGCAGTGGTTTCGAGAGGCAGTAACTTCGTGCATTAACCTTTTTTTGTGGATGACAGTTGTGCCATTAGATCCTAGCGCAATCCAGGGAATATCTGTTATCAAATATAGTATGTACCAAACAGTATCGAAATCATATGGTTGACATTTATTTATTTATTGTACAACATAATGAAACAAGAAACATTCTCAGATGTTAGTCAACATATACTGTAAATTGAAGAGGAATCGCGCCTGTACATCATGTGTTCAGAATGTTGACCAGTACTTCGCACACATTCTTCATAGCGGTCCTGTAGATCGTTGAACATATTAGTGAACACGGGTTGCTGGAACGACAAAATAAATGACCGAATCTTCTTTGTTAACTCTGGTATAGTGGTGTTATTTGTTCAGAAAATTGCTTGTTTCAGCATATCTAATTTGTAGGCATCTGGAGTCGTGAGGTCAGGGAGGTGGAAAGAATATGGAAAATCCGTTCCACGGTAAATCAAGCGGTGTCCAAACTCTCGTGGGAAGAAGAGCAAGTGATCAGTGGTGCTATTCAGCCAGTTCGCACCGGTTCGCTAGAATCTGTTGTTAAAATTTTTCGAGTTGGCAGAACTATTTGTTATACCCTGACACAACAGTAAATTTTACCCAGTTATATCCAGGAACATTAAATTTTAGTTTAACTATCTTCATTTTTAGAAATTCTTACAGCTACAGCGTTACACATATGATCTCTCAGAACAAAGCATAAACGTTTATTTCTTAATCTCAAATGCTCAGATATCAAGAATGAGAACTGGGATCACATGAGTGTAGTGGTGAGGGTTATTTATATTTGAAACGTATACATACCATTATCAACAATTGTCGATACATTGGTGATATCTTTCGAATAGTTTTTGACAACATCTTCTCGTATAATTCGTTTCCAAGATATTCATAGTGCTACCTAATTTCGTCACACCACCTTGTATTAGAATGCTGTATAGGCTGCTACTTGTCACTTGTGGTATCCAGTAAAAGAGTTGCTTTTGTCTACATTTGTATGCTTTGTTTCTTCGGTTGTTAAAAATTAGAATAACATCTCTGCAAGTGACTCACTTGGCGCGAGCTGGGATCAAAATCAGGACCTCATGTACCAGAGTTGAACGCTCTACCACTGAGCTATCGCGGCCCCATGACCTCACGTTAAATCCCAGCCCAAGCCAAGGGAACTTTATGATGGACAAATACCTTTTATGTGGATTAGAATATTTTGTTTTCTTTCACTTCCGTCATTCCACCATTCCATTCATCATCATCATCATCATCATCATCGTTTCCCTTTGCCCTAAACCATAATTGCGAAAATTAAACTAAAAAACTTTTCATAAAATATTTATTGAACAGAAATGTTTTTATATATACACCCTGTTTCAAAAAGAATATATGTATTTCGAATGCATATATTTATTAAACTTTAAGACATACGAATATGAAATTTTACACACATATTTACAAACTTCTCAAGTTCAAATTACAGTTAAAAGTTCTAATTACAGAGTGACTCACTTGGAGAGTGGGCAGTAGCTCCGTCTTGATGCATCCGTTGTTGTTGTAACGACAGAGTTTTGGGCAAAACCACGTAAGTCAATAATCAGCTGTCAATTAATGTAGCGATGAAGATAGACATGGCTTTTACCACTAAACTATATATTGCTGACGAAATCTTCATTATCGTATGCCATAGCTAACACTCCAGTGCAAAACAACAGTGCGCGCTCATCCTCTGCAGCGGGAGGCTGCTCCACACCGTATAAGCGGAAATATTACTCGATAATAAACACCTTCTCTCCTGTTGTGAGTAACATTATCTTCGCGCCAACTGCACACTACGCTAGTCCACACACAACTAAGTATGCACGTGGCTCTCACAGCTCATAGCACATTGCACCTGCGCGCGATCCGTACGCGAATACCAGTACTGTTTGTTTTGCCGCATACTGTATTGTCATTAAAAAAATCTTAAATATAATTTTAACATCATTATTACAGTATTAGAAGCAAATACGAAAGAATAAAAACTACATTGTCCAATAAATAAGCTATTTAATCATATATTAAAAAACATTTCTGTTCAATAAATATTTTATGAAAAGTTTTTTAGTTTAATTTTCGCAATTATGGTTTAAGGCTAAGGGAAACGATGATGATGATGATGACGAATGGAATGATGGAATGACGGAAGTGAAAGGAAACAAAAGATTATTAAAAAATTCACATAAAAGGTATTTGTCCATCATAAAGTCCCATTGGCTTGAGCTGGGATTTAACGTGAGCTCGTGGGGCCGCGATAGCTCAGTGGTAGAGCGTTCACCTCTGGTGCATGAGGTCCTGATTTTGATCCCAGCTCGCGCCAAGTGAACATTGTGGTGGACAAACACCGTGTGCGTGGGTTTTCTCGGTGTTCTCCCGTTTCCTCACACTTCATTCATTCTACCATTTTCCTTCATTTCTCATCATCACCGTCTCCTTTAGCCTAGCCGGCATAACCATGGGACGTAAAACTTAAAGATTTCATTTCATTTAATTATCCAAGGCTTCTTCATACTTGGCCTTGGATCGAAAGTGAATCCTTTTGCTGTAGAGTTGAACGCTCTACCACTGAGTTATCATGCATTTGTTCCGACGTAGTAAGCAAAAGGTGATGATAATGCATGGGAAGTGATGGCACATGAAAGGAGCGAAACTATCTTGTAACAAAAAGTTGGAAAAGGCTGTGTTAAGCAGAAAAAACATCTCTAAAAACTTTAGTAAATGAACTTTCCAGACGGTTATAGGAAGAGCCGACAAGATTGCAGAAAAGAATTTCCCAGTAAGGAGAACCACATGGACTGTTCAAACACAGGGCCGGATTAAGGAGGGGCTTAGGGGGGCTATAGCCTCTGGCTCCAGGTGGATAGGGGCCTCTACTTTAATCAAAATCTCAACTGGTTATCTACAAGAATCATGAAGATGCAATCATCATCATAAAATAAAATATGATCAGAAATATGAAACATATTCCCTTAACTTTCCTTCTGTACTTTCACAGAAATGTATTAGGCGAAGTCAACAGGGGTTGTATATAATATCCATAGCAAGGCTGGATTAAGGGGAACTTAGGGGACCTATAACCCCTGGCCTCCAAGTGGACAGAGGCCTCCACTCGGATCAAAATATCAACTGGCTCTCTAAAAAGAATCATGAAGATACAGTCACCATCATAAAATAAAATATGACCAAAAATATGAAACATATTCCCTTAACTTTCCTAATGTACTTTCACAGAAATGTATTAGGTGAAGACAGCAGGGACCACTTTTTTTTTTTTTTTTTTTTTTTTTTTTTTAGCCCGGACCTCCAGATGGGTTAATCCAGCCTAGTTCAAACATGCAAAGACAAAAATTGTAAAATAAGTCCCGTGCACCACCGTCGGATCCTTTGACACTTCACTTTACACAAATCCTGAATGATATTGTAAAGATACTACCTGTATAATTAAGAGGAAATAAGGAACATTTCAAAGACGGTGTTGAAACTATCCACCATTGGTCTGACATATTCGTACACTAGATATTTCCTCTCACCCCATCCAACGGAGTTACGTCAGGCGAACGTGGTAACCAGTACAGCACTCTGCGAATATGGTAAAATGACACAAATGTTGTAAATATCATCTTCCTCCTTGGTTCACGTCAGTTAATTTATAACAATAGTACCCTCATAATCCTGCACATTTGATTTATCAGATGCATAAGGTTATCCTACAGCCTCATACTAGGTATTAGAACCCATTGGAGATCTCCAGGCGGGTTAAGGTGGACAAAATCATATTCTTGGGTTTTTTCGGGTGTTCTTCCAATTCCTTGCACATTCTCGACCACCAACTCGTTTAGCTCAAAAGGCACCATTTTGAGATTTTTTTAAAATTCTGGAAACTAAGTTAATAATACAATTTCAGGGATGTAACAACATAGAATCCGGCCTTTATCTATCGCCAGGGTAGTGTGGACTCAATTTACTGTTGTGATCTTCACATATTTGAACAGTCCAGGGTGTGTTCGTTAGTGGATTGTCTGTCACCGCACTTCTGTTGCGTTGTCGTCTTTGTTGCCATTATCCGTCTCTAAAGTTCATTTACTCATGTTTTTTCAGATATCTTACCTTCGTGACGTAGCCCTTTTGAACTCTTTGTTACAAAGTAGTTTTGTTGCTTTCATGTCTCATTAGTTCTCACGTGTTGTCAACAACGTTTATACGCTACGGCAGATGGGGTGCATGGTGGTCAGTGGTATAATGTTCAACTTTACTGGAAGAGGTCCCATCTTCGATTCTAGGCCAAGTGAATTGGTGATGGAAAACATCGTGTCCGTGTTTTCTTCCCAGAAATTTTACCATTTTCTTCCACATACCCATTGCATCAATTCTTCAAAAAATCATTAAATATCATTAGCTACCTATCTCCTTTAACCCACAGCGCATGAACGTGTGTCATTGAGAGGCTTCATCACGGCGAAATTAAAATACCGTTAATTTTATAGTAATTATGTGATATCTTCAAATAAATAAAAGATAATCGAAATGTGGAACAAGAGCGCCCTAGACATTATCATTTTACATGAGATACCGTTATCACGACTCATTTATTTGCTTTCGACTTCGAGCCATTTTAAAAATCGGCATTTATTTTCGCGTTTCTAAACGGCGGAAACCCACTAGTGACTTGTGATAACGGTACAGCACGCGAAATAATATTGTCTAGGACGATCTTGTTCCACGTTTCAATTATCTTTTATCTATTTGAAGGTATCACATAATTACTGTTAAATCAGCAGTATTTTAATTTCGCCGGGATGAAGACTCTTAAACTGAAGGTTAATTTAATTTTATTTCATCCACTACATTCATTCCCTGCTGCACTTATGCAACCATTCAAAACACACCAAAAATCCCCCGATATCTTCATTCTGTTCAAGATATCAATATGCTGTCAACAATTTTTTGTTACTCACTGAGGTTTCCATACGTATTGATTAGTATCCACTTTCCCTATTGAAACATGTATGTGGAAATCACTGACTTCATAGGGAAATCCCTTGTACGCCACTAGAAGATTTACAACCATCCGTTGGAGCCGGTAGCCAGCCCAAAAATTTAGGGGGCGAATGAAGTTAGGGGGGCCCGATCGAACCATATTGTAGTTAATCACTATATTATAGTTCATTTGCAAACGTACCGTGAAAATTTTAGGGGGGCAGCAAAACTTTAGGTGGGGCTCGTCCCCCTAGACCCACCTTGGATACGGGGCCGCCATCCTTTTATAGATAGAAGAGATTAGAAATTTAAGAAGATAGCATGCGGCCGAAGATCATAATTTGTTATATTTTTGTTGGTAGTTTTCATAGATGATACTAGCTGAAATGCCTGTTCCATGAATGTTTATGAAAAATATATATTTGAAAACAACGAACTAAGTATATTAAATAAGAGCGAGTAATGACTTTGGCATTGTCCCTGTCTGAAATGCCCGTTTCTCGCACGGGGAGAAAAGGTTTATGCAAAGTATTTGAACCCCTTTCCCCGGAGGACAAACGTCAATGTAAACGTTGCCCGTATTGAGTAGGCAACCAAAATTGTTTTAATTTCCAAAGTGTTTCCTTATGTATTAGGGCTGTATCTAAAGGTTGCTCATTCCAACCCTTACCCCTAGAAGTGCTAGGGGTGTTTTAGATCCATAATCGTTTTTGTAAATTGTGGCTCATACGTGTACCAATTTTGGTTGAAATTACTTAGTTGTGCTTGTTCAGGAACATACATACATACATTTTTATGTAGGTAAATCATCATCATAGGTATTCTGCCTTTATTGGCAGGTTACTTGCCGCAGCTAAGAAGCTTCCATGCTCCACGGTCCTCCGCTAACTTCTTCGTCTTCGCGTATGATCTTTCTGTTTTTATATATTCATTAATTGTAGTCTCCTTCGCCCCCTCCCTCCCTTTCCCGACACCCTCTAGGACGTCCCTCATGATACAATCTCTTATTAGGCAATGTCCCAACCAGTTTCTCTTCCTCTTCCTAATAATATCTAAAAATGTTCTTTTGTCACCCACCATTTCTAACATTCGTTTCCCGCTCGACCCAACTAATTCTTTCCATTCTTCTCCACACCCACATTTCGAAGGCTTCCAGTCGATTTTCGTCACCTTTACGTAATGTCCACGTTTCCGCCCCATACAGTACAACACTCCACACGAAGCACTTTATGAGTCTTTTTCTAAACTCTTTCTTCAAGGTCCCACAAAACAGACTTTTCTTCCTCCTAAAGGCTTCTTTCGCCATTCCTATCCTTGCTTTTATTTCACGTTCGCATTTCATGTTATTACTAAGAATACTACCCAGATATCGAAAACTATTCACTTGTTCTATTTTCTCCCCTACTACTTTTATATTTGGCACAGACCCCTTCGTTCCAATCACCATGGCTTTTGTCTTTCTAACATTTATTTTCATCCCATATTCTTCAAAGCCCTTTCTCATTTTTTCTAACATTTTATTGATTTTCTTTTCAGATTCTGCAACAAGCGCCATATCGTCTGCAAATCTTATGCATCTAATCATTCTACCTCCTACCGAAATACCATCATCATCATGTAGGCTCTTTTTCACTATCTCTTCTAGAGATACATTAAATAGTCTTCCGTCAGTTCTTCCCCTATCCTAACACTTACTTGTTGGTTCATGTATAAGTTTCTTATAAGTCTTCTATCTTTCCATTCCAACCCTATCTTCGTTAGAACTCCCAACAACAATTCCCAATTCACGCGGTCAAAAGCCTTTTCAAGATCAATAAATATAACATACACCTCTTTCCCTTTTTCTATAAATCTATAATGTAGGTAAATATAGTATAATAATTGTAATATGATGCTAAATAGCTTTGGTATATTAAATAGCTAAGCATAGAAGAAAACGCAGCCTTTATGGGGGGACCTGCTAATGTTGCAAAGGCCTGGAAAAAAAGAAAATTTTGGGTAAAAACCAAAAACCAATGGGATTTATAGGATTAATTTATTCCTTTCTGTTCTTATAACATTTTGTCCTCAAATATTAATGTGGGATGTCATTTGGCTAATGAGTGGTATTTCAATCTGTTCAAAAAACTGAATTCTTTAATTTAACGTCGACTGTTTATGCTAGACTAAGGGAGACGGGTGATTATTGAAAGTGAATAATTATGAACGAACTGGTGGAATGACAATGTGGAAGGAAATGGAAGACTCGAGGATAAATGTTGTCCACCACAAACTCACATAGCTTGGGATCGAATCAGGGGTTACTCGCACTGGAGGTAATCGCTTTGCGTCTCAACTGTGTACCCTTTCAATTTGTTCAAGTGAAAATGAAATGAAATGAAATTTTGAGTTTTACGTCCCACTCTTATGAAGGTTAGGCTAAAGGAGACGGTGATTATGAGAAATGAATGAAAATAGTGAAATGAAGAAAGTGGGAGGAAACGGGAGAAGCCCGAGGAAACCCCGCACACGGTGTCTGTCCACCACAAAGTTCATTTGGCGGGAACAGGGTTTGAACCCGCAACCCGATGCACCAGAGGTGAACGCTCTACCACGGAGCTATCGCGGCCCTTGTTCAACTGGAATAATAATATTACTACTGGCAATAAGAATAGTTCCTACTGTTTGGACATATTGCCGAAGAGACGATTTTTGTTGCTTGATATGTAATCGATGCATTTGCTTACATTAACCTTGGCATTCTAGATCAGAATTCGCTACTTCTTAATATTCAAGTAGTTACCAAAATGCCTCACGATATTGAATCAGGATTGATGATCTTGTGCTGTGTCCTGGAATCAAACCGTAAATCACACGTACCGATGGTAAAGACATTAAGCGTTCGACTGTGAGGAAGCAAAATAATAATAACCGTGTAAAATGAATCAGTAATTATTTACAGATATCAACCGGAAAAATGTTATCTTAAATTAGTATTACCCACGAGACAAGAAATGAGGTTTTCTCAAATAATTAATATATTTCTGACGTGGGTATGTACTTCTTTATTAAAATTAAAATAAGTCAAAACAGTTATTTTAATTTTAATAAAGAAATACATACTCCGGTCAGAAAAATTTTAATTATTTAAGTAATAATTTCAGAATCAAGATGGATAGTTTTCTCATCTTGTCTCGTCTCATGTATTGTGAGTCGATTTGTAAATTTATGTACAAAACTTAAGCCCTGTGTACTTTTTTTCTTAATTTCATATGAAAGTTATCAGAATTCATCCGCGTCACATGAGGTCCACGAAAGATGTGATATAACAACACTTAACCTATAAACTACGGGATATTTTGTTTTCAAAATACCCTGATTCTTATCTTAACTATGGATATTTCGATTTCGAAATGGTACTACAATAACTTTTTTTAAAACACGTTTTGTTTCATGTGTCTTCGATAAATAGGAGTGAAGAAATGGACTTCTTTGTAAGCCCTTACGAAAACGCTTTAAATGTAGTTTAAAGGTTAAAGGTAAATTACCTCCGTAGTTTAAAGGTTAAACTAAACCACAATTATTACTAGTTTGTAAGGACCTGTTGTTACTGGGTTTTAATTCAGAACCTGCAAAATCTTTGAAAGTACAAATATGCTTGAAATATACCTCGGATGCTTGTGCATCTTTCTATCTTTCAGTTTAAGTTCTCGCAATTATGCCTGTTAGGTTAGGGAGACGATGATTAAAGCAAATGAATTATGATGAAACATTTTGTGGAATGAGAAAGTTGGAGGAAACAGGAGTACCTCGAGAAAAATCCACGGACACGATGTTGTCCACCACAAACTTATTCGGACGGGAATCGAACCGGGAACCCCACGCACCAGAGGTAAGCGCTCCACCAGTGAGCCACTGTGCTGCTTGTGCAAAGGGTGTTAGGTCAAAAAAATACGTTTTTGGGCAAAAAGTAAATTGAAAGTTTAAGCGCATCAGCGATTCTTGAGACATCTCATAATATACAAGATTATAGCTCCCTTACGAGTTTGAATTTGACTTAGCTCCCTATAAACACCTGTAGAACAGGGTTTGTCAACCTGAGATCGCGACCCATAGGGGGTCGCGAAGATAAGAGGAAGGGATAGATATGATTAGAATCTAATACTGGAAAATATTTTTAAACATTATTTTGAATTCTGTTCTTATAGGGATATTTTTATTTTTATACATACTGTTAAGAACAAAAAAAGTCTACTAAATATTTTCAACAGGTGCAGAGTTGTTTAAAAATCAATTTAAATGAAAGAGGTACGATATGAAACTAATGAGAACTATATATTGAAATACCAGATACATTGAAAAATACAAATGCAACAAAACCTGCATATTGAAATACAATTAAAATTGAAAGCTAATAAGACACCTAAGAATGGTGTGATTTCACTAGTGCGGCAATGCTCGGTTGAATCTTCGTTACGCACATTATCAAGTCATTTAAAATACTCAATAACTTTTTTTAACAACGGTCCAAGTTTTTTAAACCAAAATTACAAGTCACTTTTTTTATCAAATGACCCAAAATTAAGAGAGTTTTGAAGTTTTCAAATTTTTAAACGGCCTTCATTTTTAAACAGCATGACCGTTGGGATTCGATATTTGTAATACGAATGAACTGATCAAATTTGGTTTTTAATCCATTCGCTTTTAGGGAAGTTATTCTATTCACTATATAAAAGAAATGGATTTTACTACTTTAAAAATATATGGATATCGTGAGATCTCCGCAATAGTTATATTAAAAATCGCACACAAGTTTATTACAAACCAGAAATTATAAAGGAATCGCTGGGAAGAGGATGACATAAAATGGGATCGTGATAAAAATTAGGTAGAGAACCATTGGTGTAGAGAATACTTTTTTTTAAAGTTTTTCCAGTGATATTTAAATAGAAGTCACTGGACGAGCAGTCTTCAATTCTCGGGCAAGCAACATTGATGACAGTGGAGTAGTGTGGGTTGTCTATCTCACAGGCAGTATGGTTCATAGTACATACAGTATATACACTATAAAGACTGGTCTCCTCAAATTCCCCTCCTCCGAGTTGAAAATCGAAAGAAAATTACTTTGTACGCGATTATATGTAATGAAGATATGTCTGCATACAAAATTTCGTGGCTATATTGGACTGTTTTCTACGCGAAATGCTTATGAGATACACACACACTGACAGACACATTACTTTATGTTCTGTGCTGACTTCCGTATCTTTAATCACTGATAAATGCTCTTCATTATGTTAATACAATCTCTTTATCAATTTATAGTTTTTATACTATGAACTATGTAACAGTTAAACAATGTTTGAAATCTAAGACTTGAGTGACCTAGTGCTGCCCACGAGAGTCGAAAAAATTCTCGTCTAGAAAACGAAGCAAAAATGTTCATATTTGTCGACTTGTCTTGAATTTAAAACAGATACTTCTTGTTTCTTGGGCAACACTAGCTTCAATAAACCCAGAGCCGACTCAATTTGAAATTTCCCTGTTAGGAAGTAAACTCCTCCTTCTGTAACTGTGTTGCTTAGAGAAGTAACTAAAGATAACTCTCCTGGATTTTCTACTTACGACATCTGGCAACCTTAACATAACTTCTCTAACTCTTCATGCAGTGATCAAAAGGAAATGACGTTTTAAAGTGAAGACGCGAGTGCATAAAGATGACATCGCTCACAAAGACGCACATACATTGTCGTGATTCAGAAAGCAATTTCATTGGTTGCTACAATTTAATTTCTTGAAGTATACATTAGAAAGAAACAAATCCAATTTATTTTAAACAGAAAAGTGACCGTGATTTCAAGTTCAAAAGCGTTCTGTAAAGTGACGTGGGCCGCAATCGATCCCGTGCTTAGGCAAGAGAACGGAGAGAAGTCACGTGACAGAGATCTCGTTTGGTGGTCGGAGGGTTGCCATGGAGGGCAGCAGACGACATTCACCGAGTGCTGTGTTTTTCTTTGAGAAGTCATGTCCAGTGCGTGTAGTATGTCTTTTCCATGCGTGCAGTATAGGTGTGTGTCTGCGTGCGTCCAGGCCAGGCTGCCGGGTAAGCATTTTTTTAAAAAACAAAACTTTATTGTAGTTGTTTTATACAGAAACAAAATAGAATCACAGTCCGTGTTCGTCGTTCATGCTCAAGGTTGATGCCTTAACCTTGCGCATCCTTCCGCTTATTTCGCCGATACGTAATTAAATGCATGCGCGCTACCTTCAAACAACGATACAATTTCAAACTACAAAAAGAAATAACTTCACATATTTTTCCAAGTAGACAAACATTTAATCAAATAATGTTACAAATTTTAACGTTATATTTTAAAGTTTTCATATCAGTTCAACTCTGGAACCTATTTTAAATTCACAGATCTTATTCCCCCTCATCCATAACAACGTATTAACATGGTGTACTGTTCAGAGGTGCAACGACGGAAACCTCTGTGTCGGGATCCCCCAAAACCTGATAATTCAACATACATTTGTACACATTGTCAATAAAACTATAATTGTTTAACAGTGAAATGATTGATATAGCAGGGAAATTTGATCTTACAATTCATCTGTACTCTCTCTCTTATAAAAACAATTTAGTTCTATCTTTCCTTCTGAAAGAATGGGAAGAAGATACAGTATTTTGTCCAATGGTGATAGGACTTTTCTGATAGGTGATTAGTGTTCCTGACAAGAGGAGAAATTGAGATTTTTTTTTAAAGTTTTACCTACCCTCTAACATTATATTCTTGACCTGAAATTATTATTGTGTTTTTTTAAAATAAAAAGTTGAACTGGTGCACTTTTCCTTAACTGATTGCAACCGCCGCAAGCAGTCTATATATTGGTAATCTTCAACTTGAAGAAAAGAAAGGGCCTACCCGGTTGCAATAATGTGAACAGATTTTGGGGAACATGTCTGCAATTCAGCTCAAATGTAGAAGAGACTATGTATATTCTATATTCCAAGAGCATAGTCAAAAATGGATGGAACATAGCCAAAAATCACAAAACTTGAACATTAATGTCAATGGAAAACAAGGTAAAAACTGAAGTCACCCACATATCTCAAAAACTATAATGAGATGGCTGATTGAAAGCTTATTACAGACATAATGAAGAGCTTATAAATTATGTACCGGACGTAGGTAAATACGGATAGAACATTGTCAAATGTCAAGTTGTCTGAGTAAAACCAATAATAATGATTATATATATATATACATCTTCGAATTACCAGGGCACGCCACGTCGACACGTGCTTGAAATATCTCACAGCTGGATTTGGAATGTTCAGAGTCGATTTAACATGCAACGTGACTTTTGATCTGATCACGTGACACAATCTGATCCTTATGGGAAACTGGATAGGCCGTTTATGAAAACAGGATACAAATTTAAAAATGTTATTGTGAAGAAAACATACAGATAGAAACGAATGCCATGGGAAATGACATAAATTTGGCTAAGCTCGTCTCAGTTAAATCCTTTGAAAGAGCGACGAGACACTAAACAGATGTAATTATCCAAAAGCATATATTTATTTAACTTTACTGGAGGTTTGTCAACTAGATATTCAGCTAATAAACAGTGTTCTGGTAATAAAACTAAAATGACTTCTAAAATCGAAATTTGGTTGAAGTGCTAGAAAACTAAGTAAATTGTACTCTTAAAAAGTGCTTTGCTAATTCTTGTGGTAATTATAAAACTACTATTAGAATACTTTGTGTTAATAGATAGAAACACGCCATGCGGTACTAACCTAGAACAAAATAAAATCTTGGATTTGCAAGATATAAAGAGATTTGGTTTGTTAGTGGAGTAGTCGCACCTGTTGTGGAGAAAGCCTCATAAGACTCAAAAATAATCAAGAAAATCGATCAATTTTCTTTGAAATTTAACCAAAAAATCTCAAGTACAAAATAAATTTTCTCAATTGCTTATACAACTTAAATTTTATCACGGTAATATTAAGAAAATTTCTAATTCTTCTTTGACTCGTTTTTCCGTAAGAAAAATTAAAGGGGCAACCATAGAATGAACGTCGTACACATAACAATAGCAACAAAATACATTTTAACCTTGTAATGTAGCCTACGTCTCATGGATTACTTATTTTTAAAAAGGTACATAATACGTGGTGCTGGTAAGATGTTTACAAGTTATGAGAAATTTTGTAAGGCAAAAATACTGTATGTTCATTTTCACGTAATACGTATTTGAGCTGTCAGTTAAAGACTTTGGTATTTGATTGGTAGCTCCATTATCCACACTAGATGATTGGGTTACAAATTGAAGAGCTCAATTCCAAAAGAGCGTAAGTCAAAAAAGTCAGTTTTTCAGGAGACGATTTTTTGTGTGTGTTTCTATCATTCTATTTCTGTGAAAGAAAAGTAATCTACATGAAAGAGCATTGTAATTACTTACTTCTCGTAAGATAACGGTGAAATTACCATCTATAGCAAGAGTTATATAAGCGTTGAGTTGAGTTGAGTTGAGTTGTTGAGTTTAACGTCCCGTTCAGCAGCGAGGCTATATGAGACGTGGACCTACTGATTAACGTGGAATCCGAACCACTTGAGCTCCCGCCGGGAATCGAACCCGGACCTCCCACGCCAAAGGCGCGTACGCTAACCGCTTAGCCACGGAGGAGCTCTAGTTATATAAGCGTGTTTACGCATGAGTCAGAAAAAGCTTCAGAGAATACTGTTGACTAAGGACATTTTTGCAAACGATGTTGTTTTTTTTCTACAATTAATTTGATTTTTGGAGTTTTGGCATGAAATCCAGTTTCATATACGGAGATACAGAAATGAAACTTAATAGAACCAATACCTCGAAATTGACAAAAATGGACTTAAGGGCTTTTGGAATCCATCCCTTCAATTCTTATTGTAAAGAACGCCTAGATATAGTAAAGACCTTTGAAATTATAAGCAACAAATGCTGTAGTAATGTTATTCATATTATCATTTCGTAACCTCTTTTTCTACAACTCTTACAAACTTCAAATTTTAGTTATGTTCATGATTGAAGAACCACATTTACGACGACTCTTACAAACCTAAAGTGTATTTCAGGGACGGACCTCCCGAAATCCTGACTTTTCTGTAAATTTACTCTAATTCTAGAGGTAATTTCACAAATGTTAATATAATTTATCCTAATTTTGAATTAGGACACCTCTTCCTCGAAATAAATTCCTGCGTACGACCATAGTATAAGGCACAAATCACAATGAGCCTTTGTTATATAAGTTTAAGGCTAAGGAGAACTATGGGGCTAATTGGTTCATACTCATGAGACATAATCAATGCACCGACTACGAATACGATTAATTCTAATTTTCTGAATCGGAATACAGTGGCGTCATTTGGGTCTTTAGGTAGGCAATTGCCCCGCCTGAGTTTAAAATACGAATACATTTTGATAAATATAATAAATACAAATTTAAAAAAAACAACATGGAAATCTTATATGTCGGAGAGTATTGCCTCCCCCCTCCGCAACCAAAATCTGAAGTGAAGCTTCTTCTGCGTTTTCGCCCATCGTTTAATCCGCTCCCACCTAAGAAAAAAATCACAACGACATTATATGTCGCACGAGTTCAATTGAACCTATCCAATCTGGATCAAACTTTACACTGTAGCACATCTTGACAAATATAGTAGGCATATAAAATATGATCATCTGCAGGTCTTTTGTAGGCCATGAAAGCTGTAATTTCGACTTAGTCAAATTTTCAAAATAAAAAAGTGTAAAATTGCTTTTTAGGACAAAAATGGAAGATATCTATTATGAAATGTTAATTTGAGAAATAACAAATTAGCTTATGAGACGCTTGATTCAGGCTCGTAGCCAGAATACTGACAAGACAGGGGTAGCCCCGACATTGTTTTTGGCTGGATCAAACTTGAATTCACCTCACATTTATAAATATGTATTAACAAACAACTGAAAATTTCAGGGTGTTGAAGGTGATTGCAAGTGAGTTGTGACTGCAATCTACACCCTAGCTATACGCCTTAGTCAAGGGAGCCTGAAGAAATTTTCCTAGGGGAGTCCACCTCCATGGTCGTTATATTACGGCTGGTATTTCTGGTATTTAATATCCGTGGTTTGCTATATTACATATACATTTTCGTGAGCCAAGGAGACCCGGCCCCCTTCCCCCTTTCGGATGCCCATGACTTTAGTTGATCAGGTATGTTGCAAATGTAGTTCAATAAAGGTTTATTTTAAAAGTCAATGAAGGGTATTTTCCCTTCGATAGAAACGTTATCTAACATAAATAAAATAAAGAGTTTGTTTATCTGTCTGTCTGTGCGGCCTGAAGACCAGACGAATGGACCGAGAATTATCAAAATTTGGTCCGGGTACCTTGGTCTAGGCCCCAGACCAAAACGAAATTCGACACACGTTTTTCAAAATTCGACACACAAACTCCTTATTTTATTCATATTAGATGAATTGCCTTCAGTCTGTTAAGTTTTCCAAATTCCGTACTATGCCTGCTCGATAATTTGCTAATGCATATCATAGGATAGGATTACGCACAGTACATCGTACATAATAACTGATGTTTGGTCTTATCTTTTTTTTTACTCTTATCTGTACAACGTCATAGTTATTAACTAACCTTGAAGCTTCGGAAATAGAATCGTTGGGTTTTAGCTCCGACAGATGATAAATAAGATATTTGCTTTGAAATGACAGATTGTCGATATTATTCACTAATAAAGTTCATTTCTAGGAATTTTCATTTCGTTGTGTCTGAATCTCTTCATTTCTAGAAGAAACCAGAAGAAACAAGAGAGAGGGATTGGATGTAAAAACTTTTATACAATAGCATTACTGAAAATCAGTTGGGAAACTATATGATTCAATGCAAGTAGTCGTTAATCCTTGCAAAGGAAATGGAGCAAGGAAAATCTCCAAAGATTTAGACATCTGCTTCATCCCTTAAGTGGTTATTTGCGTGAGCGCCTTCAAGGAGAGTCCAGTCAAAAATAACTGAAAAGCGTTTTAGAGAAACTTTTTTCTTGCACTTCAAGGAAAAGAAACTTAGATATATTCGTTTAATTTTATAAGACAAATCTTCCATTAAAACTAAACTAAATTCCATATACCAGGGCTGATACTCTATACGTGGCCTATTTGCAATATTCCCTTCTTTTTCAGCTCTACATCAAAAATTATTTTAACATCTCTTTGACGTCTTTCATGAACTAGGGTAAATTATTTCACAACTAGTGAAAACGTCTGTTTTAATTCTATATGAGGTCCAGATGGAGCTGGTGGTGTGCTCCTGTAGTCCTCTTTTTTGAAGGCGATATAATATGGTGAGAAAGAGCCTATAGTGTGTGTGTGGACAATGGTCTGTACCCCCCCCCCCAACTGCACCGGATTCATGGGTGTCGTCCTACTTGCGACAATCTTATATGCGACAGGAACTGTTAACTGTGCTATGAGTGACCGATTCAATCTGTTAACTGAAATATGAGTCACCGATTTGTTCATTCTAAGGTAATGCAAGAAGATAAGGTTCCCTCTTTTTTAACTTGTTTCACGATAGTGTGATTTAGAACCTAACAAAATGTACTATGAAAAATTTACGTTCCTATAGGTCTCATTTGATATATTTATGTCACATCTAACTCAAAATTAAATTTTATTTGCACTCACAGTAGAGGGAAAATATAATTGACGAACAGAATCACTGGCACGTACAATTTTCATAGCAATGTTGCTCGGACGCTAATAACGCCAGAGGCAAATATATTTTACGACAGGGAATCATATTACCTTCCATGATCTCAATGTAAATGACTTGGTCACTCATAGGACTGATAACAGTTCCTGTCGCGAATAGAACTGTCGCTTCTAGGACTAATTCGATTCAAGCAGCTCGAATCGTGGCTCGGAACTCACCTAAGTCGCACCCTTCATAACCGCAGTGGTGGACGCAAGACTCTAGGAGATCTCGAGAACTATAAGTCACAAAATACGTCGAAGCCAGCAGCTAAGTTCGGGGTACGGTGGCTCAGTGGTTGAGCGGCTACCTCTGGTGAGTGAGGTCTCTGGTTCGATCCCCAACCAAGTAAATTTGTGAGGGACAATTTTGTGTCCGTGGGTTTTCTCGGTTTTCTCCCACTTTCTCATTCCACCTATTCTTCCATCATCATTCACTTGCTTTAGTCACCGTCTTCTGTAGCCTTAAAAGGCAAAATCATGCGACTCACTTCATTTCCAGTCGCTAAATACTCAAGTAAACTGGATACGACTATACTGAATGTGTAACTCCGTAGATCGCCTGCAACCCACAAAAGTTCAAATCAATGTGGGTTGCATAACATGCCAGGCGGACCGAATACACCAATATTCAGATTTGACTAGTTACTTAAAATTCGGACCTGTCCTCTAGATATCCGTTTTTATTTCTACTAAACCAATAGAATGTGGTATTACACCTGATGTTTATCATGTTTTTTTTGGATATAATTATTTTTTAATCTTATCTAAGAAGTTTGAATGAAAAATCTGTAGTTTAACAAGTAACGCTAGAACATTTCCAAAATTTCGTAACTATTGTCGAAATGTGGCTATGAATAAGAATGGATAAAACTCCCAAATTGCTCCAAAAATCAAGGGAAGAAGAAATTGTATTGCATTTTATTTTCAAATTTTACTTAGTCTTGCCCACGACAGATGAGAAATACGATTTTCTGTTCTCCACTCGTAAATTTTTGTCCCAGCTCGCGCCAAGTGAAGTTTGTCGTGGACAAACTCCGTGTGCATGAGTTTTCTCGGGGTTCTCCCGTTTCCTCCCACTTTCTTCATTCCACCATTTTATTCATTTCTCATCATAACCGTCTGTTTTAATCTAGCCGGAATAAACATGGGACGTAAAACTCAAACATTTCATTTAATTTTTTCTCTCTTGTCTAGTAGCACTAAAACCCTTTGGCTTGTTATTTGTTTCAGATAAAAGCTTTTGCCTAGGTCTCTCACTGTTGCGCTTGCTGATACGACTAAAAAGCCTCCAAGACGCGTAGTAATCAGATGCACAGGTGAGATGTATAAAGGAGATAAAACTGGATTTGTGCCTCGTTTACATGCAGACAGCCTTTGTTCGTACGTCGAGTTCAATATTACACAAGATCATGAAAACACATTAAGATATGGATTAAGATCAAGGACATCATTAAAATGTTAATGTTTAATCATGTTTCTTAACAAGGACTACCGTTTTAAAAAATACCTTCATAAAAGCAATGCATATATAACAAGGTATTAATTAACTATACCGTCAAAGTAAGAAGTGACTCCTAACATAGAAATTTAGACCTATGGTGGAAAGTGCATAGTTTCAGAGTTAGGGCCACCCAAAAGCGTGGAAGAACTACGCTGCAATACGTGTTATTTCGAACACGACAAATCGTAGTGGCGGTTCCTATCAGCTTAAATCATCATATCATACGTATTCTGCCATTATTGTCAGGTACTTGCTGCAGCCGAGAAGTTTTCAAGCTTTACGGTCTTCCTTTAACCCCTTCTACTTTACGTACGATTTTTCTGTTTTGATATCACCGTAGTCTTCTTCACCCCCTCTCTCTTTTTCCTGCCACCATACTCTCAAGCTTGTCTCTCGTGATAAGTTCCTTCTTAGCGAATGTCCCAACCAGTTTCTCTTCCTCTTCTTAACAATATCTAAAATTGTTGTTTTCTCCCCCACCATTTCTAACACCCTTTCATTCTTTTGCCGGTCAACCCAGCTAATTCTTTCCATTCTTCTCCACTCTCACATTTTGAAAGCTTCTGGTCGTTTTTCATCATTTTTGCGTAATGTCAATGTTTCTCACCCATACAATACAATATACCACACGAAGATCTTACGAGTCTTTTCTCAACACATACGCAATCCAAAAATGACGTAAGAAAACCTCGAGAAAATCAACAAACATGATGTCCACCACAAACTTACATTATTTGGAATCAAATCAGAAACTCCTTGCACCAGAAGCGAGCGTTCTGGCACTCAGTCTCCGCGCTCCTCTAATAATGTTCTACAATCCACCAATAACTCAAATTTTTCACTAACGCAAATTTACACTGCAACATATAGCAATGGTTGAGAACAAGATCCTGAGACGAATATTCGGACCGAAGAGGAACGGAAATGAGGAATGGCGGAAACTTCATAACAAGGAATTGCATAATTTATACTGTTTACCAAACATTGTTAGGATCTAGGAGACTCAGGTGGACAGGTCATTTATTTATTTATTTATTTATTTATTTATTTATTCACAGTTTCATACAGCATAAAGCCAATTGCCTGAAAATAAACAACATAACAATAATAAATAAAAAAATAAAATAAAAACAAACAAAAAAGAAAAAAGAAATACAAACAAAGAAGGCTCACCTCTAAATTTACAATGTTGTTTGTCTCTTAGCTGAGTTCTAAAGTTTTATTTAGAAGTAAAAATATTACATCCTGTTAGCATTGTATTATAATCATGTGCTAGTCTATAAAACAACGAGTGTTTTACAATTGACAATCGATGTGTCTCGTAAGTTAGTAAATTAAGAGAACGAGTTCGCCGGGAAGGAACTGGAAAGTTAATCTGTGATAGTAAAAATTCACAATCAATTTTACTATTAATAATCTTATGTAGGTAAAGTAGGTCTGCAGCTCGGCTTCGTTTGTCTGGAGTGGAGTGCATAAGTTCATTAAAGACATTATTTCTTGTCTCATGTGGTCACGTAACTCGGGAATTCTAAATCTAACTATGGCTATAAAGAAGTTTAATGCAGAGTCAATGCGTGATAGTTAACTGTGTACTGTCATCATGTAGCTAGGATGGAAGAAATTAGGAATGCATTGAAAGTTTTAACTGGAAATTCAAACGGTAAACGACCATTGGGAAGACCTGCGCGTAGACGAGAGAACAATATTAAGATGGGTCTGGCAGAATTAGGAATACAAAGTAGAAACTGGATCCAGTTGGCTAAGGACAGAAGTCAGTGGAGAGTTTTTGTGAACGCGGCATTGAACCTCTTGGTTCCATAGGCCGTAGAGTGAGTTAGTTAGTTATTTATAGCAATGGGAACTGAGAAGGACATTTGAGAATAAAGCTGACTAGAGCGTATTATTTAAAAGTATCGTCCAGCATTCTGTCTGATGGAACTGGGTTAAAATCGAATTAGATTCGAATTTGCGCAGCGAAAACCCTAACTTTCCGTCTATGCTTTCTCAGTATTGTATTAAAACTAGCGGGAAAAGCAGTAATCACTAAGAACATGGAATTACTGAAATGTTCTTTAAGATCTTACGAAATGCTTTCATTATTTAAAACCAAGATCGAGTTTATCTACTAAATTTCGCAGATTTTCCAGTTTCCTAAAGAAAACGTTAAGCTTAGTTTTATGTTATTCTGAAACAACTACTATCATAAAGTAATGATTGTTTGAATTCATCCCTGACCCTCACGTTTACTCGGCCTACGGCCTCGCACCTCTTAAATCCACTACTCTACCAAATTTCAAGGTTTTTTCTGCCTATTACAGTAATCTAAAAGATAAGATTTTGTATCCCAAGAAACCGCCCATTTAAATAACATGGGAATTTCTTCATCCACCCTTTAGACAATTTAAAAACTAAAAATATTCCCTTTTGGCAAATTTCCTGTCGGTTAGTCCCGGAAGGCTACAATTATGCGAAATTTCATCATTCTAATCCTGCCGGAAGTGCCTAAAAATTTTGGGGTGTAGAAGATGTCCCATATAAATAACACGGGGAAGATTTTTCAGTTCTCCATAAACCCACTCTACAGTTGGAAATTTTTATTTTTAGCGATTTACTTCGTTAACGCTAACGAAAACGTATAAGCATACCGAATTTCAAGTTTTTATTCCAATTCCAAGTACCTAAAATATGAGATTATAGGTCCAAAAATGGCTAATTTAAATAACATGGAGAATTTCTTCATCTCCCCTTTAGACCTTCTAAAATTAAAAATATTCACTTTTGACAATTTTTCTGTCGGTTAGTTCCAAAAAGCTACAATCATGTCAAATTTAATCATTGTAGCCCTACAAGAAGTGCCCAATAATTTGGGGGTCCCACATAAATAACATGCGAAAGATTTTTCAGTTCCCCCATAAAACCACTCTACAGTTGGAAATTTTTATTTTTAGCGATTTACTTAGTTAACGCTAACGAAAATGTACAAGCATATTGAATTTCAAGTTTTTATTCCAATTCCAAGTACCTAAAACATGAGATTATAGGTCCAAAAAAACACCCAATTAAATAACATGGAGAAATTCTTCTTCTCCCCTTTAGACCCCCTAAAAATTAAAAATATTTACTTTTGGCTATTTCCCTGTCGGTTAGTTCCGGAAAGTTATAATCATGCCAAATTTAATCATTGTAGCCTTACAGTAAATGCTCAATAATTTATGTCAGCTCATGTAGTTTTATATAGTTAGGTTATGTTTCTGAGAGTTCGTCACATCTTTGTTTGTTTTCTGTTGTTTTCGTGATATATAAATATGAGAAAAATTGTTTAATTCTCCAGGATTTGGTAACTACCTCTTTGTAAAGCTAGCCACACTGCACGAAAGAAAAGAAAGCACTTGTTTGCAGGTGGAAAGTATTAAAAGTTGAACAAGAAACCGTGAGAAAGGCGAACGATGAAAAAGAAGCTTTTGTGTACTCTTTTAATAATAATGTTTCCTCCTTAAAATGAAACTTTTAAATGAAAGTTCAAACACTTATTGAACTCTCCAGTTCTCTGACCACCTGTAAACAAAGGTACCAACAGCAGCTGAGCTTTCAATTCGTTTCCGTTTTGTTTTCTGTTAAAGAAACTTTTTTAATTACTTTTACCTTTCTTAAGATAATTGAAATCTCTGCTAATGTTAACAAGCGAAGACAACTTTCTTTCAGAACCCTGTCCTAACACAACAAGTGTTTCAAACTAATTATAAATTTTACTACTAAAGTTGGAAATTTTGATGAATTATGAAAATTACTAGTTCTAAGCTGGATTGCTTTAAATACGTAATTCTTTTCTCCAATGTTCTGGTGGAGGTTTCCGTGACTTGAATGAGTTACACGAAGTTCCGGGTTCCATTATCATTGTAAGCAAAGGATTTTAGTCCTTTGTCAACGTCGAGGAAAGGAAATAGTTAGTCATCTATTTGAATTCAGTGTTAACAAATACCAATTTACAAAATAGCATATTCTATTGTACGTTCTAGTAGCCATGGTGATTCAATGATAGAGCATTCACTTCTGGTACATGGGGTCCTTGGTTCGATCGATCCCAGCTCGCGCCAAGTGAGTTTTGTGGTGGACGAACACCATGTTCGTAGGTTTTCTTGGAGTTCTTCCACTTTCTTTATTCCACTATTTTATTCATTTCTTATCTCTCCTCCTTTATGAAGTCTCCTCTTTAGCCTAGCCGGCATAATTGTGGGACGTAAAACTTAAAAATATTCTATTTTAAGTTTGAGAAAGTAAGCAATCAGTAGTGACTCTTGAGGGAACTGCTGTCAGAAAAATTAAAATTTTATCTATACAAACTCATAAGGGAAGAAAATTTACTTAAGTTCTAATTCTGATATACAACATAATTCATCTAAAGTTTGCACCGTGGATAGGTTGAAAATAGAAAGTGTAATTGATGCGTTGTCTTCAAGGACATCAAGTGTACAGAAGAGTTAATATTTTCTTACTTCAAATGATGCTATTCCGTAATTGTTACAACATTTATTCAGTGAATCCGAGATTCACCAATCTCAGGATGCCAACGCATCCTCACATGCCTGTACAATTCCACGCGACAGTAAAATATCTTTGCGCTCCTTCATAAAACATGTAAATCGGTATGACCGACTTTTGTGGGTTTATCGTAAATAAGACGACATACTTTTTTGTTTTATTTGCTTTAAATTTTGGTTTTGTGGCTTTTAGCGCCCACAAAAGATTATTATAAACCATACAAACAGTCTTTGTTTCCACCGACAGCTGGAAAAATATTGGGGAAGAGAAGAGTGCTTGCCATAAAGATTAATGAATAAAACAAATTAAAGAATTTATAAACCGTTATAATACACGAATTTATAAAGCTACGAGCAATTATGGTTAAGAATTAAACGTTAGATTTAAATTGCAAGTATTATGTATTATGATTAAACAAATAATATATAATAAGTAAATTATAAGCAAATTATATATTTAATAACCTGAGCGTTTAAAAGCAATTATTTTATTTTTAATTTTTATTTCTTTAAGATTATTTATTTTAATTAGGCGGCTTTATTGATTTATAAGCGTTACTTTTTTTTAATTTTATGCTTGCGCTGACGGCAAAGAATGAGAGTAGGGGATAATTTATATAATACTTGCATTTTACTATGCATTGCACAAGGAGGGTTGGGAATTAAGTTAGGTGCAGTTTTTTTGGCTGTTTTTTTAACAGAAATTTGGTTTTTAATTTTAATTTAGTAGTTTATGTGTTATACAAAAGAATTTTTTAACAGCTAAGCTGCTCACAACAGGTTATTGTTTGGAAGTGTTTTTGCCAAGGTTTACTGACTGCATTGAATTACGTTTAAAACTAGCTTGCTAGTCTTTTTTTTTTTTTCTACAACAACTTATAATATTACAAAATGGATTTAGATGCAAGGCTTGTTTTATAATTATACAACACCGACATTTTTTTTTTTTTTTTTTTTACTTTTTAGGAACAACAACGGGCACAAAGCTCTGGAAACTTAAAGTCAAGTCGACGGGCTGGTAGGGCTGTTCCGATAATCGAGTAATCGATAACAATTCGATAAAATTTCAAAACCGTTTCGTCGATAAAGAATTTTAATTTTATCGAATTATCGAACTTTCGACACTCTAGAAGTGTTCGAGGCACTCGAAATGTAAGAAACATTAGACAGCTTCGAGAGACTCAAACTGTTCGAGAGTCTCGAATTGTTTGAAAGCAGCAAATACAGAAATATATCAATATGATCGCATTTGTCGAGTCGCTTGAATATTTTGAAAAGTTCGGTATTATCGGAGTGTTCGGAAGAAACAATGCATTCGAGGTTATCATAGTTGTATATAATATGTATTACATATATGCAGAGTGTTCATATTAAAACTTCTCTCCTTAGCAATGAAGTGAAGGAAAAGTTTTTTCCCCACAGATCTGTATATGGTTTAAGTAGTCTGTCAGAAGAGAGAAACAGGAAGAGAGAACATGCATCACCCGAATGGAATTGGAACCCAAGACACCATTAGTCTACTAATAGTCACTTTGCCGATTGCGCCAATAACGGGGCAGGCAGAAAAATAATTTTACATATGATTTCGACAAATATAACTTTGCAATAACTTATCAGATGAAACAAGTTGTTTGACTAGTTTGGCTGCAAGAAGGTATCATTGGAGAGGTGAAGGAACTGAACTGTCCATCACTACTTTTGATAATACCCAAAACTTCGATAATACTCGAAATGTCGATAATACCCGAAACTTCGATAATACTCGAAATTTCGATAATACCCGAAACTTCGATAATACTCGAAATGTCGATAATACCCGAAACTTCTTTAATAGTCGAAATGTCGATAGTACCCGAAACTTCGATAATACTCGAAATGTCGATAATACCCTAAACTTCGATAATACTCGAAATTTCGATAATACCCGAAACTTCGATAATACTCGAAATTTCGATAATACCCGAAACTTCGATAATTTCAAATACTCGAACGGTTTCGAGTAACCGATGACAACTCGATAAATTTTCACTCCCGAAGTTCGATAGGTCCTCAGTCTTATCGAACATCCCTACGGGCTGGGTGCGAGCCCGTGTAAAAGCCTACTCTACGTCCAGAACGCACGACAGGTGCGAGGTGCACACCTGCTTAACCGAGTCTCTTTAATAGACTGACTTGCTTTTTTCGCCAACCTCTTGTATTGCTTCTCCAAAGGGAAAATCCCGGTTTGGACTTGAAACGCAACGAACTGATGCAAAGGCTAAACTTAGCGATGAGACTTTTTGCTGGAATGTTTTGTGAAGCGATTTCTTTTTCTTTTTTTTCTTTTTTTTCTTTTTTTTTTTTTTTTTTTTTTTTGCCATAAAAGGGTTGCTGTGCGATTTGATTGAAGTTAGTTGCATACATACACATTTAAACATATATGTATATGCTTGCGAAGAGAGAATTTTTGGAAATTTTTTATATGAGGTTTGTTTATTAATTTTGAAGTTTACATTGCATAGGCTTTTTTTTTATTAATACAATAATCTTTGCCCCAAAATTTGTAATATCTGTTAAAACCTCGATCACTCCATTGGCGGTTCCAGAATTCGTAAACAACAGGTACGGTAAGCGAATCAGCGTCCCTATATATTTATACAGAATAAATCTCGATTATGCAATTTCAGACTATCTTTTATATATATTACAATACTTCTATGAAATGACCTGAATAATGTACAATTTATTGTATAAAAGCAAAGCAAGCTAATTTTTGCGTGTGTAACTTATTTTTCTTCATATTGAATTTCAATTTTAAAATTTCCTGCTTTTCCGTTGATTCATTGATAAGTGTGTAGAATCAAACTTGGTCCGGGATATCTCTTCAAGTAGGTAATGTATGAAGCTATTGTTTTCATAATACTAAAGAATAGTATTTTGTTTAATGATAATAAATAAAATACGAATAATAAAAACAGTCTATGTTCTGTTATCATGTCCCCTCGGCGTGCATGAAACAACTGGGGGTACGACCGTACCATCATAAACCCCATACAGCCGTCAATTATACTATTCTGTGGAAGAGAGCTGCTTCGTGTCTAAGCGGTTAGTGTACGCGCCTTTGGCGTGGGAGATCAGGGTTCGATTCCCGATCGGAGCTCATGTGGTTCGGATTCCACGTTAATCAGTAGGTCCACGTCTCGTATAGCCTCACTGCTGAACGGGACGTTAAACTCGAAATCACCTCACCATCTCGTGTGGAAGAGCGCTTACCACTGATATATGCGATCTCGGGTTCGATCCCCTCCCAAGGACATTTATAGTATACAACATAGTGCCCGTCATTTTTCTCGGAGTATTTCCCTTTCCTTCACACTCTCATTCCACCAATTCTATCGTCATCATTCACTTGCTTTAATCAACCATCTCCCTTAGTCTAAAGTGCATAATCGTAGGACGTTAAACTAAAAGATTTCATTTGTTTTTCTCTTCTCTTCTATCATTTGAAAGTTTAAAATAAAGCCAAGACAGTAGATAAAATGAAACCTTAATTCCAGTAAATGATCGCACATATATAAATATGTTACTTTAAGAAAAAGCAACGTAATGAAGCAATTATACTAACAAAAACAATAGAATACCTATCTCCAGCCAATGAGATTATGCATTTACATTTGACGTGATTCCGTGATCAAGAAAGACGTCGCGATTTATTTGAGTTTGCTGTTACAAAGAGCAGTAATTTCTCGTCTATTATCTTAGCAAAAAGAAAGACTATTATGCGGTTTATGTGACGTGCAAGGATTGAAACTGTTTAAAATGCATAAGGAGTAGAGACGGTGATTAATACATATAACTATTATTACGCAGCTAAAATTGCTTATTAGCATTTGTATTTCGTAAACATAAAAAATGGCGTAAGATTGTACCAAGTTTGTGGTATTGAATTGTTTTAGAAAAAAAATAGTTTCCTATCATGCAAATTGGCTGTGAGGGTATGCGTGCAATATCTTCTTGATACATTTAACACATTGAGTCTAGTTCAGGTCAGTTAGGTGACCTTTACAGTTTAATCTTTTGAAAAGATCACGTGTTATTTTGAGCGTCGCACAACGCATTTCTTTTGTTTTATATTCACGTCTCGTTTTCTTTCTACCTGTGCGTGCCGACTAAAAATTCATTTGCATCTACTTCTTTAGTACAACCATAATAAAATCAAAATGGCGTCTAATCAAATATGCTTAAGTTCTTTGTAATTATTTTTTGTTTCAACTACGAACATAAAAGACAAAAGTAACGCAATTTAAGAACTCAAATTTCTCATAGCTTAATTTTAACCTTAAAAAATTTGGTAAATAAATCCTAAATGACCATCGAATGGAGATTTTATATACCATAAAAGTCTTGTTAACATTGTTAAGTACAAACACTATGTTTATTTTCTAAGTCATATGATTTTTATGGTAAATTATTTTTATGTTTTTCCTTGAAATGAGCTGGAATTTTTATGTGATTTTTGTTAGTTTTTTGCTTTAAAAAATCTGAATAAATATTCCTTGATTAATACCTTTCATCCCTGATATCTAACTTTCTATCATGTTCAATTACTTAAATATGTTTCAAGGCAGGGGCGGATCCAGGACGGACTTCTGGGGGGGTTGTAATATTGATACTTAGAGCTACTTTTAAGAGCTACAAACTCTGGGATGGGTTTTATTTATATATGAAATAAAAAAAGTTTCCTCTTCTGGGGGAATCCTTTCCGATCGCCCCCCTGGATCCGCCCCTGTTTCTAGGTTAAAAATACAATTAGAGCCTAGTCTTAAATTGTTTTGAGGAATTCAATGATCATAAAGAGTACATTAAGGTCAGTGAAAGTTTATTAAAATTTGAAGTACTTATTAACCTCATTAGTGAATTTACAACACCTTTTCTCTGTGTTTCGACTTGTTGTACCTAAGTCCAAACTCAGGACGAATCTTGTGAGCGGGTGTCAGTAATGTTATTTTTTTAAAAAAAAAATGGCAACCTTAATTAACTGCCAAATGTGCTCTATTCTATTGGTGACATAAATGAAACATGAATGTAAGGATTGATTATATTGGCATGGCAATATAGTCAATCATTATCGCTCTTCTTCTTTTCCCGTTTCTTCTGGATCTATGTTCCTGGTTCTTTCTGCCGAGCTTTGTTATGGCAGTGTTATTGAAACATATTGTCATATTTAAATATTTAGGCATACTGTGATTCTTTCTCTTATTACATGCTTATTATATGCTTTCAAAATCAAATGAGATGAAATGTTTCAGTTTAACTTTCATTAGGCAAGGGAGACGGATGATTAAGGCAAGTGAATAATAATGAAACAATTGGTGGAATGAAAATGAGGAAGGAAACAGAAGTACCCCGAAGAAACCCACAGACACGATGATCTTGAAGGAGACCATGGACGCCCGAAGGTGGAGGCAGGAAGGCCCGGCATTCTCCCTGGCTCACGAAAATGTATAATGTATTATTTCTAATTTCTTAAGATTTTCTTAATACAAATAAAAAAAATTCAAAACGTAATATAGCAACCAAGGAGATGCCCCCTAGAAAATTTTCTTCTGGCGCCCCTGCCGGGGATCGAACAAGGGATCTAGCACCAGACATAAGCGCTTTACCACTTAAGCCACCGTGCTCCGCTTATCTACTTTCAGTATATTAACCAGGTAAGGAGGTGTACAATCTAAATACTTAGAGAGCCGTTCTTAGTATTGTTATAAATTTGTATTGCTTAACGGCTGATGCTAGCTTCCCACATTTAGAAACACGTTAGTGCAGGTTGCAATGGTTTATATGGGAAAAGGTAAGTCGCAGCTTCCCCCCCCCCCCAGGGTTGTTCTAGCACATTAATACAAGCCTTTTCGATATAAATCTGTGCTAACTTCACTCACGTGTTTCTAAATATGGAAGTTAGAATCACGCGTTAGTTAAACTCTTCATACGACCCAAATAGTGACTCTAAATACGGCCATTAATGTTTATACAGGGTGTTTCAAAACAACACCGACAACATTTGGGAGGTGATTTGGGAAGATAAGACAAAAAGTATAGACCTATCTGGGTACAGAAATCCGTCATTTGGGAGTTATAGGCTGCCGAAAATATAAAAAAAATGTACTTTAAAGGTCCATAGCTCCAATACTATGGGACCTACCGTAGTCGGATCAAGACTTCATTTACGAACTACTGTTTCCGATCCAAATATCCATGTTTCAGAATCCTTCGGTACTTCAGCAGCAATATTTATACAGGTAGTTGGTGAGTACTTCAAATTGTATGCCCGTAGACAAACTACCTCTCTAAAAATTGTTGCGTGAGTACCTTAGGATTCTGAAACATGGATTTTTGGATAGGGCACATATCAGTTCCTACGTGAAGTCTTAACCGGAGTACGGTAATTTTCATAGTTTTGGTGCTATGCATCTTTAAAGTTCTTTGTTTTTTCATGTTTTCGGCAGCCTATAACTCCGAAAGGAAGCACCCAGGTTGGTCTATACTTTTTTGTCTTATCTTGGTGTCAGGAATCATGTCCCAAACGTCTGTGTTGTTTTGAAACACCCTGTATAACGAGTTAGCTATGTGGAAGCATGTCTGCGTTTTAACATTTCAAAAGTTGGAATATCGAAATGAAAATAATGACCCAATATTTGTTTGTGAGGTGTTGATCTTCATATTTGTTTTTTTTTTTTTTAAAAAAAGGAAAATTGAATCTTCATCTTTTTTTAAAAAAGGCAAAGTTACTATAAAGTTACAGGATATTGTGCCTCTGGAGAAAATCAAATCTGGTATCTTGAATATGCGAAAGGTGAAAGTACTAGCCTTTCAGCCAGAGAATACCCTTCAAACAAACTCAGCAGTCGTTCTTTCAGAAAAACTGTTCCGGGGGGCACAGTTGGTATTCCGGGGGGCATTGCTGGTACTATTATATTTATTATAATATTATTATTAGATTTCTTATTATATTATTTAGTATTTTCGTCTTCACCGGGGGGCAGTGCCCCCCAAAAATCATGTCTGGAAGAAACACTGAACTTAAATCCAATTCGTTCCCTTTACTTGGTCCATAGTATCTGTACTTCCATGGTCAAGTTGTAGTATTGATATTCCCGCTTTGAAGCACGTATGTAGGTGAGGAGTGGTACATATGTTGGCATCTGCAGTGGCATCGATCCGTCTGTATTGGAGGCTCCCTTTCAAGAGAATTAGGGGAGGAACCACGACGAATAGCCACCTTGTTACCACAGAAATAATAACAGCTAACATTGATAAGAGATTATTCACCTAGCAAGCACGTGGAGTCTTTCATGTTTCTTCGCGCCACGTGTTCTTACCCGATAGGGTTATCAGCAACATCACAGGAAACCAGTCTCCATTAGCCAATCAGGTACAAGCTTGGACGCAGATAAAGAAACAAAGAAAAATGTTCTGTTGTCAATTATATTGTATTTTTAGATTAAGAACAAAAGCTCATGTTTCGTGGTTCACTAACTAAAAATGCAATAGGCATGGATGTTATTCGGAATAAACATTCTTGTATTTTCCACATTCTTCCAGAAGTTTCACTAAATGAATGTTGAGAAAGCTGTGGATCGGAATAGTTTCTCATACTTTGATTATTTCATAAGCTTACAAGTAGTGTGTGCATTACCGCTAGGCCTTAAACAACATTAGATATAATCTGCTACCAGTGTATTTTCAGCATACAACAATAAACCAAAAAAAAATATTCTAGATGAATAAAATATATCGATTATTATTGGAGACTAACGTCATATTTCTTTTTTAGCGCTATAAGGATTAGCTTTTCAGGACTTTTCTCAAAAATTACTCATGAGAATTTTCCTTCAAGAATGCCATTTTGTTCAGCTGGATGGCATTGGGTCCATGGCATCCCAAGAGTGGCAAGTTTTTACTAAGTCAATGAAGTAATTGTCAAAATCGTAGTATTGTGTGTAAATCGTGTTTGAGATCATAATACCAAAACAGGAAATGTTTCAAATTATTTGTTCTGAAGCAGTGAATTTGTGGCAATTAAAGTTTACCAACTAATGAACGAAATATTTTGATAAACAAGTACTTTTTATTTTACTCTTCTTGGTAGAAGAATATAATTGGTATTTTTTCCCGTAAATAGAAACTTTAAAACGTTTACCACAATTCTATAAATGGTGCATGCGAATAAGGTTAAAACACTACACGGTCCATTCCCTCTCAACCAAACATTGAAAGGAAATCTACAAGAACATGGATCGGAATACTTTCATTTGTTGAACATATTCAACAGCCTTAACACCTTTGATCCTAAGCGCGAACAGAACTTGGTGTAACTTCCAATACAAACGGATAAAGCCTGAGAATATCTCGGTAATATTATGTCAATTTTACCGAACAATACAAATAAATATTGTATCCATCTTAAAATAGAACCTTCAAAATATATTTACAATATATTTCACACTCCTACCTGTTTCCTACTACCTTTCAGTTTAACGTCCCATAATTACACCCTTTAGGCTAAGGAAGACGGATGATTAAGGCAAGTGAATGATAATGGGAAAATTGGTGGAATGAGAATGAGGGAGGAAACGAGAGTAGCCCGAAAAGACCTATGTCCGCAGCAAACTTAGTTGGATCGAACCAGGGCTAAGCACTCTACCACTAGGCCACCATGCCCTGTTTTCCTTTTACTTTGATACAAATCTTTTAAAAAATGCACTAACTGACATGAAGTTGGAATTTGCTGTATAAGTCCAGGTTGAACTCAGTTGTTATTAGGGTCAAACCACAACTTTTTTTGTTGGTACCTGACCCTACTAAAATGACTTTTTATTCTACTCTAATACACAAAAGTTGGAATTAGTGGAAGGTGATTTAGGGGAAGAAATAGCCTAGTAAAAATCTGAGTCAAGGATTTCCGCATTTTAAAATATAACCCGAATTCAACCACTTAAGGAATTTGGTTTCAAATTTTAGATAAATATGTTCTAAATAATTCAGCATATTAAAATAAATATACAGTTTGTATAGTTAAAAAGATGTATTTATACAAAAGACTGAGGCCAAATTAAAGGAGCCAAAAGAGGCCCACTTGGGCCTATGCATCGGCGCAAATCTGTCTTCAACATTGAAGGGGGACGGGTAAGACCGATCCCATATTTTTTTTTTAAGCGAAGTTCAAAATATTTATAAAGTTGGAAAACAATGCTGTGGATGATCAGGAGAGCAGAGTTGTCTCAGCATTGGGAGGTGGGAAGATTTGAGGCTTATTCTGAAAGGAGGGAGATGAGACTCATATTACGGTAGATGAATCTGATTTCTGAGGTAAGCCTGTTGTATATTATATATCAGGCGATGTATTGTAGATAAATGGCAGTCGGACCAAATCATCATATTTCTCCCCCCAAAATACATTTCCAATCGGATTATTGGGGAGGGCAGTCCCCCAGTTCCAAGATTGGGGGAACATGGCCCCTCTCATTCCCTCGGGATTTGCGCCAGTGCGTCTATGAGCACAGTCTGAGAAGTATTAACCTATACAATTAATTCCATATACTCGTTTATATAAATTCTAAATCTGCGTTTGCATTCCTTGATAATGGTAAAGAGAGCACCAATATTTTCGTTAATCAGACCTCGCACGAGAGCATGGTAAAAATAATGTTTGTTTTGCACGCCTATCATAGTACTCGTAGGTGGAATAAATAAAAAAAAATTGTTTAATGCGTAGATTAAAACGAAAGATAGAAAGAATCTGCTGACGTTTAAACGTGGAAGACAAAAATTATATTTCCGTAAAATAACAATTTATCGTTGATAATAATACAGTTAGAGAAATTGCCGAAGACCTTGAGAAACAGGGAATTCAGAGAACTTCAACCGATCGTTGGTCAACACAACCTTGAAGGTAGAGCTATATTCGTGCTCGAGAAGATACAAACCGTGTACGCGCTATTTTTTTTAACTTCACCACAAAATCCTTTGCACTCACGCTATACTAAACGTTCCTGCAACTGACAACATGAAAGGATTTAAACCAATTTACGAAAGTGATTACTTCCTTTTTGAGAACAACTTAAGTGCAGAATGCACTTTCACATTTGTTTTTAAACTATTTTTAAAACTATCAACCAATACTTGCTTCATGTGGGTAAAAAAAAAAAAAATCATGCTTTCATGTCTGATTACTCGGGTTATACGAAATTTTGCCTTATATGTTGCTTCTGCTTTTCAATTTCCATTACTACATAGCCAGCACGTAATGGATGACGTGCGTCTTCTTCACAAGGGGTTAACGCTTTCGGAGTCCCAAGTTCTATCATCTGTGGCGTTAATTGCCTGATAAATACTCGAATATTGTTCCGTCTTATATAGCCTCGGTGCTGAAATGAGATGTTAAACATGCAAAGAATAAGAGTATTTACAGTAGTGTCCAAAACACAGTGCCGTGTCTTGGAAAATCAGCGCCCGGGGCGAGAGTATACGGCGGCACCCCAGTACATAATTTTACATCTCTTTTCTTTTTTACTCCAGAATTTCGCTCCTTTTTACTTCGGCGCCCGGGGCCCTCACGGCACGGTACTACCAAATCATGTGCATACCGGTAACGAATGTTTTAGGTCACAAAGAATGTTCTAAATCGCAAAAAAGGGAGTCACCATACTACCATACCAATACCAATCACGCAACAGGACATATTAGTAAGAACCATCGTAGAACGCAAACTCAAAAAATGGACCAGAACTCACATACCACAAAAACACTGTCAGACGCACTCCCCGCGCCAAAAATAGGTTAATACGGGAATAGTAACCCCATCTAGGCACACATAATTGACATCGACGCTCCATGCTAAAGATTAGGTTGTTGAGGTGCTCTTGCTGCAGATGATTTCACGCGTCTCGAAAAGAAGTGCAGCTCTCCGTGTACTCTGAGCAGTGTTTCTTTCAGAAAAAAAAGTGTTCCGGGTGGAACACTATTGGTACTATTCTATTTATTATTATACTATAGAGGTATTATTTTGGTCTCCTCCAGGAGTGACTCTCAGCGCTCTGGGGGAGCAGTGCCCCCCTCCCAAAAAAAACATGTCTTTAAGTAACACTGGTTCAGAGTGGAGGCTATAACACGTCTCTCTAGTTAATCTCAAGCATATTCAATCGAGTTTAGGTCCGAAAATCGCGCTGGCCACTTGATGCGTTAGATGTCTTTCGTCACTAGATTGCTATGATGAGAACGGGCATTTTCATCCCTGGGCAAAAACTGTGATCCGACTGTGTTCCTAAAACGCTGTACACAGACATGCAGAATCTCGTCCCTGCACTTCTGGGCAGTGTTGAATCTTGCATCGAACATGTACAAGTCTGTGCGACTATCAGCATAATGCCTTCCCAGAGCAGTACGCCACTACTACCATACGGATCCTTTTCCACCATGTTCATCCAATGAAAGCGGGTTCCTTGGTTGTGTCTGATCAGTGTGCCATGGGAATTGCTCTTCGTATTTTAATCGAGATTCATCTATGAACAGTACGAGGAGGGTTCATTCATTACGGATCCATTAGTGATGTTCTCTACACTATTGTAACAGGGTCATTTTGTGCGCTGTCAGTGTCAGTAGAACCACAGTGAAGCACATGTTGCTGCTCGTGACCTTACATAACACTGGCACCCAGTCCCCAGTACACACTTTGGCGTGAGACTATCACCCCTGAGGCGGTTGCAAGCTCCGCTGACAATTGCCTTGCAGGTATAGGTAAATTTGGTATAGGCCTACTACAATAGTTCCCTTATGACGCGCAGTTAGTCAGATATCTGTCCTTGTGGAGTTGTCACAAATGATTGATGTCCACCCGACCTTATGTGTGACGTCTGCTATGTTGATAACCGTTTTCACAACCTAAACGTGACATTTTATGGCCCGTTGATGGCTCGTGATAGTAGTGTCTGTGTGCCCAAGCGTTCGATGATGCGATCCGTGGTAAACGTGTCCAAATGACATCCTTGTGAATATTCCTGCTGTCTATTACAACATTCAACATGTGATCAAAAAGTACGGCTAATCGCTTTATTACGAACAAAGTAATAACCTTATATCAAATAAGAACAACCAATCTCCTTCAAAGCACTTCCGTTCGTTTGCGATGCACTTATTCTAACGTTAATTCCACGATTAGAAAAACTTCTGGAAGTCTTCGTTCTTCAGGGTCTTCAACTGCACCGTCATCATCCTCTGAATGTCGAGAACGGTGTCAAAACATTTTTCCTTTTAGCACAGTTTTGCTTTTTGGGAAGAGACAAAACTCACATGGTACTATATCCGGAGAGTACGGCGGGTTTGGATAGACAGGTATAGTTTTCTATGCCACAAATTCGCGGTCGTTAGTCAAAAGTTGGGGAACGAATCTAATACGGTACTCACCTTTGTCATTTGCAAATTCGCGGGTAAAATACTTTGCACGCACCCGTACAATATCTTGCTCTTCGGATTGCTCTCGAATAGTTATTCGCGTGTTTGAAAGCATCATTAGTGCCACCTTGTATCAGACCATTATTTCTGATCTGTTATTGAACCTATTTCTATTCGCTACCATTTGAATTGTGTTAGTTCTGTTTAAAATAACTTTCCTCATTGGCCCGCCAAAGATAATCTGCACCGGAAAGCTTTCTGCAAAAGGCGCACAGTACTCCCAATGTGCCTAACACTTCGTAACTTTTCTTAATCTACTTGATATAGGATAATTACGGTAGCTTAAGTATTCACTTTATGTAATTTTGTTCTTAAAATGGCAGACGTTTCATGTTATAAGCTACTAGACCATGATTCTGCGATCTACTGAATTTAGTATGCTCATCAGTACATCTAGTAGATCTAATTCCATTCTTTGTTTTCTATTTAAACAGAAAGAAGGAAAGAAATTTATCTTATGCTCCTAATATGGCCACATTAAGATCTGCCTATTTTCCCTTCTACTGAGATCGAAAGAACGAATAAATTGTGTGAACAAATAAGAAGAATGTTATTTCCATCGTATATTAGTATTGTGACGTTATATTATTCACAACATACACATCGACATACACAATAATTGGACATCCTGGCGTACATAGTTGGATAAATGATATACAAGCTAAGCTACAAGTATTATATGTAAGGGCTAACTACTAAATAGGGTCTAACACAAACTACTACTTAACTAAGGTATTGGACATGGGCGAACTACAGAAGTAAAACATCACTTATATAGGTTACCTACTCATCATTTATATAGGTTACCTATTCATCAAAGCAGTCACCACAAAAATATTTAATTTTTGTCATTCGACCGTATGATTGATCACAGGTTTCATGTACCCAAGCACTACAAAAAGTACATTGAATCCAGATTTTAGCTTCTCCAGAGTCGTCATAATAATAGCTGTTACACTGTCCACAAAAATCTTCTTTCCTTGCCTTAGATGATTCCCTAGTCATCACGCGAGTAGAAGGCCCAGCCTTAAACATGTCCGATGTATCGTTGGAAGTCTTAGTATTGGTGGGTCTAAGGCTTCGAAGAACACACCTGGGAAAGCTCTCTTAGTGGAAGCCTCTGAAGGATGGCGTCTTTTCCAAATGTTAGTTGCCTGGTTATAATAGTGTTTTAAAGGTTTCATTCATTTCCCATCATCACCGTCTCATTTAGCCTAAGCGACATAACCGTGGATTTCATTTCATTTTTTTCATTCTGTTTTGTGGAGGGATCTCTGCATCCTTTCTCTGCATCCGCCCTCGCTTAGAGATTAATGCTATCGATAGTACAAGCAGGTCTGATTTCACAACCCAGTCATAACGTTTCTTACTTGTCTGGTTAATAACGATGTAGATTAAAACTATTTCTCTAAATGCTGACGTTCCAAGTGGAATTTTGTTTTAAACCTGATTTTGCTAATTTACATTCAAATTCTTATTCTATATGCATCTCTACTTAAAGGAAACGCCAAATCTCTTGACTTTTAGGGCGTGGTCTCCTTCATTATCCTAGCCAATTACAGAGATAGTAGCATTGACTCACTTCACGCATAAACTTGAAACGGCACTTCGAAAAAGATGTTTCAGTCACATACTAACATACAAAAAAATCTGACAACGTCGCAAGTGAATTCTATTGGCAATCGCCAAACGTCAAGAGATTTGCCGTGGATCAGCATAGGATGGCCTTCATATATAACTGTTTACCCTAATATCTGAGTATTGCAATAATTTAGTAACAGGAAAATATGCTCACTATACTTTCCACTTCTTCAAAGTCTGACGCCAGCGTTTACTTTTGTACTGGTGAATCTCCAGGTTGCGTAAGCCATTAAATGAATGATTTTGTACTTTCCAGTGTCAGTAGACGGAGCGATGGCTCTATGCCAATGATGGCCACGCCTAACTTCTCTGGCCATCATAGGAACTGAACTTTGTGGCTGTCATTGGCAAACACACTTGTTTAATTCACCACCGACGAGAGGGCAGATGACTCTAATACGACAGCTAAGCTTTCGTGTTTTACCAACTAGAAGAAAGGTTAAAGCGACACCAACAATATTGTTTACAAAAAACACACTTAGCTAGACATGCATCCCTGTTGAACCCACTCAAATGTTATAAGAAAGTATTCAAACATGCATATTTCTCAAAACGTTATGTATACGAGAGTTAATACTTACATTTCAACGATGACAATTTCACCTCGAAATCAGCGTGGCTCTCTTCATTTACAAAACTCACAATTAGCGACGTTCTGTGATTACTGCTGAAATTACGTGATTGTGGCCATCATGTGAACAATGACCATCATAGGGGCAATGACCCTATAGTTATTCTATAGTTATTAAGATTCACAAAAGTTAAAAATATTATTAACGTAGCCTACTCAGTTTTGAAATAATTCCGAAATAACTGCAATACACTTGGTTTGTAGTGAATCAGAACAAATTTTAATTACTATTTAAGCTGTTTTGTGATTATTCTGTTGATATGATGTGTATTATCGAAACAAAATGTGTAGTTACATACTTTCTTCCGCTGATCTTTCGATCCACTCATTCATATCATATCTGTACATATAAACGTTGTTGAAGATCTTGCAGAGTAAGATTCATATGCCAATCAGCAAACGGCGTAAATTTACTGTACGGATCCAGATAGTTGCTGGTGTAGTTTTGGAGCATCACAATTTGGAAGATTTAAAGGTACAACTCAATATTTTGAATGAAAAGACCGTGCAGGCATAGTTTTGGCACACCACTAGAAATAATTGTTGAAAAATTGTAATTCTTTCACTAATTTACTTTCTATTGTCTCCTATAAGATTTGCACTGAGTCACATGAAAATATCTCACTTGGCATAGATAAAATTCAAGGGAGCCACCAGAGATAATTGTTGAAAAAATACAATTCTTTTTCGATTTGCGAATAAATACGGTTTCCGGACGTACGGCATAAGAACTACAGTGCAAAAGCACAAACCAACATGTGCTAGGTGGCAACTAAAAAGTACTAATGCTATCTAACCGAGTCAGCCTATGGCGAAGCTGGTGAGCCCGCACGGTAGCGCGGGGGTGCGTCCGAAGGGAGGAGTCGAGTTAGCGATGGCGGGTGTATACATAAGCGAGGACAATAAAAAAGAAGTGGATTTTGACAAACGTGCGAGTTTCAATAGCACTTGTCAGCTTAAGTTTAGAGTTGCCCCTCCAATTTCAGACCATCAAAAAGCAGTAAAAGCATTAAAACGTGCAGTTTTTTAGTATAAGTAGTAGTAGGAGGAGGAGGAGGAGGAAACGGTTAGAAACCTCGCAAGTGTTCGTTGGGTTCTGTTCTCGACATAAAATAGACATGGAGCTGAATCATCGAATCTTCCGCGTCCTACAAATAGTACCCACTTCCACATATCTTTTCTCGTATTAATCAGGGGTGCACACAAGGGGGGGCTATGACGCAAACTGCGTCATTGAAATATTTGGGGGGTAAAAATCTATATAAATAGTGTTTGAAAGGGTGTAAAAATTAATCGAAAAGATTTTTTTTCATGGAAGAACACCTACGGATAGGCAATTGAGGGGGGGGTGCGTCATGGACATGAGGGGGGGAACCACTGTATTAATCGTAACTTTACTGCCAAACTTACACTCCTAAACATCATATAACAACTCCAAATCATCATTTCTTACCTCATTTCTACTGTAAATTTTCCTATTTTTTTAATAAAAAACGGGGGGACAATTCCACTAAAATTAACCCCACTTGTCATTGCTTTATACAAGTAACGTTCCACTTGTAAACATAAAATACAGTTTGTGTACACTCTGCAGAAATACACCGCCTGCGGAAAATACCATCTAATAGAGTCATCTTTCATATGTATTCACTTATTTTATCCACTGTAAAGCACTTGTAATGATTTTACACTAGTAACCCTACACTTGTTAACCCAGTGGTACCCCCCTTATGTCCATGACGCACCCCCCCAATTGTCTATCCGTAGGTGTTCTTCCATGAAAAAATCTTTTCGATTAATTTTTACACCCCCCAAACATATTTATATAGATTTTTAACCCCTCCCCCAAATATTTCAATGACGCACTTTGCGTCATAGCCCCCCTCTGTGGGCACCCCTGGTTAACCTAAAATACAGCTGTATTACTTTGTATAAAATTTTGTCGCCTGCAGAGACTTGTTCCTTATGAATATATCTTTTCATACAAAGTATTCAATTTCATCTGTAAATCTTCCAAAATGTGGTGCACCAAAACTACACCAGCACAGAAAAACATGGTTATAAGGATCAACGTGACAAAATTAAATAGAAAGTAATACAGCTAAATTTTAGGTTTACACGTGTTCGGTTACTAGTGTAAAATTATTACAACTATTTTACGACGGATACAATAAGTGAGTGCATATGAAAGATGACTGTATTAAATGCTATTTTCCACCGGCGATACTTAGTATTTCTGTACAGTTTACATAACCTGTATTTTATGTTTACAAGTAGGATGTTACTAGTATGAAACTATGAAACTATGAGTACTATTGAAACTCGTATCATTGCCAAAACCTACTTATTTTCACTACTCTCGCTAAAGCGCATACCCACTATCACTGACGCGCCTGCTCTCTTTGGACATATCCCCACGCTAACAATCTGTCTACCAGCTCCGCTCTGTCCTAAATCGGTTAACTGGCATTCGTACTTTTTAGTAGCCACCTAGTATAGTTTGGTAGTGTTTATTGCACTGTGGTTTTTATGCCACACATCCGGAAACCGTATTTATATGCAAATCATAAAAGAATTGTAAATTTTCAACAACTATTTCTGGTGGTCTCCTTGAATTTTATTTATCCAAGTGAGATATTTTCATGTCACTCAGCGAAAACTATTTAGGTAACAATAAGAAAGAAATTATTATCGAATTATATTTTTTTAAATTTCTTTCCACTGGTGCGTCAAAGTAAACAAGTACGTCCACATATTTGTAAAACTTACAGAAAAAAAATTGTAATAATATTTTAATAGACTAATGTTTAAATAAATATGTTGTGTTCTTACCTAGAAGGCCAGGGTTTTTTGCTTACAATTCGTACTTTTTCGATATATTTCTTGTATTTTTTGCTTGTACATATTAGGTTAAGTTTAATATTTACCTTCACGGCTTCTCGCTTTATTTTCTGTATTTTTTGTTTGTTTACGTTAGATTACGTCAACTTAGTAGTTACCTTTACTTAGTAATTACATTTTCTTAAGATCAACTCTTTTCCCCTGTAAATATTGTGTTTTTTTACCTGATTTTGATCCCCCAAATCCAAAATTATCCCGAGAAAAACTGCTCAAAATCAGAAGTAAAATAAATGAACTGTTGCCTAAATAGAAATAATTGTCCCAGAAACAAAAGATCACCATTCGCTCCTATTCCATAGTAAATATACTCCATTCAACATTTTATGAGTTTCCAATAGAACATCAAGAAATAAAAAAGCAAAGAACTTTTTTTTTATTTCCCAGCTTTGTGGGGTGGCTGAAAAAATAGATAGATAGGGGGAAAGCAGGCAGAGGAGAAGGCTGGCTTCGGGACGGGTATAAGGGCACAGAGAGCATCAGGTCGGGATCAACATTTAGGATTCAGGCGTCAGGACAGATATCAAGAACCCCAGCGTCAGGTCAGACAGAAGCACAGACACCCAACCAGACAAACGGATAATATGTCGTGGTAAGGCTTCTTCTTCTTTCTTCTTTGTCGAAAGAACTGAAAAAGAAATACTAACTGTTTGTGGATTCGTTCGTGAGAGAAGTCGCACCGGTTAAAATTAAGTTTTTTCGCTTGAAAGTAAAAGAAGAAAAATTTCTTAATGCACTAATTGTTGTATACAATAATTAATACATTAGATAAGTTTTACTCTTTCACTTTCAAGCGATAAAACTAACTCTTACCACTGTGACTTCTCTCACGAGCCACCTCCGTGTATAAACAATGTTTGTGTGCCATTTGTAGACATACAAGATACTTTACGTGATGCTTACGAACAAAAACACACTGGAAGAATAAAGGTCTTAGCTTTCAAGAGCGAGTGTTTCGTCATCAAGGTGTCATCAAGGTGTCATCAAGAGCGAGTGTTTCGTCGCCAAGACTGAAGAAGAATGAGAAGACTAGACAAATGTCCAGATGAGTGTCACTATCACCATATTGAATCCTGTGCTAGAAGGTTAATATGATAGGACGTGAGGCAAAGTCAATGTATTAAGTAGATATTCAAAGAAAGAGAAAAAATTCGGGTGGAAAGAAACTGGAGACAGTGTGGTCGGTGATTAGGGTTATGATGATAATGATGATGGGGTAGGAGTTACGATTAATTTATTAATTTATTTATTTAGCTTTTTATTTATACTTCTTACTTACTATAACTATCTATTTAAGTAAATTATTTATTTATTTATTTATTTATTTATTTATTATTTTTTTTAGTTGTGTTGACCACACTACCTCCACTCTGTTAACACCCCTTCATCCCAATTTTTTTCCTCGTTGTCTCTATTTTAGATTACAGCTGTTGTATCTATTAGCTTCTTTATACCAAATTTTTATATGTGTCTTGTGCCCTGTTCAAATTTTTCTCATCCTCGATATTACTCATACTTTGGCCTGATAACACGTTCTCCCATCATTCATAAGATTCTAGTCGAATATGTAGTATGGTCACCAGTGACACTTTTTTCTTGATTTCTCCAGTCTTTTCGACATTTTGATGGAGAGACATCGTCATTGAAGCTGCAGAAAAGGAAAGAAATAATATCCAACAAGTGTAAATTGAAAAGCCACTAAAAGAAATAGTATTGGACTATATGTAGATTAAAGAACCAATGATTGTTATCATAGAGAGAGAGAAAGAGATTATGAAGAAGTGAAGACTGTTGGATATAGAAAAAGGAGGACGAAGACACATAAAACACATATTGAAGAAAGCAGAAGAATTATTTGAAGAAGAATCTGAAAGCAGAAGAACTATCCGAAGAATTAAAGTCATTGTGTAATGGTCTGTAAATGCTACTATACTTACCCATCTGGATCGAAGCGCGTGGTCCCTCGCTGCATCTGTGTCTGTGGTGATGAGGAATGTAGGCGTTTGGATGTGTGTACGTGTATATGTTGTGTATATCCACCCACCCAGCCAAGCACCCCCACCCCACCCTCCCTTCTTCCAAGGCCCCCTCAACCCATCCGTCAGCCCGTCTCCCCCTTACCGGACCGTCTGCCCAGCGGCCCAAACACCCGTCCTGTCCACCAGTCTACTCCCCTGCCTGCCCATCCAGTCACCACCAATCTTCCTACAGATCCTAGGAAGATTGGTGGTAGACATACCCCATCCATCTATTGATCCAGCCACCCCACTTAATCAAAGCTTCCCCCATTATTTTTATTCATGTATGTTTTTTTTCTTTTTTCAAACAAATATACTGGACATTAGAGTACGTGATAACATCTCTGTTTCTGCTTCAGCCATTCAGTTTCTGATGATTTGATGAAAATGCATGATGTGGCATCATTTCAGCTACCAGAAGTAATTCGATGCTTATCACAAGGAACGCCCATTTTGAAACATCCTTAATATGCAGTTGTGTATTTGTTTGCATGCTTTCTCAGTGAAGTCTAATTTTGAGATGCCTTTATCTGGATGATAATATATAATCACTCCAAATACAAATCCATAACGTGTTAATGAGAATATATAAAAACAGACTTTGTTTATGAAGCATCCACATTTCAGCGACTCGTACTGTTGAGATCCATAGTCCAGTTGTTGTTCATCTTTAACATCACATACGGTCGCTATGATTCCACATATTTACTATTCAAAGACAAAACACTTCAGTGAATTTTGCTGATTTGTTGGGACCAAGCACAAGAAATGCAAGTGAGTTGATTATAATAGTCAAACAAATAATGGGTTTTCGTTTCGTAATGTGATTCAGTCCTTGTTAAAAAGCCACCAAATGCGATTTGTTGCTTCAATAGAGAATTTCGTTTTACAAACTTGTTGCCTTAACTATGCCAAATTTCACAAAAACAGAAGCTTGCTGCATAAATTTCAATACATAATCACATAATCACTTGCACAATGTAAGTGTGAATATAAATCTTGCTGAAAAATACATTTAGTTGTCTTTGTTGAATATTCGTAAACACTTTGATCTATATTTCTTATCATATTTACATGTGACACTGTTTCATCATCTGTAACTAGCTCAGTTGTTATAGTCCACACCTGATTATATTTTACGTTTGGATAATTTGACTGAACAAACGGTACAGTTAGTGCATTGTGATTTGGTGTTATCGAAATCATCTCCTTCTGACACCATTCACATGATGTAACTTTTCATTCTCTACAGATGGAAGCTTCTTCAGTTCAAGTTAAGAACTACGTTAGTAGAAGTGCTATCTGGTAATTGTAGATGCTCTTCAATTAAATAAAAACAATTATCCCGAGTAAACTTCTTTGTCCAATAACTGATGCCTCTGGATTCCTATTGAGAAAAAAAGGCTTGGAAGAATCTTAAAAATAATAATAATAACGAAAAAAAGGGAATTCAGAAAGCAATATTCTTTACAAAATATTTCATGAATCACACTTAATATTCAGACGGGCACATACTATTTTCATATGCTACTATTCTGTTTATTATTATATTATAGACATATTATTTTGGTCTCCTCCGGGAGGGCAGTCCCAGAGCTCCGGGGGTACAATGTCCCCCAAAAGCATGTTTCGAAGAAACACTGTAATGAATACTATGATATTATATTGTGTGAAATTTCTCCAAAAGAAAACAATGATTTTTCTCAACGAAGAGATTAAAGGCAATTAATTACAATGTGAGATCAATAAGTGGGACTTCACTTCAAGATTTTTCCAGAGGTTTTTATTTTAAATTGAAATTAAATGGAAAAGGAATGATAACTGGTAACAAATTAAAATCAGCCTCTGGCGCTACAGGTTATGAAGGGTTACAGTTGGACAGATGGCGTGTCATACATTCAGTTGATAATGTATAGTCAGCACATCAATTTCCAAACATTTATTTTTGGCTTTCTAGAATGGTGTTAGCTATTTCGCAAATCAAGCTGCTCTCCACTTTCACCTCGAAAGTTCATCACAGAAATTACAAACTTTAAAAAACAGTTTTTAAAAAATCGGTTTCGAAAGTCCACGAAATTCAGAGTTTTCAGGTAATCTACTCAGGTAATCAGAGTTTTTTTTTATAGTAGGTTCTACAATTGTCTACAGAAACATACCAAAGTTACACTTTCTCGTGGAGTATGAATCATCAACATCTGCCCTATGGTGCGGAGGCTGTCAATGCTAAATTCGAACACCCGTTGCTTAAAATATTTATTACTAGGGTCTACTCCTGCATTGAGTAGTATTAGTAGAACACCTTACATTGATTCTTGATATCAAGGAAAACTAGTCATTTTTCACATAATAGAGTAAGGCAATTTTGTTAACATTTCATTTGCAATATGACAGAGGTTATTTCTAATTTTTAACCAGTTTCATCAGTTGCATCTCGAGTGTTGTCAAAATTGAGTTTAAGCAGGAAACGGATTTAAGGCCGTATCCAGAAGGGAATTTTACTGTAGATTTTTCTAATTTGCAGTGCATTAAATTATATTTTGAATGTTTATTTTTTAAAAAGTCAGCAACTTATAACAAATGACCGCGTTTCCCGGGGTCAATCGCCAAGGGCGCCGATCCCGGGGGGGGAGATGCGAGGGTTCCCCCCCCAAAGCTCATGTGGGGCCCCTTTATTGTATTTGTAAATTTACAATAATGACATAATTTGAATTAATTGCAATTTGTTTTAAAATCATTATATATGCTTTATGCTTCTGAATGCCCCCCCCAAATTTACATAGAAATCGGCGTCATTGTCATTCGCTGTATTTCTTATTATTTCCGCAAGGAAATACTGTTCCTGCGATATTCCCGAATTTTTACCATGTCCTTGTACCATTCGGTGGATTTCATTAGTTTAACTTTCTTTATCTGTTATATATTTCCACTACAAATGGAGGCAGTTGAAAATATTTTTATGAAGAAATATTTGAGCCAGTTTCTTACTGATAGGTAATGGATACAAACACAGTAATGCCATGTATCGGTAAATGTAGTGTTCATAAGTATTGGAAGTGTTATAGAACGGTTGTGTCCGTTCGTCTGTCTGTCTGCCTGTTGACAGGTATCCAAGCGGAGTCTGTGTAGTATAGCGAGGAATCCATTCAGGATCTCAAGAATAGGTACCGGTTTTAATGTTGTTGACCGTAGAGCAAAAATGAGTAAGAAAAATCGAGGAACTGTTTTCTGTAATCGATTCAGGGTCCTAAGCATAGATTTTGTGTCCACCCTTATCTCTCTACTTAAACCGGAAGTGGTAGAAATTCAAGACTACTTTCGGTTTCAATAGTCATTCTTATAGAGCAAAATCGATACGAAATAGCATGAAGTGGTTTTTTAACATGGATTCAGCGTTACAGGAATAAGATTAATCTCCATGTTTATATATCTATTCAAACCGGAAATAAAATATAGACCATTTCCGGTTTTAACGTGCATCACCATAGAGCTAAAACGGTAATAGAGAGAAGCGTTTTTTTAAAAAATATATAAATCCAGTATCGCATTAGGATCTTGAAATTAAATCTTTGTTTTACGTCCCACGATTATGCCGGCTAGGCTAAAGGAGACGGTGAGGATGAGGATGAACGAAATGGTGGAATTAAGAAAGTGGGAGGAAACGGGAGAACCTCGAGAAAACCCACACATATTGTGTTTGTCCACCACTTAGCGGAAAGAAATACTTTTTAATGATAATTTTAAATTTCTCATAAGTTTCCATTGGAGTAGGCTTCTGTTCAGAGAAATCTAATCAAGTTTGGACCACTCCCCCTTGCAAACTTTCCACAAGCCAGACAATGTGTGTGGGCGACGTAAAAATCGCTCGCTTTAAACACCCGAAAGCACAAAGGTAAATTAGTGCAGCGTCGGAAGACTTGACAGAGATGTCTGAATATGGGATAGCATGGATTCCAGTTTCACGCGCTTTACGCACCATGTATACCACAGTTGTTCGAGCCGTGTGGCTGGCTGCTTTGTCTTGATGAATGAAGACTTTCGACACCTCCGCACCATACAACGACGGAATATGGCTCCAGAACGTGTTTTTGATAGTATGCTGCGTTAATTTTCACATTTTGTGCAACTCTATGCAGGGGAAGTTTCCCTTTATGGCAAAAACCTGCAACCACCATGAAGCCACGGGGAAAACTTTCGCGGTACGTGCGAACCCAATTGGCATGGTCCTTGGCATCCTTTGGATGATAGTAAATGGCTCGAACCCGCTTGGAATTTGACAAAGAAATCCAGACCTTGTCTAACGTGACCGCATATTTTCATTTGTCACCAGCTAAATACCGTTTATAGAGCCCTTTGGAATGAACCATGCGGTCCCGGGTGTGTTTGGCTGAGTGTGTGAACACGTGGCTTATGCTTCACTTGCAGGTGTAAATCCTGGCTGATTATCCTCTGCACAGTTGATTTGGATCTTCTAGCACTCCTGGCAATGTCTCTTTGTGGCGGCGGATTCTCCTGAGTCACCAACTTCTGCACTTGTCGAACCACATCCATTGTACGTTTCGGACGGGGCTGTTGTTTTCGTACCAGTGTGCACACACCCGCTTCCTCTGGGTGTGTATTTTTGTTGCATTTGAGTATATTGGCAATACCCTTCTTGGAAATGGTGAAACCCTTGGACGAGCACTGTTTCACAATTGCACTGTAGCTGTAGCCGATGTCAGAAAGAGCAGTGATATACCCCTCTCAGAATGGGGTCACTTTTGGAGGTATTTTACACTTGAAGCACTTCATTTCCTGCTCGTCCGAAGGAATTCTCCACACAACTGGTTGCTCTGCTCTGCTCTATTGCTCTGCTGTGCTTACTGTCTGTGTGATTCTAGCACCCATGGCGGACGTTCCATTTCGTTTCCATAAATGTAAATCGACCTTCTGTATAAGTGAAACAATTGAGTATTTTTAGGCGCTGCCGAAGGAATCACAAAGGCTAACCACCAATTTGCAATTGCGATATTTGAGCTGCATTAGTTGATAAATCGAAAATGGAGTTATAAGTTGGTTGACATTTGAAAAGAGATTAATTTCGTTTGTTATCCTTTGTTAATCTTTGTAGAATTGTATGTGTGTGTGTAAGGCATTCACGCATCAATAACCGAAAGGTTTATTACAAAGCTGAAATTACAAGGCAACCAAAAATGGTTCTTTCCTTTTGTGGTCGTAAGAAATAGAGAGACATATAGCGCGTGATACTCAGTGTTAGGGCTCGAAGATTTTTTATTTAGTTGAACGTCCCATGGTTTGCCTTTAGACTAAAGAAGACGGATAATTAATGAAAATGGATTACTGTCAAATTAAATTTTGTGCTCTACCAGCGGGAATCGAACCCGGGACCATATGGACCAAAGGGACACGCGCTACCCACTAGACCAGGGGGTAGGGTTATTGCTCGAAGTAATCCCCATCGCTATCCGGTAATCCCAACGTTACTGCAGCTTTGTAATTCCCTGGCGATAAAACTCGGGGTCGCAGTTATTTTCATGTGTCTGTGCTGCAGCTCTGCCTCACTGTAGAAGGATTTCTCAGAGATGGTTGTCAAGGAAATGAGATAGATGTTAATCGCGTGGGGAGAGGTCTGGTGAGTATAGCGAATGATTCACTGTCTGCCAGCCAAGTCACTGAATGGTATCTCTACTCAGTGTTCCTTGTTGACCGCTCACAATGTGTAAGGTACCTTTTCCTTGACTTGTGCACATTCCTATGTGGTGCGGGTGAAGTCCTTGAAAACCTGGTAGCATTCGACAAGTTCACCATACGTGTAAGTGCTTTCCTTGTCTATGGTTGCATTCAGGGCTTTATCATCCAATAACTGTGGTCGCCCACTGTGCAGTTCATCAGAAAGTGTCAGATCTTCCGATTTGAACTTCTAGAACCAATACCTGCCGATGCGTTCGTTCACGGGATCCTCTCCAAATACCTGAAGTATTCGACGACTCGATGCGTCTGCTGACAAGATCATTGTAATTGATACAGCAAACAACCATGAACAAGCTGCGTCGTTACCTCAATGTCTCTACGATACTGGACGAACGTAATTGCTGAGTGCGCGCAAAGACTAATATTTGAGTCAGGTGAATAGTCATATTAACCATCCATCGCTTTTTCGGTTCGAAAGTCACTTCGTTTTCTCTCTGTGAGGGCTTGATCAAATGGGACGTCAACATTCCTATCTCAGACCTTATCTCTTTATTGTAACCGGAAGTTATTATCTGTAGTGAATTCGCATAGCTTAGGAGCAGGCCCGTATCCACGGGGAGTTTAGGAAACGCCCCCTAACTTTTTGCTGCCCGCCTAAATTTTTCACGGTAGGCTTCCAAATGAACTATAATATGCTGATGAACTATAGTATGGTTGGATTGCCACCCTATCTTCTACCGAGTCCCTGCTACATTTTTGGGCTGGCTACCGGCCTGCTTAGGAGTCTATCGTAGTTTCACGGTGTGAAACAAAACTTACTTTCCTATAATTTGATCACATACATAAACTGTTCTAACATTTTATGTAAAAATACGTTAATCTTACAATAATAAACCTGTTGATTTTGTTTGGAGAGGATGCAGGATTCTTGGGCTGATTTCTTCTATAAAAGGCAGAATTTAAAGGAAAATGTAGAGCAGCCAAATCAGTGAACTATGCAAATGAATATGCACTCTCAACTGCAGTAAATTTTGAAGGAACAGATCTTTTAGTCCATATTTTCTCATGTTGCAACCAGGCCCGTAACCAGCCACAAAGGTTGGGGGGCATGAATATATTAGGGGGGCCAAGTCATTAAAAATTCTCTTACCAAATTGCTAAATTGTGTGTTTTTTTTTTTTTTTTGTATTAATAATAGCATTTTGTGTTAATGTCTGCAGAGGCCACGAAAAGTTTAGGAGGGCCAGGCCCCCCTAGCCTCCCCCCGGTTGCAGACCTGGTTGCAACCACTGGTGTCATTCAAATCATTTAACAACAAGTTCTTTGATTAGTATTTAAAAACTGGTTTCTGAATAGTGTTTAACAACCGGTTCTATAACCAGTATTTAACAACTGGTTCTATGTTTACACGGGAGGGTCCCACAAGTTGTCGATAAAATCTGATTGCCACATAACACATCTCATAGAGCATCATGAGAAAGGAAAAAGAGCAAAATTTAAGGTGCTATGGACCAGAAGGGTAGGAGCTAGGAGGCTTGAAAATTTGAATATCCAAAAAATTATGTCATGGAATTATGTACGTTTAAAGTAAATATCTTGAAAAACGTTAAAGCAATCAAAACAAAAGTTCCACAATATAATGAGAACAAAATACCCTATCGAAAACCGGGAACAGTGTTGCCATAGGTGAAGCAGTGTTGCCAACTCAGAATAAAAATATTGTTTTCGAAATAGCACTATATACATGTGTGCATAGATTTAAAATGCAAAATTACTACTAAACATAACAATGAAATATAGTGGTAAGGTGTTGCACACTGTTTGAGCTACATGTGCTGAAAATGTACAATGGAGAAGTCTGATATTTAAGATATTTAAGGTTTTTAAGATATTTACTTTAAACGTACATAATTCCATGATATAATTTTTTGGATATTCAAATTTTGAAGCCCCGTAGCTCCTACCCTTCTGGTTCATAGAACCTTAAATTTTGCTCATGTTCATTTCTCATGATTCTCTATGAGATGTGTTATGTGGCAATCAGATTTCATCGACAACTTGTGGAACCCTCCTGTGTTAGTATTTAGCAACAAGTTCTATCGCATGATCAGTAGTGACTATAATTCCCATTCCATAACGATAAGGTAGATAGTTCCAGCTTTAGTGTTGCGTTGCGGTTCTCAAAATTTTGCGAAATCTGTTTCGGAATGACTCATAGGAACAAGTGATATATAATCTTATAGGTATATTGATATTTTTATACTGATCTTACAAAATAACACTAGAGAATTAATTATCTTTCGTAAAAACTGGATCTAGAGATGAAAATACACTTTTAGCAACCTAGCACAACTGGCTGCAGGCATTTGGGATCAGTAATCAACAGTATCAGAGCGTCCCTTCTATAGTCATTCCTAACCGCGAAGCCTGAAAGTTGGGCTGGAATGAGTAGGGTATAAGTGAACTAAGAAACGATTAGTTTAGTTCTAAGTTGCAGCTACTTGAGAAATCTTGGGAACGTAGGAAATCGGAAAAGAAAGTTAAACTTTTAATTTAACGCCCCACGATTATGCCGTTTAGGATAAAGAAGACGGATATTAATGAAAGTGAATGATTATGAAGGAACTGGTGGAATAAGAGTGTCGGAGGAAACGGGAGAACTTCAAGAAATCCCACGATGTTGTCCGCCAGAAACTCACACGGCCTGGAAGTCCTCGATCCAGGGAGTCCTCCAACTATAGCTGAGTGCTCTACCACTGAGCTCCCTCTCCGTAGGGAGGTGGAATCAGGCGATTGGGTAATTTATGCTGATGGCTGTATCGCATTTTCCTTTAAATTTCTGATCTGCTTTAAATATAATTACAAATAAAAAATAGAAATTAGTTAATAATCCAATGTTCTCGGGATTGCTGCCAGAGTGAATGTTGCTGTGCTGAGCTTTCGTTACCATACAGTGGCAACATCTTCAGAGCCATACGAAAGCTCAGCACAGCAACACTCACTCTGGCAGCAATCCCGAGAACATTGGATTAATAGTGGACGCCAGCAAAGCTTCAAGATCATAGAAATTAGTTAATTTGGTTTTAATTGACAAGAAATAACTCACCAAAAGTGCTGCCGTGACATCGCACGAGGCCCCATGGCCCCAAGTGGGTTGTGGCAGACACAGAGGAACCAGAACACAAGATTGCTCTTTATTACTCTGATTACATCATACGCTAGAGAATCTGCAAAGAAGAAGATGGGAACAAATGTAAAAACATAGTAATAGATAAAGCACTTGATGTTACAAAAATAAGCCGTTAATACGAAAGATAAGTCAGTGATTGTTCGAGTCACAACAAATTAAAACACGATGCTTCTTTTAAATAATAGCACTATCTCCTTGCTAATTTATTTTGGGAGATATTTTCTTAAGTCCCTTGTGGCGTGGTTACTATATACGTCTTTAGTAGCGTTGAAGACGCAGGTTCGATTCCCACCAGGAGCTCATCTGGTTCGATCTCACATTCAGCTATAGATCCATGTCTCATATGGACGAATGAAACTTAAAGTGGTGTAAATTATTTTGTCAAAAACCATGATTTAATCACAAAACCACATCTACTATAGGTAAGTCTATAACAGGTTTCGTTAACAGAAAATGTGAAATAAGTGACAGCTTCATTCTGAAGGATTGAAGATATCAACATAGGACTATGATAGTTTTAGTAGTAAAGGAAAACTGTTTTGTTTATCAGAAAAGTGAACAATGGCAACTGAAGGTCTTTACTCATAACAAAAGGTATTCTCTTAACTCCCCTCCACCACCGGCGTAGGAGACCCGGCTTCGATTCCCGGCGGGAACTCAAGTAGTTCGGATTCCAAGTTAATCAGTAGGTCCCGTCGCATATAGCCTCGCTACTGAAAGGGACGTTAAACTCAAAATCAAATCAAATCCCGTTTCCCATACACAATTTATTGAATTTCATCCGGCATCACCTCTACTTGTTTTGTGCTCAAAATGAGTCCAAATGTTTTTCGCACTAAGGTTTCTAAGCTCTTGAGTATCAATGACCTGCTATAGTGATCGCGACGACTCATGAAGCCTGGGCTCCACACCAATCATAGAACTGCTTTCCCTCACGTGTGATGCATCGGAAGAATTCGGCACGATTCGTGGAGCTGTCTTTCGAACGCACACTGGAGAAAATGTGACACAAGAGAAGTACACTAACAGTATTGCCGAACTTAGGAAACATGGCGTATAAACTACAACAAAACAGCACAAACACTAACAATTATTCGAATAAAACTGTAACAATAACAATAGCACAAATATAAAACAAGAAGAAGAACAAAAATAAACAAAACGAAACTTAGCGGTAATCTGACAACACTGTTCCCTCGGGAAATGTTGTCTGTATAGCGCGAGCGATGGCACTGGCAAACTTTAATGGACTGGTTAACGACTGGGGCACTCTGAAATCCAGAGATGCTAATCTGTGGGGAAAATCCCATATTCTGGGATTTTTTGATAACGATCTCTCGAAATTGGATAGAGTTTTTTCATTAAAATTGGCAGAACTTATGGGATTTTTCAATTATCTATTCTATTGATACCAATAAAAGTATTTATGGACTAGGAGTAGACAAAAAAATCTTCAATAAACGTAAAATCATTATCAAATTTTGTTATTATAAAATGAATGTTAGTGTTAAGAGGCCTCATCACTGCGAAATTAAAAGACCGCTAATTTTACAGTAATTATGTGATATCTTCGTGGCAAGATAATCGAAATGTGGAACAAGAACACCCTAGACAATGTTATTTTGCATGTGGTACCGTTATCACGAGTCATCTAGTAACTTTCCACTTGCAGTTATTTAGAAACGCGAAAATAAATGCCGATTTTCTTAATGGCTGGAAATCGAAAGCAGATAAGTGAGTCGTGATAACGGTATCACACGTAAAATAATATTGTCTAGGGTGTTCTTGTTCCACATTTCGATTATCTTTTATCTATTTGAAGATATCACATAATTACTGTAAAATTAGCGGTCTTTTAATTTCGCAGTGATGAGGCCTCTTAACACTAACATTCATTTTATAATAACAAAATTTGATAATGATTTTACGTTTATTGAAGATTTTTTTGTCTACTCCTAGTCCATAAATACTTTTATTGGTATCAATAGAATAGATAATTGAAAAATCCCATAAGTTCTGCCAATTTTAATGAAAAAACTATCCCATTTCGAGAGATCGTTATCAAAAAATCCCAGAATATGGGATTTTCCCCACAGATTAGCATCTCTGGATTTCAGAGTGCCCCAGTCGTTAACCAGTCCATTATTTTGCATGTGGTACCGTTATCACGAGTCATCTAGTAACTTTCCACTTGCAGTTATTTAGAAACGCGAAAATAAATGCCGATTTTCTTAATGGCTGGAAATCGAAAGCAGATAAGTGAGTCGTGATAACGGTATCACACGTAAAATAATATTGTCTAGGGAGGTCTTGTTCCACTTTTCGATTATCTTTTATCTATTTGAAGATGTCACATAATTAATGTAATATTAGCGGTATTTTAATTTCGCAGTGATGGGGCCTCTTAAAGAGATTTATTAGTGACTTGTGAATCTCAAAAAACAAATTCCAAAGAACGTTAATTGTACTCTGATTTTTAAAAATGAGAGAGAGAAATAGAAGAAAGGACAGAATTAATGGAAGAAAATAAAACGAGAGACGTCCAACTTTCAAAATCGATCCATACAAAATAACTGAAGAATGAAGTTTACCTAGTGTTATTATGTTAAGTAGAAGATTCTATTATACAAAAGCGTGACGGAAATACTCAACTCACAAAAAGGTATATTTTCATCAGTATTTTCAACTGTCTCGTTCAATTAAGGAAAATAACTTAGATACCCTATTCATAAACTGTTTCTTAAACGTACACGATCGAAAGTTTTGAATATTTCACTCATATATTGAAGAGAATGACTGATACACACTAATTTCATTGTTCATGTTTTTTAAGTTTAGATAATTTTGTTATTAGTATATTGTGAGAAATTCAAGAGCAAAATGGGAATTTCTGCCTCTCGAGATGGGATTTTGTAACGTTTTACTTTGGCATCACTGCGGAAATCATTCATTCTTATTGTGCTGCCAAAATGTCTTGAGCCGTGGCAAAAATGCGAACTAAAGCTCACACCCTCACACACCCACGCGTTGAGGCAATAAGGGTTCAGCTGTTGCTAAGCGAGAGAAAGCGAGTGGAATTCCTTCAGCCGATAGCAGCGCTTGCAACGGAAGACTAGGAATCAAGTCAATGTGGCATTAGTATAGTCATACCAATCCAGTACTGTCTTTTCAGACTTTGTCAGTGTGGGCAAGAGTGTACTCTGACATAAAACTTTCACGTTTTTATTGCTATATTAGTGCATAATTTATTAAAAACCATGTGTTCCTCAAACTCAGGGGCGGTCAGAAATTTCCACCCTCTGCACTCCCCAACTGATGACCTGTATCAACCTGTATCAAGTACTTCTGTTTCTTGGTAAACTAACATTTAAAAAAATCTGCAACTTAAGAAATACCTATTGAAAGACAAAATATACCAAAGCAGTCTTAAAACAAACAAACAAAACTTCGCTGTTGCTTCTCATTGAGTTAGCAACCTCATTTTCACTTGCTAATTCCTAGATGCCTGTATATTGAGACATACGAAGAACATCTCAATTTCTGTGAGAATTCTCGGGTTTTGGCAGTTGTTTTGTGTTTTTCTGACTCTGTCATTTTCTAAATGTATGTGTTTCGCGCGCCATTCCGCTTACTACAATTTCTGTCATTCAATTCACTCCATTCTCGGCGGGAGTTCATGTGGTTCGGATACCACGTTAGTAAGTCCATGCCTCATATAGCCTCGCTGCTGAACGGGACGTTGAACTCAAAATCAATTCGTTCCACCCACTCGCTACATTTTATCTATGATGTCGTTCAAGAAAAAAGTTTCGCCTGAAAAGGTGTTTATTCTCCCTTTCTATCGCTTGTTTCTAACCGTTTTCTATATTTTTATCTCGGGATTAAAATGAAACTAAAACAAAACATCTCTAAAAGATTTTTTTGTATTGATGTAGTACAGTGTATATATAATGACGTAACACGGCCTGAAGAGGCCATTAAAAATTAAAGAGGGATCAAAAGAATGTATGAAGTACTAGCAGCGTTCACCCCGCTTCGCTGCGGTCACCCCGGAACGCAATAAACTTTGTTACTTAGATAATTTTTACTTTTTCGCTTTCAAGTGATATGATAAAAACCATAGAAGATTGCAGTAAATCTTAACATTATATCGCCTGTCATTTATGTTAACCGCCCCGCTTCGCTGCGGTCATCCCGGTGCTCAATAAGCAAATCAATTAAAAAATTTTAAACAGAAGATTCAAGCTATTTTCCGCTGTATATCGCCTGTCATTTATGTTAACCCGCCGAGTGACACGGTCATGCGGGTTGCATATAAATACGTTTATTTTTACCTATGATGAACTAACAAAGGATTTGTGGACACCTGAATGGTCAATTATCTCAAGACACTGGTAATTAAAAATTAAAGTGATATGATAAAAACCATCTAGGGTCCAAATCCTAATAACCCCCCAAAAATGAAAGAAATTGGTTCAGCCGTATTAGCGTGATGAGCGGACAAAGAATTGTACAGTACGTTCTCTTTTATATATATAGATTTCTCTGTCTCTCTCCCTCTCGGGAGTATTTACAGCTTACTATGTATAAATAAAGTAAAAAACTATATTTGTAATACAAATTAGCAGAAGAGCCTATCAGTTCTTCGTTTGTTACAAGGAGTACTGCCTCAGTTGGGGAATTTGTCGGGAGAACACTTAAACTGAAATGAGATATTTCTTAAAAACAACTATATTTTTTCTAAATATCATTTGATTGAAGTTTACAATTTCTTAAGACATATCCAAGATTTATTATGAATGATTCCCGCTCAGGCTTAAGAAGTTTTTGCTTAAAAAAAAAAATCGTGTATAAATATTAGTTCAATAAAATTCTCGTTTTTTGTGCCAGCTAATCAAATGAAGTCACTATAGTTCGTGAGGCGTTTCAATGTTTTGTTGTCATGATGTACCTAGGTATACAAGATTTAAAGCTGTAATAGAGTTAATCGAGATAAATGGTGTTGTACTAAGGTTTTTACCGACGCTATGTGAAACGTGGACCTATATCTTAACGTGAATCCGAATCACATGAACTCCGACCGGAAATCGAACCAGCGTCTTCTACTAAAAACATGTATACCTTAACCATATAGCCAGCGGCGCAAATCTGTCTTCAACATTGGAGGGACGGGTAAGACCGTTCCTATAACCTTTTTCTTTTATTTCTTTTCTTTTACAGTGATGTTCAAAATATTTATGAAGTTAAACAATGCTGTGGAGGATATGGGGAGCAGAGTTATCTTTAACATTGGGAGGCTGAGAGATTTTAGCCTTATTCTGGGGGGGGGGGATTAATTTAATCTCACTTTCCTTTGTGGCAGTCGGACACAAATCATCACATTTCTCCCGAAAAAACACATTTCAAATCGGATTATTGCGGGAGACAGTACCCCCAGTTCCAAGATTGAGAGGGATATGTCCCCCTCATCCGCCCGGATTTGCGCCATAGCCACGAGAAAGCTCTCTGGTGACATTTGCTATATAATTTTAACATATGGCAGCAGCGTGTGGTAGACAGTGCGTGTCGAGTAGCTCAGCGTATGCTCGATCCAGAGTTGCCAACCTCAGAGAATAAAATTATCAATTTTCGTCTTTAAAATTATCATGTAGTCGATATGCACGTTATAATTGTATAAACAAGTAATAATACTACTACACTGAGAAAAATTGTAGGTGTCGTACTTAAAAAGGTAGGTTACATGTTTAATTCCTGTAGTTTTTGGACTTAACGTACAGCAGACGTATAACTGAAAACGCATGTTTTATAATACTTTCTGTATAAATGTTCCATCTATACGTACTTTCCGTATGAAACAATGTAGGCGGTCAGGATCTCACATACAAATGGACGTATATAACATATAGCTAAGGAATATAACATAAGTATGTGATATACGGAAAATTGCTAGATGTCATACACCCTGCAACGGCATGATGTAACACCTAAGGGTAGTGGCTATGTAGCATATGGATAAAGTATGCTCCATACTGATTTCTGTAGTACGCAAGAGGATCCCGTATATTTGTATATACAATATACCGCTGTCCGGAGAACGTATTTTTTCAGTGTAATAGTAGCAATAATATACAATAAACTTATCTAGTAATCTTCAGTTTCGAACTCCAAACCCGCGTTACTGTCCTTCCATTTTCTTAAAAAAAATCCTTATTAACATTATTCTAAACAACAACAATATTTCCACCCTGTAGTAAACGTAATTGAATTTTAAGAATGGTTGCGGAGTTGTCATTTGCCAATTCTCACGTATTTATTGATTTATGTTAAAAACCTTGGTGTATTTTTTATAATTATTTAATGCGCATCAACAATTTACTTCTACAGACTCCTTCTTCGCTAAGCGGTTAGCGTACGTGCCCTTGGTGTGGTAGACCCGGATTCGATTTCCGGCCTGAGCTCATGTGGTTCGGCTTCCACGTTAAGAGGCCTCATCCCGGCGAAATTAAAATACCGCTAATTTTACAGTAATTATGTGATATCTTCAAATAGATAAAAGATAATTGAAATGTGGAACAAGAGCGCCCTAGACAATATTATTTTGCGTGAGTGACCGTTATCACAAGTCACCTAGTGGCTTTCCGTTTTCGGCTTTTTAGAAACGCAAAAATAAATGCCGATTTTCAAAATAGCTCGAAATCGAAAGCACATAAGTGAGTCGTGGTAACGGTATCTCATGTAAAATATTGTCTAGGACGCTCTTGTTCCGTATTTCGATTATCTTTTCTCTATTTGAAGATATCACATAATTACTGTAAAATTAGCGGTATTTTAATTTCGCCGGGATGAGGCCTCTTAATCAGTAGGTCCACGTCTCATATAGCCTCGCTGCTGAAAGTTACGTTAAACTCAAATTTATTTGCACATAAAAACTGCAAATAGTATGCGTTCTAAAATTACCGTAAGTGCACTTATTAAATGCATTATCGCATATAGCATTAGGACCTAAATTAACGTCTATCACGATAAATTATCGTATGGTTGGCAAGCCTGGCTCGATCTAGGGCCTAGGTGAAAATTGAAATTTACACGAAAAGAGAAGACATGTACAAACAGAGAATCACGGTATATCAGGGTTGTCATTTTAAAACCTGGGATTCAAGTACTCCAAAACACAACAAAAAAATCTACTTCTTTTGAACACTAAGCATTTTCTTTAAGTATTTTGACACAACTTGGCTTGTGTCACAATATCTAAGATCGACAAATTTAAATTTCACATGTAAAATTATTTAAAACCTCGAAAATTTTAAATGAATGGAAACTCACCAGACATCGTCTTCTTTGTTCAAGATTTCGGATACCTATAGTCGACATGGAAATTTAAGTGTTTAAAGTATTGTTGCGTTAATTTATTTTTGGTTTGTAATTGTTGATTTGTTAAAAATAAATTTAAGGTATTTGCTAAATGAAAATTGTAAGCTATTGCATTTTTAATTTTTTTTTTTAAAAAAAACGTTGCTTTTAAGCGTTTAATGGCGAAACGTTTAGGACACATTCTTTATAAGCAAGTAATAAACTGATGCTTCGGAACCCTTACAACTTTTGTACAAATATATTTTTTCTTTAGGATTGTAGAACTTTCGTAGACACAATAATTCTGTTTATTATCTCTTTACCAATGTTTATCATGGTAACTCTTTACTAAATGTGTATCACCTTTTAAATAGCTACAAAAGTAACTTTTTCCTGTCGAAAGAGGAAACGACGTCTGTCTAGCCTCAATGGGCTACCTTGTCCAGTGTGTTATTTATTTAATTTATTTCTTTGAATGTGTTTTTAGAAAGAAGACAGAATGAAAATAAAGATTAAGAGACTTCCTCTTTATGGGGATTGCGAATCGCCCACCCATCCGCGGAGAGTACACAGGCAACCAAAATCTCATAGTTTACTTGTGAAAAACTACGTTTGTTTAAATATATGGGGCCTTATGCTGAGTCGTTCTGACGCGTGATTAGTGTCATACTAAAGAGTTCGACTAACATGTTTCCTGCAGTAGTCAGGCCTTAGTATGACGCTAATCTTACGGCAAAATGACTCTCCATAAGGCTAAAGGAGTTCAATAATATATATCGGGTGTTCTAAAAATTGCGTCCACAGCGAAAATGTTATATGATGTTATGCCCTTCGAAGCTTCTTCCTTCAGCCGCTAGGGGGAATCAAAGTTTCACAATGTGGCAACGTCGCAGATTAAATTGGAGCCATTAGCATTACTCTACGAATACAACAAGCAGTTGAATCGATTGCTACACTAATAAGTGATGCTAGTGTCAATCAATATCGATTTTAGCTGCCATCTGGAAAGAATTGATATAACTATTTGATAGATTGGTAGATCTAATCTATGGTTCTTTATTTGCGACGTTGCCACATAGTGCAATCTGTGTCTCCAGATGAGGAGTCGAAAGGTATATATATATAGGTTTATTTTGACTTGTGGAATAATGCTCTGTGATCCGTGGGCACCATTTTTAGAACACCCGATATATATCAAAGAGTCGTGGAGTCTAGTGAAAAATTTGAGATGTAGCATTTCTATAAACTCTGGAAGTAACGTTAATAAAGAATACAAATATTATATTCTCGTTAAGGATTCGTCAAACAAGTGCATCTTCTTTTAGTCTTAGCCAGCAAGTTGACGTTCGCTGTATTGAAAAGTGGTGAACCATATAGTAGATAGGTCGAATGACCGTTTAGTGAAGTCTACTGATAACTGCAGTAGACATGTGTGTATTCTGGAGAAGATATTTGATATGTTACGTAATGTTGAGAGTTTTGCGTTAACATTGTTGGATGTGAGTTTTTAGAGAGATACGCTTATCTAATCCTATATCAAGATAATTATCTATTCACTGTGGTCTGACGTATGTGTTAATTACTAAGAGAATGAGAATCTTTTTAAGTACCTTTGCCTGTGAAATATGATTGAGTTTTGTTTGCATTGATGTCCAGTTGCCAATTTTTACACCATATCACAAACTTCTTGATTTTAATTTCCAGGCTGATTTGAATAGTTTCAATTCGGTTTGAAGAAATCCAATATGCAGTGTCACTGGGTTACAGTTTAAAATGTGTTCTATCTGAATGAACAATTTGACGTAGATAATATAGAACAGGGGTACTAATGTAGACTCTTAAGGTACGCCTCTACCGATCTGGATAGGTTATGACTTTTAATTAGTAGTACGGTTGAATAGAAATAAATAAATTCAGCATATAACTGTAGTAGGTATATTCATACGAGTGAGCTTATATAGTAAGCCATCTATTCACACAGTATCAAAAGCACTGCTAAGGTCAAAGAAGAAAACTCCAAGTTTGTGATCTCATTGTAGAGCCTTATGAGCGTATTTATAGATACGTACGGTTTGATAGATAACATTGTAATGTGACTGGAAACCAGCTTGATTATGTTGAATTGTTCGCTGTCTTGAAAATATGTATGTAAGTGTAAAATCTTTTTTTTTCAAGAAGTTTAGAGAGAGTGGATGTTAATGTAATTGGCCGGTACATTTTAGAATCACTGTTACTCTTGCCTGGCTTTGGAATGAGGTAACATCGGTTCCATGAGGTGTACATACCCAGAAGCGGATTGTAGTGTATAGCGAACTGAGGGAATTATAAACAAATCAGGAGCTCGTTTGAGATGTTTAGCCTGTATATTGTTGAGGACAGAAGCAATGCACGGTGACGTCAACCAAGAGTGCGTCATCATGATTGTCAGCGTGTAGATCAGTGAGATCGAGGGTAGTAATATCTTGATGATGACTGATGAGGTTTCGATTGAGCCTTCCTCTTCTTTAATTCTGTATTATTTCCGGGTGCTGGAACGTAAGCGGATTTGTCTGACAGTAGTGAGCGAAAGAACTGTAATTTATTATCAATTGTGGATCCATCTCGATCGTCGATCTTATGTGGTAGATTCGAGTAAGGTGTAAGTTTATATTTTTGGCGTAGTAGTTTCCGAGATTTGCCTGGATTGTTCTTTTGAAGTATTTGGAGCTGTGAGTAGAAGTAGTTACTTTTCTATTCTCGGTGTGCTTGGATGTCCTGTGTGATGGAAGTCGATTGATGTTGGATTTGATATTAAAGTCAAGCTGTTGTTGATAAATCCGGTGTAGAAATATCTTGAATTGTAGTTTTGCTATTATTATTATCTGAGGAAATTGTTCTTGTTAGGAATTTATCTTCGTGATAGGTATATGGTGTTGCGTAACTTGGGTGATGGCTGCTAGAAAGAGAATATAGGTGCGTTCAATATCTTGAGGTTCTTTTTGTGATATTGGTATCTTGAAAGTGATTGGTAATAGTATCTTAGTAAGCAGTCCAGTCCGTTAAATAATACTATTAAATTGTGGCGGTGTTATGACATTTGATTTTGGTTCCAATTTAGAAAGGCACAACCACATGATCTTATCACACTACGTACTTGACGTTTGACCTTGGGCCACAGTCCGTAACATTTTGCGTCAACGCATTGCGTTTTAGTTTGTGATAATCGATAGCAGTTAAATCCTTTTTCAGTTATATCGGTTTTGCGGTGCGTACATTATGTACAACAGATTTTCAGAAGGCTGAAGCGAAATGACTCATCATGTTGCCGTGCACACAGCTCTGGTTCATATATTCCAGCTAATACTGTGAGAATTTGACGCAATATGTGCACTAGCTAACGATAATGTGATAAATCAGTGGTCACCTGTTGCGTCCTGATGGGAAGTTGGAATATAGCATTTGAGAGGAGTTGTTTTACTTTTTGAACCATCCTAGTATAAATAAATATATTTTTAAAAAATATATAGATTTTGTTTTGTGTGAAAGTATGTTTATTTTGGTTTTGTATAAATAAATTAAATATTGTATTTTTTTGTATTTGCAGTGCCCTTCAGTAATGCAACTATCGAAGCAGCAGCCCATTCCAGAGTTCGACGTGAAAATAATCGCCAGCCGGAGGTACGTCATTTGGAAAGACCCTAAAGATAAACAGGAGAACGCAAATAATTCAATACCCGTTTCACGCCCTTCGCTCACGGCGCCTGGCCACTTACACCAAAAGGACGATGCTCAAATCCAAAACGGTGACGTTTCAGAGGTAGGTACCAGCCCAGACGAAGAACTGTCTCTTCAAAGCATTCACTCGGATGACGCTGTTCAAAGGTTAGATATTGAGAGAGAAAAGGCTTTGGAAAAGCAGAGAACTAATGATTTCATAGCAGACACCAAAAATGACACTTCTTCGCCCCAGCAACCTTTGTCCCTGCCACCAATTGATACTCGACAAACAACTACAACGCAGTCACAATTTACGAAATCTGTTGAGGAAACACATAAAAAGGTGCATTATAACAAGGAAACCAAGGAAAGTGTCTACCAATATAGACAGTCGTCGTTCGATGAAAAACCACTGCCAGCCTTACAGAACAAAGGGCAGAAGGACTTTCTGCAGGTTCCCTCATCTGAACAGAATGGCACAATGTCCCTTTTGGACACCCATCAGGATGTTCAAGATGTTGGCGCTGCTTTACAATACGACATGGGTACAGACGAGAATGAGGCACCTTTGGGGAGATATGAACGACAAAACTTCAAAGAATCCGACGAGTCTTCCAATGAGAAACACATGGTGAACGGGAAAACGCCTAAATATTTGAAGAAAGACATGCAACCAGTTGGTGTAGTGGCAGGAACTGTGGAAGTGGGGAAGGGCAAATCGTCACCGTACTTGAGAAGAACATCTTCACGAGCAAAAGCTGACTCCAGGAGAAAACAGAGATACAACAACTTAGATCCCAAAAGACTTAATGTAAGACCCAGATCGTTCTCAGTGTTGGAGCCAATAGGAGTGACCGTAACAGGGGAGCTGGTTTATCCAAAACCACGGAAGAAGTCTTCATTGCCAAACAGAATTATGGACACGGCAGAATGGTAAGTCACATTATTCTTTTATTAATACTATTTGCTTATTATGATATTATTAATAGTATCAACTTTACAGCAATTTAGTTTTGCATTTCAGGTAACTTAATCATTCAGTAACTATTCTGTTATTTAGACATTCTAAGAAAGATTTATTCTCCGCACTAGATAACTATATTTTAAAATTCATTTCAAACAGGTGAGCCGTTTCCGCATGATTCAATGACCAAGTTTAATTTTTGTATATTGAATTAATATATTATGTATTACAAAATTTTAGTTTCATACACTATGAAATATTGAAGTAGAAAAAAGTCAAATTAAAATCTCCATTCGTTTCAAAGTCAAAGAAAAAATTATTTTCTACACAAGTCAACTGAAAAACAACAGCCATAAAGACAGTACCAAATATCCAACCCTTATCTGAAAGACAACGTACAACATCCACTGCCACACAGTTAAGAAATGTCAACTGGATAAGATTGTGTGCCAGTACTTTTCGTCTAGCAATATATATAATGTGTCGCTGATACGAAACGCTTATACTTCTCAAACAAGTTGTGGAAGAAACAATTCTTAGGGTGTACTCTTACTATAGTACTCGCGCCGAGTCGTGAAGCTTGGGCTCTAAACCAATCATAGAAATATTTTGCTTGAGTTCCGATGCATCGGAAAACTTCGGTACAATTCGTGGAGCCGTTTCCCGAGCGCACACTTGGAGAAACGTCAAACAGCTGAAATTCACCAACAATGTTGCCAAAGTTTGAAGACATAATAAATTAATATTTGAAAAAAGCATTTAAATATTACCAATAGTAACACCCCCAACATTAACCAGTGTAATAATAACACGAATAGTAACAACGAAAATATAACGCAATTTAAAAAAAATTAACAAAACGGAACTTGGCGCCAATCCGACAACACTGTACTCTCGGGAGATGTTTTCCGTGTAGCGTGAGAGACGACACTGACAAAATTTGATGGGTGGGGGTTGACGAATGGAACACCCTCCCGTTCTATTGGGTGGTGAAATCAGTAGATCTAGGTCAAGCTTCACGAGTCGGCGCGAATACTATAGTAGTTACCGTTTTATATATATATATAGGGCAGAATTTGGGGGGTGCAGCCCCTTCGTTGTAAATATGCACTATCTAAAATACCTAAGAAGCTAGCAGTGAAAGTAGCAACAGTTTCCGAAAGTTTCTGCCATCATGTTTCCGTTTAGGGCGTAAAAGAAAGAGGAGTTTTGCAAAAGCAATACTTCAAGTTGATTTTCTGGAGGTTGAAGGAAAAAGATTCACCAAACAAAGCAATATAACATTTTATCAAGTAGAAAAGAAAACAAAAGCCAGGAAGAGAGAAGAACAATTTTTCCTGCATATCATTTGCGACTCTCTTTAAAATAAACCCCTGCGTTCTATGTATCAGCAAAATCAAGTGTAAAAAAATATCGTCACATGTCACCTTGAAGAGTTTCAATGTGATTAGATATATATGCAACACCTTATTATGAATATAAGAAGGATAAGTCTTTATTTAGTGAGTTTTAAAGCCATATGCACAAAGCAAAGAAAACTGTCTCTAGCATTTATTCGTAGATAACAAATTTCCGACTTAGTGTAAATGAACGGAAGTTATTTTGTTTATTTATTCCATCTTCTTCGCTGGGGAAAAAGAAACTATAGTTATACTTTGAAATAGGTAATGCTCTTCCGGGACGCTTAATGCGTTTCCTTCTGCCTTGTTAATTGCAATTACAAACAAAAGTCTAAGAGGAAACCTAAAAGCCATGAAAAGGGTAATAGACTCTGCCGGAATAACTGATATTTGTGGTGCGAAGATTCTCTCTACCTTAACTTATCCTAAGATAATATTTGCTTCAATAGTACTTGTGAGTCATTTATAACAATAATAATAATAATAATAATAATAATAATAATAATAATAATAATAATAATAATAATAATAATAATAATAATAATAATAATAATAATAATGTGCAGCAAATCCACTGATTCACTCTTCACATATATTTTAAAGAACGTCGCAAGTGTTATACAGGAAAATATTGTTCTTCACTCTTCCTGGCTTCTTCTTCTCCGAGATATATTAGTGTTCGAAATTATTACGAATCTTGGAATTTTGTGTAAATATTCTCGTTTAATCCTGCGCTGAAGATAAGACGCGATTTCTGCGATAAGCGACCGACCCTTAAAGGGGAGAAAGATGGGTTGAAAGTTTTATTTATTTATTAGTCACCGATTACGGGAAAACAACATTCACATTTACAATAGTCTTACATAATTAAAAACTTTATAAATACTAAAACAGACAACAAAACAAAAGAGAGGAAGTTAAAAAAATAAACATACAATTAATAGCAGAAACATGAGAAAACACAAGTAAGAAACATATTTGTAGTAATTCCACCAATAAGATATGCAAATATAAAAATAGAACCTTGTAAAAGCTATAAACCGAATCTTTCACGACAGAAATGAAAGCAAATTTTTGTCGTTTTGCAGATCTCCAAAGCTATTAATAGAAGTTTGAATATTTTCGATAAATCTTATTCCTCTCGTGCGAAGTATGGGCATTCACCCAGTAGTACATGAAAAAGAAAGCACGTGATACGACACCAATGAAAATTTCATTTTCATTACCTGGAAGTGTACAAGCCTATTTTCCATTCGGATTCATTGAATATTTAAGTAATTAATTATTTCAAATGATGGCAATTGATAATTAAAGTAAAATTACAGAGGTTGTTCAGCCTACGTTTGGCCGATTTCGTTCCTTCCCCCTCCCGGGCAGAATGGACTCACCCGACCTGGCTCGTGGCGTCCTGCCTGCGTGTTGTACAGTGTCTTTCAGGGAACGGAGTTATTTTTCCGCGCAGACGACAAGAACGCACAAAGCAGGACTATTGTTGTGAGTGTTGTGTTAAATTTGTTTCCAAGTGTGTGGGTTTCCGCTCTGTGACCAAAATGCCGCCCAAACTAAGCCGGATTTGGGAAGGCTATGTTGCGGCTCTTTATGACGCCCACTTTAGTGTTTCTGTCATTAGAAAACTGCGCAAGAAGAATGGTTGCAACATCAATTTAACTGGAATAAAAAATGTTATTAAAAAGTACAAGGGCAACAAAGCTTCACCATTTGAATCATCAACGAAGTTGCCTAGTAAGTGGGAATGCACCAAGGCCACCTCCACCATGCAGAGTAAACTTTGCAAAATGGCAATGCAGGAAAATCTGCCAACACAAAGGTGTATGGCTAATCGTCTTGACGTGTCTTTGGGGACTGTGAGCCGGACGTTACACCATCAACTCAAGCTGGAAAAAGTCATGAAAGATCGCGGCCATCTTCTCACGGATGCCTACCAAAAGGAATGAAAGTATAATGCCCGGAAGCTGTACGAACGCCATCTGGCAAAACAAAGGTGGATGTACGTTGTAACGCTCGATGAAGCATGGATTTACCTTTCCGACTGCGGCAAACCGAGAGCCATCATGTAGCGAGAGAAAGGCGCCAAGAACTTCAGAAGGTGGGTCCGTGTCTGTAAAGAATCCTTCCCAAAAGGTCGTTACTGGCTACTGTTACCGAGGTAAACTGAAGATTCGTAAGATAGCGAAGAACTGCAAAATAAATTCGCAGTATTTTCAGGAGTAGATCATGCGGCCCATCTACGAGCATGAGATTCCAACAATGTACGGAAATAACGCCAATCTGGTGCGCATGCACATGGACAAGGCCTCATCACATACCTCACGATCGTCTCTCGCATTCTACAGGGAGATGGAGGAGGCAAGTGGTATACAGGTGATACCTTTCAATGAGGTACCTGTTAAATCTCCAGATGCAAGTCCTATGGACTGTTGTGGATTTGGATTGCTGAAGCATTCTCTGGGAAAACGGCGTGTGACAACTGTGGAAGGAGTTTGGAAAATGTGCAAAGGGAATATGACAAGATTCTCCTCCCAGTTCTTCAGAGAAGCCTATTACAGTGGAAATTACGCTGTCGGGCTATTGTTAGGAACCAAGGGAAACACATCGAGCACTTACGGACCTGGCGCCATGGATTCTTCTAAATTTTTAGGTAAGTCGAAATTAGCCAAATGTAGACTGAACAACCTCTGTATAAGAAACGTCTACGGCCCGAGATATGTTATTGTATGAAACGTTATAAACGTATGTAAGATGTTTTTGCGTGACGTTGTCACTCACAAACCCCTGATTAATTCAGTTTTATTCATAGAGATTTAGCGAATCAAGAAGGCTAATCGTTCATTTGGACTTTGTCAGGAATTATTTAGAGCCTACCAAAGGTGATTATGCCCTTAGAAATACTGTGTTACATATATAAATCGTTTTTAGATGAGCCAAATTTCATAGTGGTGGACACAAGCTCGTTTTTTTTTATACCATCACGCGAAAACACCGTTGATTTATGCAACCCAACTAACATTGCTGGTTTGCGGGCAAGTATAAACAAAAGGATTGATTTGTCATTTGTATCTCAAAACTATTCTGGAGGCCTCTGAGGTACTAAGGTGATAATATATGAAATATAGAGTTACAATTAGCAGGTTAAGTTCCGCGTAGGTTCTATGAGATTACAGTAAAGTATGTAGAGGTCACATAAGATGCATGGGACCTATATGTCGACCCTGTGTTCTGTGTTGCTACTTCCATAAGAGGCTGTCGGTCCGACCTTGGTGATTATTCGTTAAAATAGACCGACGGAGCGCTGGGGAAAGTAATCTGCTAACGCTCCTGTAATATTGCATTTTTTAAATTTTAATCATTAACGGCTCTACGGGAAGAAACACAAAATTTGTCGCTGCACTTAACGTATTAAAATGATTTTAAGTACATTAACTTCATCGGGAATCGAAACTGGGACTTTTGCATGAAAACGAGAGCTTAGCTGCATGGGGGCTCAATGTAATTTGGAGGATAGAGATCTAATAATTTCTGTTGTTAGAAAGGGGCACAACTAAACTACTCTAAGATATTAGTCATGCGGAAACTCCTAATGTGACTCAAGTGGAAACTACCTATAAATATAGTATGCATATTTTCGACCAACAATAACCAAATATAGAGTTCCTTTCTGGCTAAGCGGTTAAGGTAAGCGCCTTTGGCGTGGGAGATCCGTGTTCGATTTCCGGTGGGAGCACATGTGGTTGAGATTCCACGTTAATCAGTAGGTTCCGTTTCATATAGCCTCACTGCTGAAAGGGACGTTAAACACAAAATAAACTCAACTCAACTTAATAACCAAAAATAGATACTTAAGTAATAAAACGTTACTAAAAATACACAATTTTTAATATTGAAGCTCAACCTTTTAATTTTCGTTTTAGTGGAGTACCAGTGTTAATGAACTAACCGACAAACTGAAATCACATCGAAATAAGAAAAAAAGTTTCGTGTACGCATGTGGGAGAAAGTACATAGTTTCGAAGATAAGGCTACCTAAAAGCGTACAAAAAATTGCAGCTTGCGTCATTCCAAATACGAGGAAATGTGGAACTGGTGTCCCTGGTGGCCATTTTACTGCTGTCAAGGTTTCCTTTTTGCCTACTTTGGACGCACTTTTAACCCTTTTGGGATTATAAAGAAAACTTTTAGGCTTTGAGTTAAGCAGCTACTCCATCATCACTATTTATTCTCGAATTTTGGTTTGTACCTCTTTTTCTTCAGAATAAAGCAACCTTCCAAACGATAACGTCCCTAGATATACTTGAAAAGGGATTCCTTTCTAAATAAGTTTATATCTATATAGAGAGTGGATTTTAAACTGGATACCAGTGCCTTTTATCTCAAAGTAAACAATGATAAGGAAATTGTAGAGGGGAGGGAAGAGAAGAAGGAAGAAAGAAACCATATACTCTGTCTGATGATTATGTCGACGACATACGTCTGTGTCCTTGGATCCCATACTCGTAAAACCTTTTAGACAGCATTTTCGAGAGAACAAAATAAACCCATTGTATGGTACATTTGAAGACCAAAAAGATGACGTTATGACCCTCACCAACTTGACGACCTCTTTCTCAAAATACATGTGACCTGTTTCGCAATGCATGTACGACTGAACAATAAAAAAAATTCAGCAGTAATAGATGTTAGACGAGTATATTTGAGAATTCTCTTAATAACATGTCTCGCATTTGTGCTCTGTGGGGGTATTCCTTGCAAACCAATGCACGTTGCTGACATATCAAATTTTGGATGGCTTAGGTGTGACTTTCTTTACGGTGATATAGCACTACTCCTCGGTTCCTCGTGTTCAGAATAACTCATGTTGTAATGTATTTTTTCCCGCTTTTGGACGGGCCTAGCTATCAAACTATACACTTTTCTCCATAGGCCATATACTTTTTTTTCTTATTTTGATTTCAGGATTCACTTCTTACAGTTTGTCGGTATAGTTCATTAGCATCCTGCATATACATGGTTATTCATATACAAGGTATTTCAAAGCAACACCGACAACGTTTGGGAGGTGATTCCTGATACCAAGGTAAGACAAAGAGTATAGACCATCTTGGGTGCACAAATGCTTTCTTTCAGAGTTATAGGCTGACAAAAATATGAAAAAAATAGCTTTAAAGATCCATAGCTCCAAAACCGTGGGATCTCTCGTAATCGGGTCAAGACTTCACTTAGGAATTAATATTTGAGATATCCAAAAAGAATCCTAAGATACTCTTGCAATAATTTTATAGAGGGAGTTTGGCTACGGGCATATGATTTGAAATACCCATCAACTACCTCTGAAAAATTGTTGCGGAAGTACCACAGGATTCTGGAACTTGGATATTGCGATAGAACACATACTAATTCCTCACTGAAGTCTGAATCCGAGTATGATAGTTCTCATAGTTTTGGAGCTATGGACCTTTAAAGTTCAGTTTCTCATATTTCCGGCAGCCTATAACTCCGAAAGGAAGCATTTGGGCACTCAATTACGTCCATACTTTTTGTCTTATCTTCGTGTCAGGAATCGCCTTCCAAATGTTGTCGGTGTTGTTTTGAAACACCCTGTATTAACTAAATTGATTCGTTTGAAATAAGGGGGCAGGTGGCTCAGTGGTAGAGCGTTCATCTCCGGTGCTTGGGGTCCCTGGTTCGATCCCAGCTCGCGTCGTGTGGACTTTGTGGTGGACAAACACCGTGCTCGTGGGTTATCCCGTTTCCTCCCATTTCTTCATTCCACCATTTCACTCATTTCTCATTATTACCGTTTCGTTTAGCCTAACCGGCATAATCGTGGGACGTTAAACTTAAAGATTTCATTTAATTTTCTCGTTTGAAATAAATTCATGAACATGATTAATCAACTACTCCTTCAAGGCCTACCAGGAGGTCGCAACCCATAGATTGAGAATCACAGTTCGAAAACAATAAATTATTCAAGAACTCTATCATTGATCTTAAACTTTTTTCTGTTAAAAAGAAATAAAATTTCATTGGTGGAAAGCAATATAAAAAAATATTGAAGATGGATATCTTTTAATAAAAGAGGTCGTAGATACGTCTTCCCCCTCCTTCTGTTTCTAGAGCACTGGGCAACTGACACTTCCGCAATTCTTAAGACGGGAGAACTTATGGATCACGATATGCGGCAATCAACCAATCACAACGAACAACCGACATTTCTACAACAGAAAAACTTTTCAACTACCTTCATTCATAACGACAATAGCGGGGAATTTTTTTCTTTCGTTTTGTTTTTCAACTTATAAAGAAACTAAAATCATTTAGTACAACTTTCCTATTTTTCTCTATTGTAAAAGAAGAAACTTCCTCCTTCGAACGTTATTTATAAAATTCCAAAACAACTTATCTTTTATTTAGTTTAATTAAAATAGGGATAATTATTCAATAAATTTGGAGACAAAGCTTCTGAGACAGGCTTGCCAATCACACAAAAAATCTACCGTGATATATGGTAATTTAAGGCTTAATGCTATACGGTAATACCCTTGCGATAATAGATGAACATCACACGCTTCTTTTTGCAGTTTTTGACTCTGCAAATAAATTGTACATGCATTAAGTAATTATAAAACACACACACACTGAGATTTTTAACAGTCATTCCCGCTAAAATAAATCAATAACGATTTGAGAATTCGTAAATGGATCCACTCTTGACACTGACGACGGTTTGGAGTTCGAAACTGATGATTACTAGATAAGTTTATTACATACAATATTGTTGCTATTATTAGTAGTATTATACCCATAACGAATATACGATAATTTCTTTTGTACGATAATTTTACATATGAAAATCAATAATTTTGATCTCTGAGGTTGGCAACTTTGCTCTGAGACAAGTTACACTTGGATTATTAACAATGACTGACAACAATGGTAAACTAAGTTGCCCAAGTTATACATACATATTTTAATGTATCTTCAAGTCATTCGATTGGTAGTGCTCCCTCCTGGCCTGTTGACTAATGCGTGTGCTTTCTGTGTATATACCCCAGTAGCACGCCGACGTGGGACCCATATTTGTGCGACATCGGCCAATGTCGGCGTCGTGGATCTAAACTGGCCCACAATAACCCACCAAGTTCCCATATGGGTCCCACATGGGAACTTGGTGGGCTTGCCGAGGTTGATTTACTGATATGGGTCCCACGTGGGAACTTGGTGGGCTTGCCGATGTTGATTTACCGATATAGGTCCCACGTGGGATATAAATAGGCTTGCCCACCAAAAAGAAAAAAGCATGGAAACATTTCCTTTTTACAATGAATAAATTTGAAACACATGAAATTAACATTTTGATGGTTCTGTGGCAATTATTTGAAAAAGTAATTTTTCGATTCGGCCTCGATCTATGTCGAATCGATGTCGATCGGAGTACGCAGATTGTTTGTCAACTGTTCACAGTTTTAAAACCATAACACCGTATGGCGCCACAAGCGGTGCGAAGCGAGGGAAAAGCAGGAAATATACTTATGACTGTTGTTTGTTTTGGTTTTACCATCAATTCGACGAAATCGTATTTATTATTGAAGGTGAGTATTAAAATTATTTTTCTTCCATTAATAGAATGCATATTTTATCTTTGATTTGCATGAACGATGTCGACTATAGATAAAGAGATCCACATAAACTGTTCCAAATAAATTTTGGCTAGTTTATAGTCCGCGCTCGATGCAAGAAATCTGGTACTGGTTTTGTTGTTACAGGTGCAAACATGTGTAGATATCACTATACTTAGTCGTGAATAATTTTGATTTATGGTCTTCAAGCATAGGAGGAGGCTCAGGCCGAGACGGCCAAACATTGGAACAAGTTTATTTACTACTTTAAAAAAATGCGTTAAAAAGTACTTTAAATTGACAGATTATGACAAATGGAGGTACTATCGAGCTATTGACTACCGAATTGGCACATTTTCGCATAGTTTCAGGTTAGGTTAAGATCAGCAAGATTTTACTTTGTATAAAACAGTGGTAGATGCACACGCATCACAACTATTTGTGTTAAGTACAAGGGACACAGTGTTGATAAATATAACTTGTAACTCCATTTTAAGTAAGTTAATTTACTATTTTGCTCCTTGTACTTAATAAACTTTAGGTGAGCGCATACTTTCGCTGTTCTGCGCAACGTAAGATCTTGAATCCAGCTGTTGGTGTAGGGGAAGAGCATCCGCCTGTCACGCAGCACTTTGGCAGTTCGAGCGTGGGTTGGAATCCCGCGCAGGCCTGACTGAGGCTTTCCTCCGCCCCACAATGAGAATGCCGGGATAGTACGTTCTTTGAAAGGCCAGGGCCACATCCTGTCCAAATCCTAGTTTTACCTGAAGGATCGATCCCTTCTTTTTGTCCTTCCCATGAGTAAATAAATAATCAAAATAAGGTCTTGCCGGTTAGGTCATGTTAGGTTAGTTTCTGTCTGCCACTACGTTGGTTTGCCTGTAACCGCCATTTGAAAACTAGAATTGGCCATGAAAATACAGATTCACACGTAGGTTACTTAGCCTGTGATTGTCACTTAGAAACTAGAATTGCCCCCCCCCCAAAAAAAAGCTAGCTAGGTTGGTCAGATCTCTTTTGAAATAACTTACAGGCTGATGTGCCAGCCATGAAACAAGTTAAGGAAACAGTACAGTGAAATATTCTGATGTAGACCTATCTTTATTTCCATGCAACATTCGCTACCTTATTTTTTTCTTGGTATTATGTTTCTGTTCATAAAGATATGTTTTTATGTATCTACACACAAGTACAAATATCTATCGTACTGGGGTAACTGGAAGTTCTGAGCAGTGACGTGTAAAACTTAGAAAAGTCATTGAATTTGATCTTGGCAAATAAGTGAGAACGTTGCCCTGGGAAAACTTGTTTGAATAGTAATTGAGTGTGAGTGAATTAAGTTAACGTTTTGAACAAGTTGTTGAGCTTCCAAGGACGGGACCTGGAGTTTCACGCGGGATACACCCCTTTTGAAGGGGGATTATACCCCCTTCTGTGCCCTCTGTGGATGAGTGGATAAGCTCGTCGTCTTGGAATCAAGGAGTCTCAGGTTCAATTGCCGGTTGGGGACACAAGAGTTGAGGATCCCTCGATAAACTGTAAGTCCCATTCTTAGGACGTCATCATCATCCCGTTGAAGACAAGCACCATGAGTTCACCTTGTCCAGAGACCTTCGAGTCAAAGACCTGTCTTCGTGCAGAGCACCGATCAGAACCATCTTACCCTTCCCCCTGGTCCGATTTTCTTCCGCGACCAGATTGACCTTTCGTTTCAGCCAATAAAAATACATTAAAGTTGCATTCGAATTCGTCACTGTTCATTTTTAGAGCACCCCCGTTTTCATTTTCTGGGCATCGTCACTTCGCTCGGCAGGGTTGGCTGGTTTAAACCAAGGCTTAAACCAGCTTTTTTTTTTTTTTTCAAAAAAACCAACTAGTTTAAACCAAAAAACGAAAAATGTTCGTAAAAGTGTAAGTGTTTGTAAAATCTTGATGAACACACATTTGTGGGTTATCACGTTTCACTCCCGTATATTATTCGTATTATATTCAGATCTAAATTCCCCATTCATTATTCAAAATGATTATGCTACAAAAGCAACATTTCTTTGCATAAGTTTATAAATGTTTGTTTTGTGATTTTTTTTGTAGTTGGTATTATTGTTATGTAATTACAATCAAAGAAAAATTCTAAATATTGTTTCGTTTCAATGTTTACTATTGATAAATTACATCGAAATGCCGTACTTTGTGTGTGTGTGGGGGGGGGGGGAATTACATACCCCACGAGAGGCATTTAGTGAAATGAGAAGTATCTTTGGTATCTATTTATGTATAAATGAGTCTGAGCCAAAGTGGACTCAAATAATTTGTATCTTTATCAGGGTTTGCCCAAGTGGGCTCAGCCCGAAAAAAGCCACCGGGTTTTTTCGGGTTGGACCCACCTGGGTTTTTGAGCTTTTTCTTAATATATTACTGATACAACCAAGATGATCACATTGAAAGTGATTTTTATCAGATTTTGAACTTTCCTTGGGCGAATTGAATGCTTTCCCGTTAAGGTATACAACATTCAACATAAGACCTTTATCAAGTTCTGAATGCACTGAATGAATAAAAAACCCTTACCTTGGCTTGAGATAATTAAGTAACAAATTAATGTATGGATTATGCTTATAGCCTATTTGAAGGAAGAAAAAAAAGCAATTTTATATTTTAGAAAATACTTTCCGTGAATCGTGTGCTCGCCAACTCGGCGACGCCGAGGAACGTTGTCCCTTATACGTTTGACGCGTTTAAAGCCATAGATGCCGGTACTACCAGTAAACATGTAGTGCATTAGTAAAACTATTATTATTATTTCTTACCTTTGATGGTAACACAAGTATTCTTCAATAAAATTTAGTTTTCCAACAACAACAGTTTAGTGCAGTTATTTGTAGGTACTCTTCAAATAAGCATTCTGTAGAATCAACACCAACAAAAGCGTAAAAATTCGTCAAATTTAAGAAACTCGATGCTCAGAGTTCCGAAAACTACGTACCCCTTACTATTTTAAGTGCTGAATTCGAACTTTCGTACTAGTGGAAGTTTCGATGTACAGTAAAGGGAGCTGCATTTTCGAGGGAGGAGGAAAAAAAAAAAAAAAACGTCCCGAAAGAAGTTCACGGGAAATTCCTCCAATTGAACGCACAAAGCATCGGAACTGAATACCTCAACAATATAACTATTTATTTTATGGTGTAAGACATTTAATTTCCTTTAAGACATTCTGAAACATCCTAACTATATATAAAACTACATGAGCTGATGTAAATTATTGAGCACTTCCTGTAGGGCTACAATGATTAAATTTGGCATGATGGTAGCTTTCTGGGACTAACGGTCAGAAAAATTGCCAAAAGTGAATATTTTTAATTTTTAAGGGTTCTAAAGATGGGATGAAAAGTTTCCCCATGTTATTTAAATGGGCCTTTTTTGGACCTATAATCTCATGTTTTGGGTACTTAGAATTGGAATAAAAACTTGAAATTCGGTATGCTTGTACGTTTTCTTAGCAGAACCTAAGTAAATCAGTAAAAATTTAAAAATCCAACTTTAGAGTGGTTTTATAGGGAACTGAAATATCCTTCCCATGTTTTTTATATGGAACACATTTTACACCCCCAAATTATTGAGCACTTCCTGTAGGGCTACAATGGTTAAATTTGACATCATTGTAGCTTTTCGGGACAAACCCACAGGAAAATTGCCAAAAGTGAATATTTTTTAATTTTGAGGGGGTCTAAAGAGTGGATGAAGAATTTCCCAATGTTATTTAAATGGGCCTTTAAAAAAAACATAATCTCATTTTTTAGGTACCGGTACTTAGAATTGGAATAAAATCTTTAAATTCGGTATGCTTGTACGTTTTTGTAAGCGTTACCTAAGTGAAAAATCAGAAATAAAAATTTCCAACCGTAGAGTGGTTTTATGGGGAACTGAAAAATCTTTCCCATGTTATTTATATGGGACGTCTTCTACACCCCAAAATGTTTAGGCCCTTCCGGCATGATTATAGCATTCCAGGACTAACCGACAGGAAAATAGCCAAAAGTGAATATTTTTAATATTTTTAGGGGTCTAACGGGTGATGAAGAAATTCCCTTGTTATTTAAATGGGAGTTTTCTTGGGATACAAAATCTTATCTTTTAAATAGTTGAAATAGGGAAAGAAATGCAGCTAGCCAAAAGCTAGTTTATTTTATAAAATATGGATTATATCTTTCTTAATGGTCCTAAATTAATTTTCCTGAAAGATCCTTCTTGCAACAAGTGCTCGTGACATTCCTGTAATTCAACGCACAAGGTATTGAAAGTTAACTTCAACAATAAAAATCATTTATTTTACGCTGTTAAATTAATATATTTGGTGTTCATATTTGGCAAACGTTACTGAGGCTTCTGGGATGATTCAATCTGCATTTGTTCGTTCGTCTGCTTGTACCACACATATTGCAGGGAATCACTTCTGATCTTTTAAGTGTAAATTTTTAGAGTACAAGCACGATACACACTAAATTTCCTGTGTAGATTTTGGTGGCATACCAACGTAAAATTTCAAAATGGAGTCAATTTAGTTTTTTCAAAATAGCGGGTATGCACGCTACAAAGCGCAATTTTCGGTCTTTTAAGTCGAAATTTTTAGAGTAAAAGCACGAGGTACTTTGAATTAGCTGTATATATTTTGGCGATGATCCAACGTAAAATTTCAAAATGGCGGCCATTTTTTTCAAAACAGCAGTGAATAGAAAATTGTTGCAAGTTGTGACAATGATAATCTTGAAATATAAATCATATTTTAACACTTTTACCCCAAAGACATTGAAATATTTTGATAGAACCCAATTAAACCTGAAAGAAACCAATAAAACCGGAAAAAACCCATATGGGCCATGGTGGGTTGGGCTTTTTCAGAAAATCCCTGGTTTTTTCAAACCCTGATCTTTATTTACTTTTCTTACTGATATGCAAATTAAGTCGTCGTATTTCTTTAATTTGGACCAATAAAAGTCGTTGTTAACTAACTGGAACTAAATTAGATCTTCTGTACTCCGTAGTACTTTGAAATTGTCCATATTTAATTCTGTATAATGGTTTCACTTGTGCAACTGTTTATCTTTTTGTCCTTCTGAAATGATTCTTGACAGTTATATTAAGAAGCATGTAAAGATCAGTACAACGTATTTTTATCAGGGTTCCTTCGTGAGTGAGTCGGCAGACGTATCGCATTTGCGGCCAATTAGTCCTGGTTCCGAGTTCAAATGGAGGACAATTTATCTCGGATGTAACTCGAGAAGCAGTTTTTATTCCGCTTTAAGCTTATGTGACCCCTTCTAGCATAACCCGGCTGTTGCATAATAACATAAAGGCGAAACAAACATATTTCTGTCCATATATGATATGAATATATAGAGCAAATTATTTTAATCAAAAAATCGTGGTTTAAACAAAAAAAACTTTTTTTTCAATAAAAAACATGGTTTTTGCCAACCCTGTCGCTCGGCCAATAAAGGTCTTAAAGGACAGTGAACATTAATGAGAACTGCACTTTGACGTTAACTACATGTCAACTGAACACCCGACCTTGGTCATAAATTGTAGGTTTTCTTTGTTCAAGTCTCCTGAGTAAGTACAGTAAATAGCATATGGCATTTTGTGTGCGTGATCAAGGATTCGAGTTCTATTTTGGGGGGGGGGGGTCAGTTTGGACGCGGTTATGATTTCACTGCAGCAAGAGCTATATACCCGTCACTAGATGCTCAGTTAAACCACATTTTAACTTTTTTTTAGGCTTGCGTCGCATTTATTTCCCTATGTCATTAATTTATGTTCTAATGATAGTAATTAGTATAAAGAATTTCGTCTTTACGGTCGACTATGTCTTACGTAATGTTTTATCTTTCGTCTTTAGGATCCATTATGTCGGGTAACAGATCGTCGTTATCTAAAACTCTTAAAAGGAGGACAAAACGTCTGTTAAATGAACTTGTGATAGAGGAAAAAGTACGTAGGATAATTAATGCACCTGTTGTTACCCGTGTTCCAGTAGACGAAAATGTGTGTGCGCATTCAATCCATGAAACCAACGTTGATGATTGTTTAACTGAAAAACAGGACGGTAATGATGGTTTAATGTGTGTGTGCGGTGATTACGAGTATGTCGCTGTGTACAACAAGCTTGGAGTGAGAAGCCCTAACAACTAAAAATAAGATGTCTAGTTTGTTTATTTTTATAAACAAGTTTTTCAATTTGGAGTCCAAAATTGGCTACTTGCTATGTTCAAGCAAGTCTTACGTAACAAATCATTCAGACTCAGATCTAGTCTCAAGTAATTTATTTCTATGAAAGGCTTGCTAGTTGTTTTTCTTCTTGTTTTTAACGAGGTTGTTAATACTTTCGCCTTTTATCGGATAAATGCTATCTTCTCATGATTGTTAACTACAGAAAAACCGGGCTCGTAATGCAAACTGTGTCGTTAAATTGGCTCTATTATGAGTATACATCAATAAATAAATAAATGAAAAAATAACGTACACATTAAATATTCATTTAATTATGATATGGAGTCTATTTAGGACAAGATCAAACAAGCAGATAAACAGCGTTAGTATCTTTTAACGTTGTGCGTTAATGTAATCAGTGTATGATTTCTGCGATTTCCGGAGAGGGGGATAAATTCATCAATAGCTCAAAAAAGTGGGGTTTATTTCCACCATATCCAAGGTTGAGAGGTATTTCGAGAAACAGAGAGGAGAAAGTTCCAGCCATCCCCCTACAGATAGAATACTGGATGTAATCATTGTAACATTTTAAACATGCTTTTAAAACCATAAGTTGTCACCTGCTTATTGTGTACCTAACAGTCTAGTAAAAACTGGATGTTTGTATAATTTCATCACTTGCTTTCAGAGTCGCTTGGAGTATCTATAGGAGGAATTGCGGAGGTAAACGTATCATCTATGGTGCACAATTCAAACGGAGGTTGCTCGTCTGCATCACATCGTAAAAGTCCAAATGGACCTTTACCATCCCACTCCCAAATCCAAACTCCATGCAGAATGTCAGCGTTGTCAGTTGCCACTACTTCATGTGCAGATACAGACAGTACCTTCACATCAGCTCGTTTAGGAATTGGCAGTAGTAAGTATCCAAAGATTAAACTGTATTGCTAAGCTTACTTACGTGTGTCGTCATTATTAAATAACCAAACAAAATGAAGACTATATTGCTTCTTTAGAGACATTTTGAACCCTGCTAGCTCGAGAGTGTGGCAGCACGTAGTCAATGCATCGATATTCTCAAACCACTTAGTGTGGCCGCCTTGACCTAGTAGTCTCCGAGATTATCACCAATTTTTGTTAATGAAAAACGAAATTATGGTAAAACTTATGCTTGGAAATTGAAATTGTTATGTTCCAAGCCGTGCGAAGGAAGGGGGGGGGGGGTCCGAACCCTTCTCTTCCTCAAAAATAGATTTTTGTGTAACTAATATAAATTTCGTACTAATTACATTTTAAAACATATATATCATACTAAGATTTACTTTTTACAGTGAAACCTTTAGTGTTTAAGATCTCCGAAAGTATTTCTAGATCCGGCGTTCCTTTCGTAATGGAAGTACTTCTTGGCTTTAAAATTCAGAACATACAATCTGTAATTCTAGTTTTATCACATTTTGTTTTGCAGCGCATCCTGTTGGAATGGTTGCTTTGGAACTATTCTGTTCCATATTAGAGGAGGCTTGTGGGCAAGCGTATGTTAGTAGCGATTAAACTCCCAACCTTTTGAATGCTAAACCGACGGGTTGACGATATAAAGTTTGTACCATGAAACAGAAAAATTTATATTTTTGTACAAAACAGCGTCTTGTTAGTCATTTGTTTTTTCTTACTGCCTGTGCGCAGGTAGCAGACAAAATTGGCAGGTAGCAGACAAGTCGACACACCGATATGCCCTCTCGTGGCGCTTCTGGTTTCTTCGCTTGCTTACCAACACACACTTAAGTTTTTATTGTTGCTCTGGCTGAGATTCAAACGAACCCAAATTAGGCAAATTCCGTTCAGGTGTCATAATTGTCACACCACAGAGACGCGATCAACGTTCTTTGAATGTTAAGCATTCCTCGCACCCCATTTGAAACCGTTACTCTGCTAGTATCGATATTTAGACATTGTTCCATATACGGAGGTTCTGCAGAGAAACATTGGAGCATATCATTCTTATACTACATTAATTTGAAAGTTGAAATATCAAATGTAACTGCATTCTCTCGCAACAGGAGTTTTTGCAGTAACCTTTCTCAGCAGAAGACGGTAGAATGCCTAGATATTGACACGAGCAGGCTATTTTATTCCATTAGGACACTTGAAATGCTCTACAGACATATAAAATTGACCCGAATGTGGTGTAATGATTAGGAAAGCCCTCAAACAGCAATTAGTAATTTTCTTGCAATAGACTTAAAAAAAAATAAAAAATAAAAATAAAACTGCTTATGCATTAATTATGAAGCTTTATCAATATGTGATTTAAAATTCATCCCGTATGTTGCTGTGGGTATCGACTTCAGGGTCAATATGAGATATGTGCCGGTCAGAACCTAGATGACTTTTGTTAATGGTAGTTGCGGCACACACGATCTTAAGGTAGAATAAAAAATATTTCAAACAATGTGTACCATTGCCTCCTTGGTCTTGTATTAATTTAGTATTTTTTTCTTTCTTTTGATATTTCAGCCGTTGAAAAAATATTCCAGTTACTGCAGAGAATCCAGCTAGATATGAAACATCTCAAATGTAAAGTTGATAAAATGGAAGCCAAAATATATGAGCTGCACCAAGTTCCCTGTAGTGGTAAAGAAGCTTTGCAATCTATAGAAAATGCAAACCTGCTAGCTGACAAGCTCCCTTTACGCAGTTTGTCTGTGGTTCATAATTTAGAAGAAGATTTAAGACAGAGAGATGGCTTCAAAATTGGTGAGTGGTATTCTTAAGTTCGTATTGACACGAAGTATTTGTAAATATCCTTCAGGTATTGTTTAAAAAGAAAACTTTTATTCTTTAAAAATAGATCTCGTGTGGCCAGATGCTTTTTCGGATGTACAGGTTGTTAAATTAATGCGTACCAAACAATGTAGGGGTGGGTACCTGACATGGAAACAAGAAAATGCTTTGTGACATGTGCATACCGATCAATAGGTTGGGAGATGCAGGCCGTCGAAAGCGTGGGAAAATAAATTTCAGAAGCCTAAAATTCAAACACTGTCCAACCAACATAGAGAGTGCAGCTTCATATCTCATAAAGGAAGTCGTTGGTGTTCTATTGCAAAAATGCATGTTTCAAAATTCAGCAATGCATACAAAATTAATTTTACAAGGTGATGGTAAGCCAACAATGACTTACACTTCGGCTTTTCGGTGCCTTTGAAGAGTCCTTTCGCACGCAATGCACATTCTTTTAACATACATTTTTCTATAGAACAGGTATGACTTCTTTTATGAGATATGTCATGAGCCTATAATATATTGCTGCGTACATGTACACTCATGTCCAAAATAATTGTCGCATATCTATAACTGTCTTCTTGTAAGAATATAATTTGATAATGATTTTGCAGGGTACTTTTAATACTATGTGTATAATCGGAAAACGTATATTTGAGGTAAATTTCACAGGAAACAAATTACAAATACGAAAATTAGAATGAGTAAAACAAAATGTTGCTAAATGGACAAGAAAGTTTTATTTTCGTTTTATTGTTCTTATTTAATGCTCTTTTGACATGAAGTTTGCCACATACATGTCTTTGCCGATTATACACATACTAGCATTATAAGAAATACCGGGCGAATGCGTTATCAAATTATATTCCTACAACAACATTTATAGACATGCGACAATAATTTTGGACATGAGTGTACATCAGCCAAACTGGATTGGAGATGACGTATTTTTTATTTTTATGTATTTTATTTATTTTTTAATCTAAAGCTGATTGTGACGTATTCTTAATAATGCAGTTTCAAATAAAATAAAATCGAATCAACTATTTCTCTAGCGTTAGCAGTTTGGACTGTGAATTCTTAGGACTTATAATTTAGGTGTCCATATTGGATCTTAAATACTACTACTACTACTACCAATAATAATGCAATCCAATACTAGTTCGAAAATCTTGCTTTCACTGTATAGCACCTTCGTGTTTCAACAACAACATCATAAGGTAGGATGGTTTACGGTTTCCTCGTGTCGTAGACATGTCTACAGTTATGCCTTGTTTGGCAATACCGGTACCATCTTCTACAACCTTTCCAACCATCCGCGGGTTCTCATAAAAATTAAGTGTTTAAGGGCAACTTCCACAGGTGCATGGATTCTCCAAGCCTTCGCTTTGCAAATAATTGAGAAGTCCCTTCACTTTTCGGGAATTCGGGAAGTCCTGGATACTTTCTTTGAAGTTCTCTAGCACCCATCTCCACCTTGGTAAGCGGAATCAGTGACTATGATGATGTCACGGTTTTGCAGGAAGCGAACTTGTAAGACAAACGGGCAATACGATCTCAGCAATTCTCGATCTCAGCATGTCGACGTACGACATGGTTATACAATGATTTAAATCAGCCTGTTCCTGTGCATTTGATTACGATTAGGGATCGAACGACACTGACAGAAGAATTATTTTTAAAAAAATCTACAGTATAAACTTAACGTACTACTCGTATAAGCAACATAACGTAGGCAAAATGTCTTTCTGTTTAATAATGAGCTAATACAGTGTTTTTTTTTTTCCTATGGTATTATGTTCGGACAAAATACTCTTTCTCTTCGAAATTAACAACTTGCAGCAAGGCAAACAGACAAAGATTAAATAAAGTTTTGCTGAAAATGGATACTAAACTAAATGCATGTCGAAAACAAATAAATGGAGACATTTGCGTTCAATTATCACATCCAACAATGCGGGGTACATTAACGATCCTGAATATTATTGCTTGAAATTCAAGAAAATAACAAAGTTTTATTTCAGGCTGTCCGTTAGTTGGAAGTTCTACATAGACGCTGGGGAATAGTTTTCAGTATCCGCGTCCGTTATTGAGAATGTCAGCTATTCAGAAGTAATTTTCACATTGCACCCAATGTATTTCTGCCAGGAAATTGAAAACTGTCCGTTATTTTGAGATGTCCGTTAGAAGTTTTACTGTAAATATAATTTCTATGCGTCGTACAAAAGTCTAATGAAGTCGAAACAACACATTTATCCTTCGATTTTTGTCGTGCGACGAATATGGAATGGTTTAAACAGGTAGTAAAGTGACCTCACTTCAAGATATGTGCACTAGATTCACGCCACGATGTAGTTCGGGGCCCCTAATAATTTTAGGTCCTAGCATTCTGCCGTTTACGGATGAGACTGAGGAAAAGCCCCATTCACGATGGTGTCGCTGATTCGCCTGTGTAGGATCTGAGTTCCTAAAGAATTTTGTTATATATATATACTAGAGTCTAATTTCATCTTTCGGATGTATGGCGTTTTTTAGTATATATTTTTAGGAATCTTGGAGGGGGATTACTACCAGTGAAATCCTTTGTTTAGGTGCCATTCTCGCATTATCCTAGTAAAAGTAAAGCTTGCGGTAATATCTCCCAAACAATACCAGAGTTACGAGGACAAGTTCCTCTTCGGATCGAATCGAATTCCTTAACAATATGTAGTAAGGGAACTGGAAGTGTTATTGTTCGTTGTGATCATTTTACTACAGGAATATGAAAAAAATTTTGAATCACCATCAGAGTAAAAGGTCATTCTAGAGGACAAAACATAATTCAATAATACGTTAGATACTCTCCTTTCATATGGATCCGTATCTGCTATGCTATACGCGTTCCTTGTCATATTCATTCATCAGTTTCTATTACTGCAGTTCGTGTTTGGAGATTTTTTTCTGTCATATATCGAGGGTTCAGAGACCAATATGTGTTAATCTAGAAAAATGAAACTAAGAAAATTAGAGTTTTTTGGCATTTGTAGACATTTTAGGGCATTGGTAACGCTGTTATTCGCAGGTAAATAAAATCATTGCTTTCCTTGTTTTTGCCTCTGAAAGAAGTTGTAATTTTCTGTTAATCGCACCGTGCAAGTAAATTTTTAATTTTTGACTTGAAACGAGTGGATATTCTGAGCCATCCACATATCGTTTTCCACTCCCTACTTCCTCTGTTTGACACCGAACGACAATGTCCTGTTAGATTAGCCTTTCGGGCACGTAATAATGCGCTCATGCGTACAATGGATGTTTTTTGTGCAATGTATAAAAGGTTTCTTTGTATTTTAGGAGAAAGTTATATTTTCGTTCGAATTTTATTTATGTAACTTCAAAATTAATCTGTTATTTCTCAATGATGACGTTTGCTATTTAAATGTGTAGTCCCTTCTGGTGATACAGTATTATTGCATTGAGTTTTTACAATTTTTTCTTCTTCAGGAGCAGTACAACTCCGATTTCCTGATATACAAACTAGCGACATTGTCCGACGGATTGGGAAAGTCTTAAGTGGTTCGCGAGATTGGAATGGCTACAGATGTAATCGGAGAAGAGAACAGGCTCAAGACTTAGGGGAAGATGCACAGTCGTTCCGCGGGGAACCCGCAAGAGTCCAAGGACCACTTGAATTCACCTTGCAGAGTCACCCCGAAGGGAAAGCCGTGGGGTGATCGGTCCCGCGGCTAGTTGTGATCAACCCTCAGCAGCGTGTCTGATATAAACAAACTTATATGAACGAAATGTCTTATTGTAAATAAAATAGTAGACAATAATATGTTAAAGTACAAGAGAATTATAAACTTCATGAAAGTAACCGTTATTAATAGTTTTTTTTTTTAATTTATCACAGTAACTTTCAGTTCGCTAATTTGCAGAAATATTTCCTAGTGATACATTTTTATAAGTTTTATGTTGTATTTTACTGCAAAGAACCTATCCAAATTAAAACTTTATAGTGGCATCCATATTTTACTGAATATAATGAGCTTTCCGAACTTCCGTGCTGTCTGTGTAAGTGTAAGGGATGAGTCCACACTACAGACCAGTGTGCGAATTAACGGATATTTTACAGTGGGATTTAAAAAAAAAAACTTTTGAGAAGTTAAAATTTATGGGAAACTAATAATTTACAGAAGAAAAGAACTTCCTAAATTTTCTCTAAATTATTTCAGGTTAAGTAGAAAGATAAATATTATCTGCATAGTTTCTTTGATTATATATTAGTTTCCCTAGTCGGGATGTGTAGCGGAAAAATTCGATGTTTGAAATAAATTTATTTACAGTGGCTTTCGTTGACGTAGAGTGTATATGATTTTTACGTGTTTAATTTTATTATACATATGATATATTGACATAAGGGTCAGGAAAATGGCCACTTATCAGTGAACCCTTTTTTGAATAAACTAAATAGTTTCCACACGTTGCGGAACAAGAGCTGGTTCCTTCTTCAGTGGAAGGAAACAATGATGTATATGAAGAGTACGCGTTAAGAACAGTGAAGGTGACATTTTGAATATGCTCAAAATATATTTTCTCCACACCAAAAGATGCAAAATAGTTTGTGAAAATAGGGCGTAGTCCACTCGCGAATGTACACGTGAGCGAATTACGACGTGTTTTCACCATCTTAATTATACATTTTGGTGCTGAGAAAGAATTTTCTGAGCATTTTAAAACGTGCCCTTCATAGTCCTTCCTGCGAACTCTTCATATGGAATGAAATAAAATGGTGAAGACAGTGTCAACGTTTGGTAACTATTAAGTTGATGCAAGAGAAGATTCACTCATTTTTTATGTTGTTTCTATATTAATGATAATAAGTTACGTGTTTAAAAGTATTTATTTCCATTCGTTATGTTGGAAACAGCAAAACAATTGTACAATATATACCTCTATGCAATGAGTGAAGTTCACGAAAAAAAAAAGTTAGGGAATATGTTTTGTGTAAATTTTATTTTAATTATTTAAAAAAAATAAAAATGTGAATACTTCAATCTGAAAATGCTTTTATTATATACTGTTTTGTTTAGTCTAAATACTGCATCTCTGAAACACGCTAAATGTCCGACCGCCCTCTTGGATCCGCCATAGATAGAAGTGCGGCAAAACTACTTGCACCAGTGACATTTTGAAAAAATGTCTGATGTATCCGATGTCATTTTCTTCTATTTTCATTAGAAAAACATAACTTGAATCCAAAATGGTAGACAAGCATGTAGCGTGCGCCAGAGATGCAGTACATGGCCCTATTCAAATCTGATATGTTGACATATCCATCTGGTGTTAAATCTGTAAAAATTATATGGTCACATCTGGTTTACCGATGTGGGTGGGATCTCCCACCCAGATCTTCCCCATACCCACATTGTCATTTTAGCTTCCATGGTTAACCGATGTAGCTCTATATGGGTCCAACCCAGATCTACAACATGCAATACAAAAGAACATATCCGCACTCAGGTTTGAATAAAACTTTCATATTTAATCATTTAGTGTGAAAAGAAATAGGCTGAGCTCGTACGTTTCGCAATTGTGTATAGAAGCTGGAAGATCAGAAATGTCGCCTATTCTATGTTCCTTGTGAAAAGTACTGGGCGATTCAAATACATTTGAATAGCTCCGTTCTTTTTACAAGGAACATATAGAGCTACATCGATTAAGCATGGGAGCTAGAACGACGATGTGGGTATGGAGAAGATCTGGGTGGTTCAACATAGATTCCACATCGGTCAACGAGGGAGCTAGAACGACGATGTGGGTATAAAGAAGGTCTAGATGGGCCGACATGGATCCCACATAGATCCACATCGATCAACTATGGGAGCTAGAACGAAGATATGGGTTCAGGGAAGATCTGGGTGGTTCAACATAGATCCCATATAGGTCAACTAGGGAGCTCGAACGACGATGTGGGTATGGGGCAGATCTAGATGGGCCGACATTGATCCCACATAGGCCGGTATTGTTCAACCAGGGACCAAGATCGATTATGTTGATATAAGGCAGATCTAGATGGGGCTACATGGATTAATGTGGGGCCAACATTGATCTGGAAGAATCCACATGGGACCCACATAGATCAACATCGACGCCGATGTCGATCGACATAGATTTGCCGATATTGGCCAATGTCGAAAAAATGTTTGCCATTCTGCATCGATCGTCATCGACAGCGACATCGATCCCACCAAAAATTCCCATGTTGATCGACATCGGCCCATCAACTGTGCTACTGGGGTATAGTCCTATGATTGATTCCTTTCAGTTTCACGTCCCACGTTTACACCCTTTAGGCTTAAAAAGATAGATGATTAATGAAAATGAGTGATTGTCAATTAATTGGTGGAATGAGAATGTGGAAGAACCCTGAGAAAATCTATGAATACGATGTTGTCGACCGTAAGCTTACATGATCTTAGATCGAACTAGTGGCGTCATGCATTAAAGGTGAACACCCTACTTCTGAGCCTCCATATTAAACGTGTACTTGCCTCCGATAGATACCTGAGTAGAAGTTTGGACCTCATGTTAATCAGTAGGTCTTGTACAATGGAGCATCAGTGCTGAAAGCGACGTTAAACTTTATTCAAGCAATCATTCGCCTAATGCAACTGAGGAAAATTCTACAAAAACGTCAGTCAGGACAGTAGGCAATTGCATTCGAGCCCAAGGTGTCCTAGACGTGAAACAACCCCTATTATCCCATCCCATTTTCATACCTTCATTCTTATCGTCGTGATTAATCCGATTGGTGAATAAGCGGGATTAACCAACCAAACTCATCATCATCATCAAAGTGCCGAACATATATTTTAGACATCGACCGTTTGTGATTTTGAAAACGCTCCTGCGTACATTATCAAGTCATTACTAGGCACGTTGTATATCGCATCGCCATTAACAAACAATACATTATAACTTTTTATAAGTAATAAGTAAAAACTTGTTCTGATGATTGCCAGCGGAGGGATCAAGAAGAGGGACCAAATGTATTTCTTTTCAAACCGACAACACTATTGATTTAATAAGGCGCCAATACTTTTATCGGGCGCCACGTCGTTTACGCTTTTTCAATATTTTTTTTCTTTATTTTGGTTCGTTCGGTGCCCCCTTGCTATCAGCGTCCGGGGCAACGATCTCCCTCGTAGCTACGGCTCTGAAGGAGACGTCCTTAACAAACACACCCATATTCAGTTTTTAGGTACCCTTGCATCTGGTGAGTTAACACCCATCAAAATGCGAAATTTTATATCGATCTCGGCTGATGGTATGTGCGATAACGTATATAGGTTATATCTCATAGATTTATAGATACTAATTAATATATGAAACTGGAGGAATCGATAAAAATCAAGTCGTCGAGAGTTTTTTTTAAATGGATTGCCATTCTGAGTTTTATAATCTATCTGTATCTATGAGTGAATTCATTGATTCATTCACTGATTCACTCGTAAACAGATCTTTGAAACAACTAGATAAAGAACCTCGAAGTTTTGCTGGCATGTTCTTCTTGAACACCGCATTGGAAATAAAGCGGGGTGTTGCTAAATACTCATCCTCGGGAAAGGATTATGGGATTTGAATGATTTTTTTACCGTACTTCTGGTCTCCAAAACTGGTAGAGGCAGAACATTGGAAGTTTATAGAAATATTCTTCTTGTATTCCAGAACGTAGATAACATGGCGTTTTAGGGGTATTGGGGAAATTACGGACAGGGGCTTGTATACATTTTGACTGTTTGGCAGATATCCAAAGCTATTAGACGTAAAATCTTGAAATTTTCCAGAATTATTTTTATTGCAGCCTAGGCTGTAGATAATGCGAAATGAAATGCGCAAAATGAATTTCCTAAGAGGTGATTCCAGGGGTTTTTGATTTCTTTTTTCGTTTACTTTATCTCCAAGGCTACCAGACGTAGAACCCTGAAGTTTTATATAAATGTTTTCTTGCACCCTAGGTTCTAGAGTAGATGGATTAATTTTCTTTTCTCACCAGGTCTCCGAACCTATTAAGGGTTGAACCATAATAGTGTAGGCAACTTAAGTTAAAGATGAGGCGATCAGTGGAACAAATTCGGAACAAGCTGATTTTTTGGTACACACGTTCAGGATAGCGTCAGAAACAATACTGGAGAGTTCAATTTGATGTCAATTGTGGGAAACCTGGGAAATCGCCACCATCTTGAAAAACTATTTTTGGCAAATTTTCCCTCATAATTTTGTTTTTGTGCGAAAACTATGGAAGATACGCAGAAATGTTATTGGACCTTTCTTGTAGAGCATTAAATTTCCAATAAATTAAAGAAAAATGGAATTTTCTAAAGCAGTGGTTTCAAACAGGTGGTCCGCGGACCCGTAGAGGTCAGTGGACATTCACAAAGAAATTACTGTCATTCAAGCAAAGAATGATGCATACAGGCACAAACTGGCTAGCAGCGTCAATAATGTAGAAGGAGAAGATGTTGAACTACTAATTTTGCTGACATCACTTACACTAAATGAAATGCCTACATTGTTTTAGGTCAGGACGAGGTAAAGTATCTGATAAAATGTTTTAATCTATTGATGCGCAACACTGCTTTAAAAATATCAATTTCTGTTTTTACATTAAGTAAGTGGCTGTGACACCACTTCATTTTTGTTTATGCAAAGAAAGAAGAAAATCTTCCAAATTCTGAGAACTAACTCTGGACTTCAAAATGCAGTTTCAGTTTTCAATTATCTATCAGCACAAGCATCTACATTACTGGCTGAGGGAGAAAAATTTCTTCTTCGATTCTACGGAACTAGAGAGCCAGAAACTTCTTTAAATACCTTTAGATACACTAAATTTTCCCAACTCGTTTCTAAACGCAAAACTGAAGTTAATTTTGTTAGTCTTCCCCTAACAACAGAGGCTACCCAACAACACCTATTCAGAGTGTTTTATCTAGTGCAACAATGGAAGGACAATGTGTTTGTTACCTGCAGAAAAATGGGGTTGGCAGATAGAAGGAGGAATTTCTTTGGTTCCAGTCACCAAGCTTAAACCACCCGCTCCCGAAAATCTCTTGAAGCTAATAGCATGTAAATGTTCAAAGGGTTCCTATTTTGGTTGTAGATCCATAAATGCAGATCTTTGATGTTCTATTGTTCACTCTCACTGTAGAGGATTGGGATGCCACAATTCGCTACCTACTATGTCAACTGAAGAAGAAATCATGGGTGATGAAGTTGAAATACAAATCTTTGGTGATGAAGATAAAAACATAAGAGAACCCGAAAAAGTAGAACTTTGCACTTCTGATAGTAGCATTTCGAAAGTCATAGACAGAATAGCTGACGAAAAATTGACAAGACAGGATTGCGAAAAGCCAGAACATTCAGATAAAGATAAAATGGAATACGAATAAGGATTGTTACATGAAGTTAGCCTTCCTAAGTTTAATCCTGACATCTCACTAAGAATGGTAAGCAAATTATTTTTAGTTTCTTTTAAATTTATCTCACAATTTTGAAGATTGAGTAAATATATAACGCAGTACTCTCTTAGTAAAGATGTTTTTAAGATTATATTTTTTTTAAATATAAAATAAAAAAATGAAAGGAAAATGGTCCGGGAAAAGGAGAATAGAGGTTGTTTTAAAGCAATGGTTCTCAACAACTTTTGGAGAACTTTATTCATCGTCATTATGAATGAGACCCAGAAAACCTACATCTTAAAAACTGTAATTGAAATTTAAATTCTACAAAAAACACAGACTGAATGTGTAATGTCACCAATTAAATATATTAAGACAAAGCACGGTTAGAAGTTTTAAAAATGATATTATAATGTTTGCTGAAGGCTAGTTTAAGATAAAACTACTTTCCCAACCATAAATTGCGTGCCCTGCAGTGAATATCCACTGACTTCTACGGGTCCGCAAACCACCTGTTGGAAACCATTCCTTTGGAGAATTCAATTTTTCTTCAATTTATTGAAATTTAATGCTCTACAAAAAAGGTTGAATAACATTTTTGCGTATCTTGCATAGTTTTAGCACCAAAAAAAAAAAAAAAAAAAAGTGAATTAAATATGACCGAAAACATTTTTCTCAATATGCCGGCGATTACCCAGTTTTCCCACCATTGACATCAATTGAACTCTCCAGTATTGTTCCTAATGCTATTCTGAACATGAACCAAAAATCAGTTTGTTCCGAATTTGTTCCACTGATAAAGCTAATTTGCCTAGGCTATAATATTCTGTGTGCTGTCCACTTACGCGTATTCATTATCGAAGATAAAAAGGCAGCGACGAAAAATATTGCCCGCTGGAGCATATGCAACTTTCTTTAGATAAATAGGAGGTTTTTAATTTGTGTAGCGTCTCTGAAAACCTCTCTGATGTTTCGCCTCCAACTACAGAATAGATGAAAGAAAACGTTAAAAATAAAAAAAACGAAGAAAAAATAATAAAGTGTGCAATGTACTGGAGAGAAGTCGCTAAAATTAATTAACGAGGACGATTACGAAACATCACCTACTGATTGAAATCCGGATTATTTTCCAATAAAGTAAATTCCAATAAACTTTCTTGTTATTGTTGATAATTCCATATCGGACTCCCGAAGAAAACTCATCTAAACAACTTATTGACCGTGCCAATAGTGACTACTCTCAATCATGACTCCGTTTTCTTTCATTTAGAAATAGAAAAGAAAGAGAAGAAAGTAGAAGGGTAAAAGAAGGAGGTAGGAAAAGAAGAAAGAAAAGAAATAGGGTATTTTAATAAGAAAACAGATTACTGGATAATTCCGGAAATATAGTAAAGGTCGGGAAAGTCGTTGAAAGATGAATCATTCTAAATGTTATTAACGACTAATCAATTTTGGAATGCTTCGGAATAGACACATGTTCCCTCATACCACCCAGACCTAGCTCCAGGCACCACGACCGTGGGATTGCCCAGACCTAGACCTGGAAACGAGAAAGGTGAAATCATTCTTTGTACTGTTATTCCGACCGGTGATTGATAACCATCCAGCATCTGAACTCTGTTCTCTAGGATCGACCACGCATATGAATTAGCCAAGAAAAAAAATAAAATAAAATCAGACTTATAAACTCAATATGAATTTATGTATCGCATCAATCAGAATTTCAACTTCCTGGAAGAAAGATGTCGTATTTAGGCTCATCCTGCTATTTTTGTTTCACTCCTAGAGCCGATTTAAACCATTAGTAGCGGTCCTTCATGACCTAGGTTATTTACCTTAACACATATATTAAAACACGACACATATATTACAGATGTTAATACAACAAATGATATCACTAAAATTACTTATATTAAATCTATCATGCATTCACACGCTTACTCACTCAGGACAGTGTATATATGGTTAAAGGAAACCAACTAACTACAAAAATACAAATAATTTATTACATCCATAGTGAAAAGAAAAGACAAACAGATAATTATGAAGAAAATATTACAAGCACAAGTTATTGGTTATATATTAATAGAGTACATAGTGTTATATTCTACTAAATTTTTATATATTCAATCATCTTGACAAATAAAAATAATTACATATATTGTATCTTAGGCATGCTAAATCAAAATTATGATTTGCGACATACGCAAAGGAGACACTTATTTCACTTAAAAAAAATTGACAAAGAGGAAAGAAAAAAAAAGAACTTTTTGGTGTATCAGAAATTATATGAGTCTCTACCTCACATCGGGTAATAAAATATTAATGATTTTGAGCGTTCAAATCACAAATCACGCACTACTCGTAGTGTCCAGAACATTTCGCTCCATTTAACTTCGTTCGGGTTTATATATATCTATATCTATCTATATATATATATATATATATATATATTGGTTTACAAAACCATTCATCGTCTATACTTGGTTTATAACTTTTAACAGTTTATATCTGCAATCGCACTCTGCGACGCTTTATACCCATCCAGGGATTTCGAAAATCACTATCGCTAGAGGACGTTTCTCCTCTTAGACGGTCCATTTCCAAACTTATTAATTGAATAATTTTAAGTTATTTATGCAACACTGGGACACGTTATGAGGCCTTTCCTTAGGATCACTTTCGTATATATTTGTATATGATTCGGATTTTAAAACGATCTCCCGCAGGTATACGGAGTATAAAGGTTTAAATTGAGGATAAAAAAAAACTGGTCAAGTCACAGGATACATATGAAGGTGAGAAGGATTCAAGGTGCACTTTCCACGATGGTTTTAGGTTGGTAGTTCAGGGATAATATTCGTTATGATGATGTGGGTTACGTTTAGACCTGCCGTTACTTTCCAATACATGCCATTACATAATTACATAAGGTATCATTTACATTTATTCAAAAGAAAAGGAAAATTACTTAAGTGCACGGCGGTATTCTTAACAAAATCTACATTCTTACATTCGTCGGAGAACTTACTGGTAAACTATAGCAACCAATACACGTTTAGGGGGACAGACACGAGCGCTCTTACATATATTCATAATACATTTAATATCATACTTTTACTTTAAAATCATATTCACATACTAAGTACATATACATTCGACGTATTCATTTCTCTCTCTCTCTCTCTCTCTCTCTCTATATATATATATATATATATATATATATATATATATATATATTTATATTCAATAAATGCGCACACATTTAAATTAATCACTACCAAACAATAAAATTTTTTTTAAAGGTTGCAAACATTGTCCCAGAAAACAAATGACTTCCGACATTCCATATGAAAAAGAAAATCGACTTTCTTACCTGATACCGCGCATCTATAAATTTTCACTTTTATATAATCAGTTCGTGCTTAAATCATGGAAAAAAAAACTTTGTGCGGCAGGCACGTAACACAGAGCATTTCTAAAGATATAACTAGATAAACCAAAGTACAATTTCTGGGCCCAGGTTAACTACAAAGTAATCGAAAACCAACACAGAAAAGAAAGTGACCAATGGATTACGAAAAAAAAAACTTAAGAGGAACGACGGTGAAAGAACGTAATCGAAGTGTCGTCAAATACTAAGTCTTTGTTCATTTCAGCGATAGGTCAACATGTGATGGAGGACCCAATCATTATCTACTCCATTCATGAATAGTGTCTTGCAACGTCTCAGCTGGTAGTTTCAGATCAGAGTTGTACGTTAAATAAATCGTAAGTAACAAGTTCAAAATCTTGGGGGGGGAGGTTGAAAAAATTAAAAAAAACTTGAAGAAATGAAGACAGAGAGAGATAGAGAAGAAGGAAGACGAAGAATAGGGGCGCCAAAGACTTAAGTGAGAAATAACTAACGCTACAAAGATAGAAGTCGAATTTCGCTCTCAACAAAATCCATAGCCAAAATATTCTTAACATGCCAAAAGGGGTTCGGCTTACCAAATAACTAGCCGATAAAACTGTCTGCGAAGATGAGACAAGTCTGTGTCCACGATGGGATTTTCGGAAAGACAAAGGCTTTAGGGAAATCCCACCACTCACCGTATCCGGTCAACACCCTTGCAGACCCCGAAATCCTCCGGAAGGTTAGAGACGGCGTTAATTTAGGATTTCAAAAGAGGAAAAAAAAATCATCCGACCTCTTGGAAACTAGAAGATTCCAGGATAGTAATGAAATTAGAGTAATAGCTAAGATATCCCTAATTAATGATTTGCCAAAATAAAAAAATTAAATAAACTGAATTTTGGATCGGTGATTTCTATTGCCAAACTTCACCGATAGCTACCCTGCGCAGACACGCCACAGTCTGGGATGTCGTTAATTTCCCTCGTCTAATTAAACTAAGAAAAGAAATGAAAATACTTAAAGGGACTAGGGGTCGACATCCGGGTACGCAAATAATAAATTTCAATAATTAATTGTTTTGCTTCTGTACCCCTGTCCGAACTGTCGCCTCCATGAACATTGTAAGCTAGCCCGAGTAGGTAACGTGAAGGAAAAAAAAAATCTCACGGAGCAGGATATTCTATTTTAAAACTGACCAGAAGATATGATTCACTACAGCCCTGTTGTATAACTACTATTGTCTTTTCATAATTTATTATTCAATATGTCTAGTCAGCGGTTATATGATGCTACCTATTCTATCAGATGGTATTACTATGGTTGATTAATATTATAACACATAAAACTACAAAGTATTACCATAGTCCGACTATATATCGCCCTCCTGTCCGCGTGATATCATGGTGCAGGGGTCAGAACCTGAGATGTTTGTAGTTACACGTATCTATTCAATATCTATATGTCAACAAACGGCGAAGTATTCACTGGGCTACTATATATTTAACTATATGGGTGTCCTATATTCTATATTCATTTACTACAATATTCATATACTTTATATTCATATTCACATTAATATTCATATCATATTCATATCATCATTCTTTTCATTTGCCACGACGCTATATTCTACAAACACCCTGTTTCCTCTATCTACGCCCAGCCTATATACACATTTCATCATAACACTTTAAAATCTATAATCACTGCAAACATTTCCCATTCCGATCACCGCACGACAACCTCACTCGAACTCAAGACTTTTCACCACACACACAATACTATGTAATACCTGGTAGCTTTATTAAGAACGAAAAAAAAATCCTACGTATGTTCACTGAAAATAGAATTATCTGCGATAATGTTCAATGTTTATGAAATTTCTGCAGCAACAATGAACTTCTGCAGCCACGAAGAAAAATGAACATTTAATATAATTTCAAAGCGAAGAACTAGCATCATATCGCCCGACTTCTGTTAAGAAATTACGGATTGTTTATTTACTTAAATATTTCGATTTCTAAACTGAGCAGAATGTTGAAATTTTCGGAAAATATTAATTTTAGGTCACTTGACCTAACTGTACATACATATGGGCTGTGAATTATACCTTCTAGGTTTTATTTCGGAAAGAAAGGTCAATTTCATGAAAACTAAATCACTAAGTACCTCGACAGAAGAATGGCGGTTAGTACTGACTTTTGACACTAGGGCTAGCGACGATATGATCAACCCTTGAACCACCGAATGTGACCTTGTACACGGAATTATTGTACTATATTACGTTCATTTTTAAATATTGTGTATGAGTTCACTTAATGACGGAATAATAAAAAATTTATCACATAGTAAATACTACACTGTCCATACTCAACCATCTCATACACTCTTTCATCACTTAACTACCACTACCACTGATACTAGAAAATGTTTACTACATTACAAATATACACATACATGCCACATCCATACTACACACTACATTAATACATGTTATACTAATAAATATACACAGAAAACATTCAGATTTTACCATTTTAAATCGGCTCTATGCAAGGTAACGAAAGGAAAGGGAAAGAAAGGAACAGGGCCAACTGGCCCTGTATTTACTAAATCACATTCTTAACTGTTTAATCAATGCCCCCGAGGGGACATATCAAAGTGTTGACTAACAATAGGACCCCTGCCCTGAAGGGGCAGGAACCCGGAACAAATTACATGTTCAACTCATCCCGCTGGAAGCCGTACTCCCAATTTGGGAGTCAGATAGGAGCCCTCTGCTTAATTTACACGTACATGCTGACGGTTACTAACACTACAAACAGACCTAAAAATACCGCCATATATATATATGAAAAAAAATCACGTACTAACTACACAGACAGATTACTGAACGGACAGGTCTGACCGAACCTACACTGATTCAGGAGGGGCAAGAGGGAAATTTAACTATTTGATTCACTGAACTGCAAACTGGGTTTGGGAAAGGAGATTAAATGCACACACTATCCTGAATTCTGTCCATCACGAACTATATCTGCACAACATGGCGTCACCGAGTTATGCTTCCTATTTCAGCTTTTTAGTTCAGTTTTTCTACTATGAAATTTAATAGTTTCTGGCTCCTTAAGACTTCCAACGGTTTTACATGTTAAATAAAATCCCAAACGTTACCTTGTTGCAGCTTTTCTACCTCATTTCTCCTTTTATATGCTGGCAGATCCGGGTCGGCTGTCGTCAGTGAAATTCTTGCAGGGAAATGGGAATAATTTCGCCCTAATATCATAGCGTGGGTTTATCAGCCAATCAAAACTAAGCATTTTGGCGGTGGGGCTTTGAAACGAATAAAATTTGGTAAAATCTGGATTAAACTAGATTTTAGAAGGACCTAGGTATCTAAAAGAGAGGTGAAGGGTGGTCCTGAAAAGTCTGTCGAATTTTAGATTGGTTATTTGATCTGGAAAGTTCCGTCCAATAGTGGATCTATATTTTCGGATAGCACTGACACCGTAAGAATTGTAATAATCCATTTACACATCCATATACAAGACTTATAACTAATTTAAAATATAAATAAAGATATTGATTCCCAAAACTATAATCCGTAATGAATTTTTTTTACAGTTTCCCATGTTAATTTGAAATAAAATAACGAACAAAATTACGAATTATATGAACAGCCAGAAATTTTTTGTTAAACGTCAGATACAGTCGGTGCAAAAAATTTCGGGCACCCTCCTATTAAAAACATAATCTCATTAGACTGTAATGGCACATTACAGTTCCCCGGCGTCGTTAAAAAAAATTTTGTTTGAATAACAAAATTTTGTTGAATAGAATTAACATGTATTAATACTAATAAGCTAACTCCTCACTCATACTCTCATGCACTCAAATGAGACAGTGTAACATTCACTTTGGGTATTGAGATAGAAGTTCCCGTTTTTTGTCCTCAGTACAGTTGAAAAGCTTAAGATTCTGGAAATTGTGAGTTCCGATACTTTCACCTTTTAGATTGTGTAATACAGCGCAATTTTTCAATAATTTAACTGCTTAAAACGTTCAGAAGGGAACAGGACGGACAGGAGTTCCAGCTGAGATATTGAAAGAAACAACTCATACGGTTTCACTTGCCGACTGGCATATCCAATGACATTAGGATCTAGGTTCTCGACTATCAGTCCCTCGATTCGCTAGAATTCTATTTCCGCCATTAGTTTGTAGTTGCGAAGGGGCAGAATTCTGAGATCTACTTGGACAGTTATTAGTAACATTACCGCCTTGACCATTACCGTTTTCTCTTCTCCGGTACGCCCCGTTGAAGTTCCTCCTATTATCGTCCCTATTCGGGTTCGATTCCCCCATTGTGCGGTCATAGGGGCGATAACCCCGGCGATTGTTAAACATTGGTCGGTTACGGAACAGACGTCGACCGTTATATTGATTGCTTTCTGAGCCATTCCCACTCGGATAGCGAGATCCAGCTTGGGTGTAACTCAGAAAGTCCGTTTGGCAACTAGCCGTTGCCTTGCTTTTCACGGGTTTCACAACTTTTGCTTGTCGGGCGAAATACCTCTTTGGTGGGCCTCCAGTTTCTTTCCCACACAGGGCAGCTAGGCGTGACGTAACTTCTCGCACCGTTTGGCACAAATGGGAAGCAATAGCCCGCGACTCATCTGGTGGAAGAGCGTTCACTATGATGTCTACTAGTTCGGCTTGCGATGGATTTTCTGCAATCTGATAGTACAGTTCGATGATCTTCCAAGCATAGTCCAAAAGGGACCCATACTTGGCTCGATCATATCTTAGAGATTGGAGGTTGCGTTTCTGAAGCCTCTCTATATGCTCGTTGCAGTATTCTTCCTTAAAAAGGATCAGAAAATCATCAAATGTATTGATTCTATATTTAATAGAAGCAAACCACGCGCCTGATGCTGCAATTAAAAGTTTCTCAACTATTTGCAAACGTTCTCTATCGGTCAGCCGATACATTTCTAAACACTGCTGCAATCTACGCAGAAAAACACGAGGCTGTCCATTGGTAATATTCCCGTCAAAAGTGGGAAAACGTTCGATGTCCCTCAGCGAAACCTTGGAACCCATACTAACATAAGCAGGGGAATAGTTACTGGGAATTAACATATTATCCTGCACAATCGGAGTCGTCACCGGATTTACCACCGACGACGTCGTAGCGGTGTTATAACTACCCATATAAGTGAAAGGGATTCTGTTGGTCGTATTGAATATGTTGGGCTCCATCCCCGGACCAATCGCACCCGTGAACAACGACTCAGAATGGCACCCATCTCCTCTTCCCGGCAACACGCTATGTGATTGTATACCTCCATGTAAAGAGGGAGCACTCACGCTAGTGACCGTAGTCGTCACAACACTCGACTGATTCGGCACACTATTGGAATTGAACCACGACTTTGGTTCTGACCGATGCATGGGGTAGTGCGTCGCAATATCCCGTTCATCAACTGACATTAAATTTTCTTTTCCTGCGCTACAGGTAGTTGTTATAGCAGGTAATATTTCTGAGGAATCGCTACCGGGGAAAGGATAGGTTACCTCTGATTTTTCGCGACTAGGTTTCGTTATTTCTTTTTGAATCTTTACTATTTCGTTCTGAATTTTCGAAATTTTTTGGTCAGTTACTTTCAGTTTGGTTTCCAGAGATAAATCTGACAAAGTTGACTTTAAATTATCAATTTCGGCCTGCTGAGTTTCTAGTTTATGGTTGATCTTATGCAATTTGGTATCTACTTGTTTAAATTCGGAATTTACATGATCCAATTTACTTTCAGTCTCCTGCTGAAGTTGCTTTAGGGACTGTTGAGCCTCGCATCTGACCAAATCAATTTCAGTAGACGCTTGCTCCCTTAATTTGTTTATTGAGGAAGCGAAGTCTACACATATATTGTCTATTTTGTGAGTTAATACTTCGAATCGAGATTCGGTTTCTCGGTTCGAGGCATCTATTTTTTCATTCATTTCCCGGCTATTCTTATTCATTTCGCGTCTCATTTCCAGGCTATTTTCATTCATTTCGCGTCTCATTTCCTGTAGCATTTGTTGCAATGAAAGGAGGAGAGCGTCATTATTAGATGACCCAGTCTTCCTTTGCTTTTCTTTGGGTTTATCACCAATTGGATCCCCATCTCTTTCATCATCATCGAGGTCAGATATCTCCACTGGAGATATTTGGCCTCGGTTCTTCGGGGTACTATACCCTCGCTCACCGTCTGAATCGGGATGTTCCTTTTCTCTCTCAGAGGATAAACTCATGGGTTCACGCGACTGGTGGAGCTTCCCCTCACATTCTTTGCAGTATTTAACTATTTCACCAGCCCGAACCTTTTCTGCATTTTCAGCAGTATCCTCTAAATTAATACAACTGAAATGTATCCATTTCAGCCCACACTCGTGACACCTCACTAACCTACGAGAGACGCGAGCTCTTTTCTCACTACTTTCTAAAGTACATTGTGTACATGAGACTTCCGCGTTCTCGTGTGATACTACTTCCCTATTAGTTGCCATAGTTTCCATATAAAAAGACACAATATAAACACATACAATTATATCCTTATAAACTAACAATACTTATTAATCAGGTACTATTCATAAATTGAGGGACTCCTATCTAATTCCCTCCTTGGGTCAACTTCCAGCATTTTCAAATTTTAGAAGTCACTTTAGCAAATTCCTTCATTTCCCCCTTTCTACAGAGAGAGACAAAGATAGCAGAACAGCCAATGACTATAATTATTTAATCCCACTGTAACTTTTTAATTATGCACTTTTGTGGCCAAGTCAATATGTGCTCGATCCTAAACAGTGTTTAATAAATAATTTCAGATTCGTTACCAGGGAAAACAATTGTTTCCATGGTAACTGTCCGATGTCAACGGTCGCCAATTTGAAAGAAAAACGTTAGTCCGTTGCCATAGAAACCGCCGTTTCCAGGGCAACAGGTCCTGTCACGGTTAGCCAATATTGAAAGAGAACGAAAAAAAAACGAAGAAAAAAATAATAAAGTGTGCAATGTACTGGAGAGAAGTCGCTAAAATTAATTAACGAGGACGATTACGAAACATCACCTACTGATTGAAATCCGGATTATTTTCCAATAAAGTAAATTCCAATAAACTTTCTTGTTATTGTTGATTATTCCATATCGGACTCCCGAAGAAAACTCATCTAAACAACTTATTGACCGTGCCAATAGCGACTACTCTCAATCATGACTCCGTTTTCTTTCATTTAGAAATAGAAAAGAAAGAGAAGAAAGTAGAAGGGTAAAAGAAGGAGGTAGGAAAAGAAGAAAGAAAAGAAATAGGGTATTTTAATAAGAAAACAGATTACTGGATAATTCCGGAAATATAGTAAAGGTCGGGAAAGTCGTTGAAAGATGAATCATTCTAAATGTTATTAACGACTAATCAATTTTGGAATGCTTCGGAATAGACACATGTTCCCTCATACCACCCAGACCTAGCTCCAGGCACCACGACCGTGGGATTGCCCAGACCTAGACCTGGAAACGAGAAAGGTGAAATCATTCTTTGTACTGTTATTCCGACCGGTGATTGATAACCATCCAGCATCTGAACTCTGTTCTCTAGGATCGACCACGCATGTGAATTAGCCAAGAAAAAAAAATAAAATAAAATCAGACTTATAAACTCAATATGAATTTATGTATCGCATCAATCAGAATTTCAACTTCCTGGAAGAAAGATGTCGTATTTAGGCTCATCCTGCTATTTTTGTTTCACTCCTAGAGCCGATTTAAACCATTAGTAGCGGTCCTTCATGACCTAGGTTATTTACCTTAACACATATATTAAAACACGACACATATATTACAGATGTTAATACAACAAATGATATCACTAAAATTACTTATATTAAATCTATCATGCATTCACACGCTTACTCACTCAGGACAGTGTATATATGGTTAAAGGAAACCAACTAACTACAAAAATACAAATAATTTATTACATCCATAGTGAAAAGAAAAGACAAACAGATAATTATGAAGAAAATATTACAAGCACAAGTTATTGGTTATATATTAATAGAGTACATAGTGTTATATTCTAGTAAATTTTTATATATTCAATCATCTTGACAAATAAAAATAATTACATATATTGTATCTTAGGCATGCTAAATCAAAATTATGATTTGCGACATACGCAAAGGAGACACTTATTTCACTTAAAAAAAATTTGACAAAGAGGAAAGAAAAAAAAAGAACTTTTTGGTGTATCAGAAATTATATGAGTCTCTACCTCACATCGGGTAATAAAATATTAATGATTTTGAGCGTTCAAATCACAAATCACGCACTACTCGTAGTGTCCAGAACATTTCGCTCCATTTAACTTCGTTCGGGTTTATATATATCTATATCTATATCTATATCTATATCTATCTATATATATATATATATATATATATATATATATATATATATATATATATATATATATATATATATATATATATATATATATATATATATATATATATATTGGTTTACAAAACCATTCATCGTCTATACTTGGTTTATAACTTTTAACAGTTTATATCTGCAATCGCACTCTGCGACGCTT